>NW_004524599.1:18661440-18709744 GCF_000260255.1 Octodon degus
CTGGGTTTCTCGGCCGGGCGGCCGCTTTTAGGCTGGGGATTCCTGCGGCCCGGCCCGGCCCCACGGCCCCTGACTCACCGCGGGGAGCCCTGCCGCCCGCGCGGGGAGCAGGTGGCTGACCTCGGGCTTCACAGCCGGGCTCGCGGGGCGGGGGTCCCCGCCGGGGAGTACGTGACCCCTGCAGCCCGAGGTGTCGGCTTCCCCGGAAAGCCCCGAGCCTGCCCGGTGTTGTGCAGCCTTCTCACCGCGGAAGACTCCCGGGGCGTCTGCAGTCCTTGTTGAGTTCCCGAGACTCTGGGCCTAGGGTCTCAGAGTCAGGTCTGTGAATGTGGCGAAGACCTGCTCTAGGGGTACGCTTGGGGTCGCCTGCGCAGCACGCTGCTGCTTCTGCTGCTGCCGATCATCGGCCTTGCTCGCTGATGAGTCTCAGACCTCATGCTCTTCTTCTTCTTCTTCTTCTTTTTTTTTTTTTGCGGAACCAGGGATTGAACTCAGGCCCTTGCACTTGCCAGGCAAGTGTTTATTCCACTGAGCTATCTCCCCAGCTCATGCTCTTCTTTGAGGTCGCCTCCCAAGGGTCATCTCTTCCTTAACTGACCTCTGCCCTAGAGCCAAGCCCCTGATCACCATTGTGTTACTCTTAGTATTCCATAGCTTTTAACATGATCAAAACGCGTCACATCTGTTTACTCTTTATCTGTGTCGCTAGACAGCGAACTGCTGCGAAAGAAGGGCCTTGCTGTCATGGACTATGACAGTCCTGCGGCCTGGGGCAGCACCAGGCAAGCAGGGGTTTGGGAAATGTTTATCCGATAAAGGAGGGCGTTTCTGTGGGCTGAGAAGACAGTGGAGAGGTCCTGAGGATTGCAAACTGCCCGTTGCCATTTCTGTCCTTATACACTCGTCTTGGGCGACACAAGGGACCTGCAGCCCCACATAAGCCGTGCCCTCCATGTGCATCTGTGTTGCTTCTTGTAGACAGGCTGGGCCCAGACTGGTATGAATCCTTCCTGCCCTCCTCACTGTCCCCTGTCCCCCAGAACCTCACTGCTGCCCTCCTGGGGACAGCACAGCAGGGGAGTCTCAAGCCCAGCCTGCTCTTAAGTCTCACAGTAATCTCCAGCTTAAAAAGACAAATCTCTACATTAGCTTTCTCAAGCTCTAAAATGAGCGCGTCAAGTTTTGCGTTTTGGAAGTCTTATCCAGCAAGCAGCAAGTTCCTTCTATTTTCTGCCATGTTCCTTGTACTCGTGTTTCTCGGAGTCAGATGAACTTTGTAGAACATGAGCAGTTCCTACGTTGGTGCCTGCCTGTAAATGACAAACCCAACTCAACTTTCCATCTGCTGACTGGAGCATCTTGTCTTTTGTCGCTCTCTCCTCCTACACTAATTTTGGCTCGGCTCATCCATTTGACACTTACTCAGAAGCCACCAGGGCTGTCTGATAGCTGTGAAATCCAGAGAGGCAGTCGTGAGGCTCTAGTAGGTCCACATGCCAAACTTATTTTAGAATTCATTCTTTGTGTGTCTGGGGCGCTCTCTCTCTCTCTCTCTCTCTCTCTCTCTCTCTCTCTCTCTCTCTCTCTCTCTCTCTCCCCCCCCCCTTTCTAGCCCCAGAACCCAGCCTTACCTGTCTATGCTAACACAATAATGATTACTTTTTCATGTCTTGCAGTTCTGTGACTTTTGTCTTTTGCTTGCTGGGCACAAAGAGGAGGGAGAAAGGAAATTCTTAGGCACATAGAAGTTTCATATCCAAACTAAAATTTGTGTGTTCATTTGTGTTTTTTCTCACTCATAAAATGTTCGAAGTGCCCCAGCCTGATGGGTTTCCCCTCGCTTTGGGGGCTCAGTCCTGTCTTGCTCCCACTCTCAGCACTGCCAGCGCCACATGTCTTGGCCCAATGCCCACATCAGGAAAGCCTCCGTGTGTCCCCTGAGCAGTGGTATAGATGTGGAGGACCTGCCAGGCCCACACATACGTGGCTAAGGGGCACCGGCAGTGTCTCTAGGGAGCAATGCCTGTGAACTTTAAACAGGGGCTGTGTAAAAGCCCACAAGTAACACCCAGCCCTGGGAGCTGGCCAGATCACAAGGGCTCAGTGGTAGCTTCTGAGAACCTAGGCAGCCCCCGAATCTTCCTCTGCGATGTACTCTAACCAGGGCTGCCCAGCAATCTTCCTCTGGGATGTACTGTAACCGGGGATGCTGGGATGTACTCTAACCAGGGCTGCCCAGCAATCTTCCTCTGGGATGTACTGTAACCGGGGATGCTGGGATGTACTCTAACCAGGGCTGCCCAGCAATCTTCCTCTGGGATGTACTGTAACCGGGGATGCTGGGATGTACTCTAACCAGGGCTGCCCAGCAATCTTCCTCTGGGATGTACTGTAACCGGGGATGCTGGACCACAGCACTATGATATTTGGGATGAGGTGGGCCACCTGGGGGGCTGTCCTGTGTGCCGTAGTCAGTTTTAAAGTGCCTGTAGCTCCTCGTTACATGTTGGTAGCACCCCTTTGGTCATGACATCAGCAACATCTCCAACTCCCAGCACTTGGACGGCAAGATGGGCTGGGGTACCTCAAGAATGACTTCCCAAGCTCAGCACCCAGCTGAATCTACACCAATAGATCATGTCCATGCTCTGCAGAATTCTTAGGTTACATGAGAAATAAGAGCAAATTAAAAAACAAGAAGCTAATATAACTGACCATTTTAAACACGAGCATGATTTCTCCATGACCTTATAGGAAGGAAAAAGACAAGGATCATATGAAATAATGAGTGTTTTAGGGGATTTGTGTATATGATGGATCATTAAACGGGACTTTAAATTTGGATTTTGATGGATGGTAAATGGTGATGACGTATATCAAACATTTAGTTGGGGCAATGGGAGGGCCTGTGGGAAAAGAAGCACAGTTAAATATTTAATAGGGATCATTTCTATTATTCTACATGCATTAGCTTACTCTACACATAAGCAGCTGCCTCACTCTAACACCTTTAATGAACTGAAATGCTACCTACTCTTGCAGTGTGCCAGGAGGAAGCAAGGTTGACATCAGGGCAGTCTACGTGCTGTGTGCTGCTCACTGTGCGTGCGTTATTGTCAGAATTCTCCTATTACTCTGCCCCTGAACTATCTGAATTCTCCAGTGATTTACATGAGTGGTGTCTACTAAAATTCAAAAACAAAAACAGAAAGCAGGGTTGAAGTGGGAGCTCGCTTAGGGAAAGCATAAGTGAAAGTTAAAGCAAGTGAGCCCAGTGGGCTACAGAAAGAAGGAGCGAGGGAAGGACTGTGCCGCCCAAGCAAACGCAGGAACGTTTTCGGTTTCCCTGTCACGGTCCAGAGAAGAGGAGCTTGGCACTGTGTCCCTGGGCTGTGTGGGGCAGCCTGTCCCTAAGGCTGCCCACCATGGTGATGATTTCTGCCTGTCCAGGTCACCAGCTTCCAGGAACTCTTAGGAAGTTTCTTCCTGTCACTTAGAAGGTTTGGGAGCTTGGGGAGTAGGGGCATGAACACTGTGGCCTGAGGAAAGAGGGGAGCAGATGCCCAGTGAGCAGGCAGGGTAGAGTGCTGAGGCTGAGGAGCTGGGGGGAGGCAGGTGGGTGTCCCTGCCAGGCACTTAGCTGGGGGTCAGTGTCCCCCCAAAGAGCTCCAGATTGGGGGGTCAGCTCACAGCAAAGCATCTGCGCCACACACTCAAGGTCCTGTCTCCAGTGCTCAGCAAAGCAGAGGAACATGTAGGACTTCTGGTGGGGGCTGGAGAGCTGGAGTTGTGAGGCGCACTATGAAAGTGTCCTGCAGAAGGGAACAAGGCAGAGCCCTAGCTATGGGCACTGGCTGGAAGGTGGCATCGCTGTCGGCCTACACGGTATATCTTGCACACTGTTGGGTAGCAGCACAGCCTTCCCCAAGGGCAGCTCTGGTGGGCAGGGACAGACAGTGACGGTCAGCCAGGGCACCTGACACCCATGACAGCTCCTAGAGTGTGGGGAAGCTCGGTAGACATGAGTGAGAGGAACAGCGGGTGCTGGACTGGTCAAGGCCCGAGCACACATATGGCAGGCTTTACCTGCCGGGCGCTCTGCAGCCCTGTTTCTAGAACAGTGTGATTCCCGCGTGCTCTGGCTCTGTGGTGTAGGAAGCCTGTTGTCATTCATTTCTGAAATGCACACAGTGCACACCCAGACAGAGGAGAGGCAGGGTGGAGAGGACCTGCGTGGCGCTTTCGTGCATTGCCGCACCCTTGTCTTGCTGCGTGGCTGCACAGCGAGGGGCAGAGTGCAAAGCTTTCTGTCTTTTCCCTTCTCCACGTGTTGTTCTTTGAGGTTCAGCTTAAAAAACACTCTGGCATACGTGCACACGAGTCTTGGTGCCGCCTGCAAGTGTCTTCCTTGTCTGGACTGGCTGCACTTGAGGTCTGCACTTCAAGGTCTGCTTGTTAGCAAACTAGGTCCTTTAAACCTGTCCATGGCTTGCAAAACTAAACACAAAAACGGTTTTTCCTGTTTGCTTTTCCAGTCCCTGCGGCTAGCTAAGCCTGCCCCCATGCTGTCTGCCTAGCCTCTGTGGGGCATCTCTCCCTCCATCTGATGGGCAGCCACCAGGTCCAGCTCGGGCCCAGACGTGCTCACCCAGACGCACCTGGAACGAGGCACGGCACCACAACCCCATGCCGTGCTGCAGTCCCCACGTTGGCGCGAAGCCTCCTTTAGAGTGATGTCAGTGACTGTCCAGGGAACAGTGGGGTAGCCTAAAGTGGTCCTGGGCAGAGGACACATCTGTCTTCCCTGCTGCACCTGCCCAGCCGGCCTGCACATCTCAGACGAGCTTCTGCTCCTTTAGTTGTCTGCAGGGCCCTGGGCAGCGAGGAGGTCAGCAGGGCAGCCCTGACTCAAAGCCCTGCCTGGGGATGTGCTCTCCTGGTGAACAGGCCACCTGCCTGCCACTGCCACTGCCACTGCCACTGTCACTGTGCAGTTCTTTGCTAGAACAGCGCCTGACACTTGTCTTGCTGCTTTTTGTTCTTCACTATTTTATGTGAAAAGCCAGAATTGAACTGGAGCTAGAGACACAGTGAGCTGTCTCGGAGGGGCTGCAGGGTGCTGGGCTTTCCTGAGAGAGCGGAATGTCCCAAGAGAAACTGCGCCTGGGCGTGACACCATGGGGCACGTCTACAGCGCCAGCCCAACACTGTCTGGTGCTAGTGAGCACCGCTACCGGGATTTACGCTTGTTTGTAGTATCGTTATCTTCCTGAGTTATTCGTCACCGAAGGCCTGTAGATTATGAGGAGATCAGCACACACCACGTGCTCCTTGGACTGGGAAGCAGACCTGTGATGACTTTCTTGCAGCTTGTGTCACCCATAGGCCTGGACAGTGACAGCCAAAAGCACGTGGATCTGGATGGACGTGACCTCAGCGCCTCCAGCCTCATGCCCAACCCAGGCAGCGCGGCACTTAGTTCACCTCTTATGTAATAAAAGGGTCGCTGTGGGGATTTTTCTCAAGCTTCTCTCTGATGTGATGGTAGGGTCTCCATCTCTACAGACAGAAAACTGTCACTTTTATTTATGTGTGTTTCCCTCCTGCCTGCTGCGGGGTGCAGGGAGGCCCAGCAGGTGGCCAAGTACCACAGGGAGAAGGAGGCTGCTTCGTGCTAGGACCACCTAACGAGCACACAACTTGCTTCACTGGGAGGCTTTACAAAATACACACAATTGGAGGCGAACTTTTGCTTTTCAATTAGTGCTATTTTTAAAATTAATTTTATTGAGAAAGAAATAGCAATGAGACAGTTTCAAAAATGTGTTGCTTTTTTGTTGCAATTCTCATTTCTGAGGTGCTTAGCCATCCATAATGGGGCTAATTTAGATCCTTGACTTGATTGAAGACTTCTGTCATTTGGGGTCACCAACTTGTGCTGGTTGGTCCAGGATTTTCTTTCTTCTTTCTTTCTCTAATGTATTTGGTTGGTACAGTGTCTACAGCGTCTATAGTCTCGCTATGTAGATTGGACTCGTCATGAGTCTCCTGTTTTCAGCCTCCCAAGCTCTGGGATTACAGGTACGTGCCACCACACCCAGTCTCAATCGCCCTCTCAGCTCACCCAGGGGGCAGGACTGGCATGGCAAGTGGGGGACTGAACCCAGGCCGCTGTGCTCTGCCTAAGCAGGTGCTGGACCGATTTTCCTGATTTTAAAACTGAGTGTCCAGTGTCCCAGCAACCGCAATCTCCCCAGAAATCCAGGACAGCTGGTTCTCTAAGTCTATTGTATGTTTTGTTGAAATATACATTAGCTTTGAGAAAAATACTTAGCGCGTGAGCACCTTCTTCTCTTGCCAGTGTCAGGAAGCGGCAGCTGCCTGCTGTTATTGGGCAGGGCTGGGCAGTTTCAGCTGTGAACACATGGCAGGTGTCGGCTTCTAATCAAAGCAACTGCTACTTTCCAGAAGGGAAATACTGGCTGAGGAAAGTCAATTCCGGTGTTTCTCCGCAGAGAGAATACACCTGGGTCATTCCCAGCACAAGGCAGCAAGCACACCAGGTTCTGTGTAAGTGCTTTCCCTTGAAACTCTCTTGGAAGAGCTGTGACAGCCTCGTGACTCATCCTTAAGTTGAGATCATGGTGCTTGGGAGACTATTTTGAAAAGGAGATGCACAGTGTCCCAACAGCTTTTAGATTATCAGTTTTGCAGGGGCTGGGTGTGTGAATGTGTTGAATAGCCACCCCTGTGCTGCTCTGGAATGCCCTGCAGCCCATGGTGACGCAGTCCCAGCCTGCTCTTAGAGCTCAGCCCCTGATTGGCCAACATACAGCTTGTATTACAGGCTACACCAGAACATCAACCTAAAGCACTTCGCTGGTTTGATAACGGGATCGATTCCTTCTCTCCCAGCCCCAAACACCAGGCAGTACTTATTTTTGCATCTTTTATTCATTTAAACTTTTGTGAAGGACCTACAGTGTTCTAGGCATGGTGCAGAAGCTGAGATATGGTGATGAAAACTGAACTGCAACAGGCTTGACTCACATTTAGGTGAGTCCCTGCCAAGAGGGACTTCCTCTCAGTGTGCTCTGCTTTGTGTAAAACTGACCCTGCCGGCTCTGCCTTTCTATAAAAACTGAGTGTCCTTACAGTTCTGTGCCTGGTACGCAAGGCTTCCCTTGACACCATGGGCACCCTGTGGGGCTCAAGCTCAGCAATTTAGATACGTATGGTCAGGACTTTGCAATGGTCAGGTCTTGCCCTTCTCTCTTCCTTCCTTTCTTGCAGATAATAAGGTTTTCGCTTGCCCTGTTTCCGTCCTTCTTTTTCATTTGTAATATTTCTCATTTCTGAGATGTTTCCTCTCCCACACAGAGGGGATAATTTGATATCATTGACTTTGCAAAAGGTCCTAGGGGTCACCACGTTGTGCCGTGTCCTGGGTGCTGGGTTTACACATTGTCATCCTCAAGGGGCCAGGCTGAGGGGCCTGGCCAGGTGAGCGCCTCCTGACTGCCCTCACTCATGGGCCAAGGCTTTTGCCCTCTACATCTCCGCCTGTGTCTCTCCCTCCAAGGGGTCCACATAGGAACAATTTTTGAGGAAGGTCTTTAGGATTTGAAAAGACTACAAGTGTAGACAGTAAAAGAAGCACAACTACAGAGACATGAACATTATATAAATTTTTGTTCTATAAATGTTCAATCTTGTGTAGGAAAAATTTTCTTCTTTATTTCTTGAAGAAAAGCCAGCCTCAAAAGATACATGGTTGTAATGAGCCAATCAGGGAGTCAAATTTGGTGTACCTGGAAACCAAACCTAGCGCTAGATGGGCCCTTGTGGATTGTCTGGTCTAAGCAACTTGGAAACAGAGGCTTGAGGCAATTTCTCAGGATCACTCAAAACAAGCAGAATCAAAAATGCTGTACAGTTCTGGGTCCCCCCTTGTCACCAAGCCCCATCCCATGCCCCAGTAACTGATGGGTTAACACATGGCACAGCTTGGTACCTTCAGACTTTCACTCAGCTCCTGCTTGTGTTTCACTAACTGTGACAGACTTTGAGCATCAGCCCCAGAAGGCTGTGTCAAATTCCAGCTGGAGGCATGCAAGGTGACAATTGCCTCCTGGGCACAGAGGTGCCCGGGCATGGGGTGTTCTGGACCATGGGTGGTGACGAGGGGCAGATGGGGAGATGAATCTGTCTGCAGGAAGCCCAGAAAGTGCTGCAGACAGAGGTCTTTGTGGCTTTCGAGCTGATATGGCACCGTACCCGACGCCCGCCTCTTCAAGGGGGAGAGTTTTCCTTTGGCTGACTCTCCAGGTTGTGGAAACAAGGTGGCACTAAGACGCCTGCCTTAAATCACCGTAACACCTGCCTTCAGCACTGCTCCAGGGTCCTGCTGATGGAGTCATCTCCCCAGCCTACTGGAGGACAGCTGCTCACGTCATGTGGTCAGGAAGCAGAGAGGACAGGGTGGAGCTGGGGAGGTGGACACATCCTTATAGACTGTGCCTCCAGGGACCAGCCTCTTCCATCTAGGCCTGCCTCCTGGCAGCACATTAGCTCAAAGCCCCCATAGTCCACTAAGCTTCCCAAAGCCCCACCTATAGGTGCATGAGGCTCTCAAGGGCCAGGGGGACACAAAGCACAAAGCAGGGGCCTGATAAGATCTGCTGCGACCCAAGTCCACAGTCCAGGCATGATGTGCTAGGAAGTCAAAGGAACGAGACTGGACAGGGGCTGAGTGGACTTGGGGCAGGGGCACTTAGTCAGAGATGAAATTATACAGAGAGCATTCCACACCTGTATGCAGCAGAAACCCAGTAAGGCGCTAAAGATACAAAATAAGAAGTCATGGTTTTAACCAAGGGACCCACAGCCCCAAGGGGAATGCAGGAAGGAACCAATGGTCTGGCTAAGAGTTAAGGGCATGAACAGGACAGTGCCTGAGGGAACTCACAGGAAAGGCCCTCCACCGTGTCCAGGCTGGAAGTGGAACCAGCCAGGGAGGTGAAGGCACTTCAGTGGGACTCCACTCACAGGTGGGGTGCCAGCATGGCAGAACAGGAAAGTAGACTCTGGCGAAGGTCCCAAGGAAGCTGCTCCTGATCTCCTAGGCCTAGAGAAGAAGGGTGGGAGAATTGAATCCCAGGGGTGCAAGGGCTGTGGCAGAGGAGCTGCCACAGTGGAGCTGTAGGTGGGGAGAGCTGTAGGGTGGGCTGTACCTCCTCCAATTCCTGTACTGAGGCCCTAACAACCTCTGCCTCTGAAGGTGACAGTGCAGAATACAGCCTTCAGAAAGGTAATTTGGATGCACTGAGCCATTAGGTTGGGCTGGCAGTGTTATAAGGAGAGGTCAGAGCACGCTCATGGAGGGAGAACTGTGAGACCAGCGAGAAGATGCCATTTGTAGGCCTGAAAATGGCCTAGGAGAAATCCGCCTCAGCCTCGGGCTCTGCACCCTACAGCCCACTGCGAGGAGCTCATCTCCTGCTGTGTCCACCACGGTGGCTGGGAGGCTTTGCTGCGGCAGCTCTGTCCACAAACACAGGGAGAGACAGGGCTGCCGCTGTGACACCGTGGGACCAGGCAGGCATGGAAAGGAGCCGGCCTTGCTCACCCGCCACTCTCTGATCTCATGGACAAGCCACACCTCTCCAGGAGCTGGCAAGGAATTGAAGCCACGTGTGCCCTTGTGCCAACCTCCAGGTGCCTGCAGGGCAGCGAGGGCTGAGCAGAGGCCACCGCAGGAGACAGACAGTGATCATCCAATCAAGTCCTGGGAGGTCAGGCCAGGCTGCAGCGAGGAGCAGAGCCCTGAACCCGGTGCCAAACATTAAATGGAGTAGATAGGAGTAGAGAGCTCCAAGTCCCACGTGGCCTACACAAAGAGCTACGCGCGTTCTTTCCAACACCAGGCCATCCACGTGGACTATTTCTAATTCCTCCTCGCAGTCCTACAAGATTAATATCATTTTCTCCAATTTATGGATAAGAACATTAGTCCAGGGAGGCTGAAAAAACAGCCAAGCTAGCGTCCTCACAAGGCCGTCCCAACAGTTGCCTGTCTGTTGTATCCTACCAGGTAGAAGTCATTAATTTGTCAAAACAAGGACATCATAGACACAACGGCCTGTTGACAAGACAGACCACACACTTTGGGGGACCTGAGGGTGGAGAGCCGAGTGGGGAGAGATGGGAACTTAGCAGATGAGAGGCAGGAATGCATAAAGAACATCCTCAGCAGCCAGGAACTGGGGATCCTTCCCAGAGGCCCTGGGAAGGCCTTGAAGTTTGGGGGTTTGGCATAGACATCTTGAGGGCCACGTGCAGGACATCTACTCCAGCAGGCAGGGCTGGGAGGAGGTCAGTTAGAAGAACAGGGCAGGGAGCCAGATGGAAACCGAGAGGGCTTTCAATCCATGGGCAGTGTGGATGGCAGAGGGTGACGGCTGAGGAAACGCAGCCGGAGACTCACAGGACACTGACAGTGCCCTTGCAGGACACAGTAGGACATGGGAGAAGTGAGGGGCCAAGGCTGACACTGAGATTTCTAGCTTGGGAAGCTACAGTCATGGTGGCCTCACTCCCAAAGCAGAGGAACAGGTTTAGCAGGACAATGATGGCTGCCCTGGGTTATCCAAAAGAAAACAGAGAGCCATGTTTCATGGGAAAATATAGCAAACTCCATGTGATAAGTTGTGCTTGGTATCTTCAGTTGTGTTAAGAATCTTCCAGAAAAAAATAAATCACAGTATTGTGATTGTGCCCCAAACAATGTCATTTCTACCTAGGATGAGTGATGGGCTCATGCCACCCTGTTAGATCATGCTGTGTTATTTTAGTGATTTTCACAAAAAGCACTGGGAGACGAGAAGATAAGAGGGCGTGGTGAGAAAGAGTCCTCTAGGAGAGGTGGCCAAGGGCAGAGTCCCCAGCGCTGAGGTAAAGTGTGGAGGAAGAGGGTCGAGGGCCCGAGTGAGGAATCCATGTGGTCACAGTGCTGTCCAAAGCCCCCACTGGAGCACAGACGTGGCTGGGAATGCTGCTACGAGTCCCATCCCAGTCATGTCCGCATCAGCATGAACGGCAGGTGTCAAGGCCAGCAGAAGGCCTGCATGGCGTGCGGTGAGTCTCTTCCTCTTCTATCATTGCAAATTGTCCGCTTACGTGGGCAGCAGATTTTGAGGAAGTGAGTTATGCAATGCTATAATTTGAAAAGATAATTTTGAATGGCTCTGTACACTAAATAAGTGACTCTAAAGGTGTTCTTTTGAGATTTTTGGCTTGAAATAATTCATCTTGTACCCTTCCTTTCAATGGTTTGGCAGCTCAGATCATTCTAACAGCGGTCGGCAGGTAGACAGATGACTCTTAGGAACCAAGTGGCATAAGAGAGACACAGCCTTACTGAAGGGTAGTTTCGAATCCTCCTAAAAGTCCCTTGCAATAACATTTGTGTGGTTATATTGTTGGTCAAAAAATGTCCCTGCTGTGTATTTATGTAGAGAACAGCATAGGGAGGGCACTATGGGTTTTCTTTTCTTTCTTTTTTTTCTTTATATTAATTTTATTGAGAAACAAATAGTAATGAGACAGTTTCAAAATAGGTTACTAGGACAGTTACAATAATTAATATATTACATATTGTCTTTGTAGTAGTTACTCATAGTACAAGATGCAGACATATTTTTTCTAAAGACTGTTAGTACAAATCTTTCTTCTCACTTAACTAAGAGAAAGTAGTTGTATATCTGTCCTATTTTGCGTATACATATGTATATATTGTTTTTCACTTTAAAATGGTCATTTATATCCCATTTTATTGTTTACTTTCGGCAGAGATGGGTACTCCATTGCCATTCAAATATTGTAGGTGCGTGAATTCAGCAAAGTAATGCAATACAGCCCAGTAGCTGGTAATAGTAGTGGGGTATCCGCAGGGCTGGCAATGTCAGAAATTGTTGACTTGAGCCTTTCACAGCTCAGCATATTATTATGGCTTTCCTTTTTATACCTCGTTTTTATACTTTTATGCTGGGTTTTCTTCATTATAAGAAAGTGCCTTGCCAGGCCAGTCAGAAAAGATTCTAAAGCATACATTTAAAGTTCTATTTTTATATCTTTGAGATTTTCACTTGTAAAGAAAGAAATAGGAAGCGTTCTAAACGCATATGCTCCTCCAGCTACCGGGAGGCTACGTCCCAGCGGGCTCGTCAGGAAGAGGAGCTATCAAAGTTGCAATCCATATGACCCGCTAGCCTGGCAGGCACGCTGGGTCAGCCACAGGGAGCACCGCGGCTCTGCGGTGGCTGGGGGGTCTGCCCCGCATCGGGGTGCTGACGGGCCGCAGCGCTCTCGACTGCTGCCCAGTTTCCTGGGAGGACAGTGCTGCTCTCTGCAGCCCAGAGTGGATGCCAAGTAAGGCTGTACTGTGTGTTTTCTGCCAACTGCTTATGGCCTTGGCACCAGGACAAGGGGGCAGAGTCATGAAGCTGAACCACTGCAAACTGGGAGCCAGAGTCCACACAGAAAGCAGGAAGTACTGCTCGCCCTAGAAAGCAGGAGCGCCGCGCAGTATGAGGTGTGAAGTACCGTGAAAGGTTACATTCTTACACTGTCACCATGAAGGGCCTGTCGCCTTTCCTCTGCCTCAGGGCTCTCCTGTCTCCAACACACTTGGCCCGTTGTCCTTCCTGCTTTGTGACGCGGTGCTGGAGTCCTCTCGCAAGCACAGTGTCCTGGCGGCCTCGATGTGCTGAACTGATGTAAATCTTTACTTTTCATGATCATTTGGGCTTGGGAGAAGACTTAGAAGCCCCATGGTGCCAGGGCTGGTGAGTAAGGCGCATGCAGACCCACTGGGATGTGTTTCAAGCCCGCCTTTCTGTGGGCTGGTGCTTGGGAGCAGCAGGCACCATAATTTTACCACACCTCATGAAGACACTCGGGAGAGAGGACTTCAGGAACTGCTTTAGAAAGTCATGGGAATGATGACAAAGTGTGTTCAAAGCAAAGGGGAAGGTTTGGGGGACTTCAGAGCAGATTAATGGCAGTGTATCTTGGACTGTAATGATTTTTCATTCAAACACTCACTGTGTATTTTGATCATACCTCATATATAATTACAGCTTCGGTCAAACCCGCCCCAGGCCTGAGGTTGTGAGTAACCGCACAGTCTATCTATGCACGTTGGAAGATGAGCCCTTCTGAAGACAGAAGGGACGCAAGTGCTTGCTGGCCAGAGTGAGAACACAGGAGAGAGACAACGCCACACACAGGAGAGTAGGTAAGAAGGGAAAGGTTATAACAGCTTGCTGGAGGTCAGCTGATCTAGTGTGATTGGCAAACAGATGGCGGGCTGAGGGATGCTGGCGTGCAAGGAGTTGGTGAGATTCTGGCTCATAAATGAACCCTGAAATATTAGGTTGGGTGAAGTAAACCAGAAAGAAGCGGTCAACATGGTAT
Organism: Octodon degus; assembly: GCF_000260255.1. Lineage (NCBI taxonomy): Eukaryota > Metazoa > Chordata > Mammalia > Rodentia > Octodontidae > Octodon > Octodon degus. The sequence continues at coordinate 18,674,917 of NW_004524599.1, forward strand.
GATTTCACTTGTGTGGAGTTTCTAGAGTTATAAACCTCACAGTGATGTAGATCAGAGTAGAAGTTGCCAGGGACTGGAGGAGCGCATGTCAGGTGGGTTGCTTTTCGGAGTGGTAAAAAGTTATGGAAATGGATTATGATAATGTCACATACTATGAATGTATGGAATGGCCAATCAATTGTACATTTATTTATTTATTATTAATTTTATTGAGAAATAGCAATGAGACAGTTTCAAAACCAATTAATAGGACATTTTCACACATATTATTATCTTCTTAGTGGTTATTCTACGTCATAGGCACACTTTACATCATAGTACAAGATGCAGACACGATATCCTGTCCAAATATTATTAGTACAAATCTTTCTTCTCATTGAATTAAGAGAAAGTAGCTGTATATCTATCCTAACCATTTTGTATATACAGATACAAAATGATCCTTCATTTGTATCCCCTTTTTTTGATTAGTTTTGTTAGAGATGAGTATTCCATTGCCATTTAAATATTGTACATGTGTGACTTCAGCAAAATAACCCAATATAGTCCAGTAGTCCATAATAGTAGTGGGTTATCTGTAAGACTGGCAATCTCCGAAGTTGTTGACTTGAGCCTTTCACAGCTCAGCATATTAATATGGCTTTACTTTTTATATCTCGTTTTTATACTTTTCTGCTGGATTGTTAAGACCAAGATAAAGCAAGACCTATATAACAAGAAATGTATCTTTCGTATCTGATAAGGTCAGTCAAGTCCCTTCAGGATTTATCCTGTTACCTTGTCAGTGTCAGCCATATGGATGAGTCACAGTCATTGCTTGACCAATTTGCTGTCTGTGAAAGCCTGACAGAACATTTTCTCTCCATGTGACTCTCCTCAGGCACACTCTAGGTCATCAATCACATTGCTCTGTGGCCCCATAATCTCCTTAATCAGAAAATTTGGGACACAACTGAGTTTCTTGATGTTACAGTACAGGTTCTCCTATGTCCTGAGTCTTCACTGACCTTGGAAGGCTAGGGCCAAAATGTTGGCTGTCCTTGCAGCCCTTCTTTTTCTTTAATTTTTGGTCTGCAAACTTAGGTTGTTAACCTTCCAGAAGAGAAGCTTATTATTACCCTACAACATATGCAGTTGGGTTTAATCTCACTATCTGTTTGAATATCAAACATCTTAGGCCTAACACGGCACATGGAGGTATTTTCCATCTAGCATTGACATGTTAAACTTTAAGTCTCTACAGAATATGGAGAAAAAATTAAAAAATTAAAAAATAATTTAAAAATGTAAATAAACAATTATATATTTTTACACAGAAATTTAGAAATCTAACCACATACAGGATTGTAGCAGGACAGTCCTGTGACTTTTTTTTTCTGGTCTCTTTCAATTGTACATTTAAAGTGGTTAAAAGTGTAAGTTTTATATTAATAAATATATTACCTTTTTAATCCAAAACTTTTAATCTCTTACACATCCAGGCTGAGACAGCTTTACCGGTAGATTTATGAAACACTAAAGAAGACATAAACCAATTATACACCAACATCATCATGGTTTGTTTCACTTCTCATAGTACAGGATCTATGCTCACAACACTTATTCAATAACAGAGATCCTAGATCCAGAGGGCCAGCGCCAGAGATCCTGGCTGGTGAGGGAGATGGGCAGTGTGGACTAAAAGGAAGAAACAGGATAAAGTTGAGTCTTTTGTCAGTAAATGGATGCAACTAAAGAACACACTCTTGAGTGAAATAATTCAGACCCACATGTGCAAACATCATATTGTCTCCTTAGTGTGAGAGCCTGAAAGAGAAAATGGAATCTGAAGGGTACAGTAGATTGTTGGAAAGGGAAAGGATTTATCAAAAAGAAAGAGTTACTGAGCTGAGGAGAAGGACAGGAGAGGGAGTGGGGGAAAGAGATTTAGTTAGATATGTAAGCTGGATGGTTTGGACAACTGTACTGTGCATTTCTGCTGGTCTATGGAAAGGAGTAGATAATACTTAATTTGTTTTGTCTCCTTTTTTCAATTGTTTGTACCTTTTATTTTCTTAATTTCTTATACTTTTCCTTTTTTCTCCCAATTTTACATTCATATCCTGTTAATATGAATAACTGGTTAGAAGACAACACTATGTATTACAATACACACTGTAAAATTCATATCACTTTGTTAAGTGAAATTCTGTATCACTTGTAACTTTTTCTACTTTAATTCTAATTTGTGCTCTATTTAAAAAAATAAATAAATAAAAGGAGAAAACAAAGCTATTTCTTTGTAGATGACATTATTACCTACATAGAAAATCACAGATACTATATAAAAACTATTGGAACTACTACATGATTTTAATAAGGCTACAGATATAAGGTGAATATAAAATATCAATAGCTTATACATAGAATACTAATGATAAAATATTGAAATTTTTTAAAATGGCATTTTATACTTACAACAATGAACACAAAAATCTTAGGTTTAAACAATAAAATATGTGTAGAACCTATATGTTTAAAAATGATAAAATATTCATGAGTAAATAAGAAAATATTTCAATAGATGGATATGCTCCATGTAGACTGGAGCATTACTCTGTATGTGTGTGACAGTGGTGGCTAATGGAGTGTAATGGGACAGATTTTCAAAATAGTATTAGAATATATTCGTTAAATGAATGCTGCCATCTCACATGGATCATCTGATCAGGGCTAAAGTTAGCATGGCAGGAGGGTTAAAGTGAGTGTGATCACTGAAGGACTGTGTATTGACATGAGCTATAGTTAAAGTGATAGGAGACTGTTTACTAACGACTCTACCAAGAGAAATACAAGGCACCGGCGAGGCTTTCTGCTAACAGTGCTTGCCAGCACACTTGAGCAGCTGAGGCAGGACAGTTTTGAGCATGAGCCACATAGAGACCCTGGTCCCTCTGAAAGAAAACCCAACATGAGTGTTCCCAGCTTATCCACCTGAAAGCCCTTCACCTGTGTGGGAGATTCTGTAAAGAGGGTCTGGGACAGAGACTCCAGTGACAGGTTGGCTCGCCAAGGGGCGTGACATGGTGCATTCACTGCCTCGTGTGTGTGTAACACAAACCATAGATTCTAGTCACTGGAATGTTGAAGGGGAATTGAGTTAACTCTGGTCTTGGTGTGTTAATTTTTAAATGTTTATCTAGGTTTTTAAAAATCCAAAGTAGCATATGAACTATAATAATATAATAAATACTTGATGAAGAGCTTTATAAAATTTAAGATAGGAGATGTCCAAAGATGGAAGAATAGTAAGCTCAAAGAACCCATCTCTCCACCTGAAATGCAGGTACGCTACCAGATTTGTATGCCGCGATAATTTGAGAACTTCAGAGTCTATCTGAAGGCTTCTTGGCTTTAGAGGACTTGGCCATTTAAAATCAATTGCTCATCTGAAGGAATTTAGGACTATGCACACCTAGGAAAAGATGCAATTCTCAGAAAAGACCTAAAAAATCCTTTAGTTTATTTTTTTGGGCTGATTCCTGAAGCTACTATAGCAGTTTTAAAAGCTTAGTGAAGATTGAAAAACTAATTTTCAGTTATTTCACTGTAAGATTGAAATGCCCAGTTTTCCACAACAGCAAATCCCAAAGCACACAGACACAGCAAAGTATGGATTCTCAATTGAACAAAAACAACTGGACAAAATAAAAGGAAATAAATCGACAAAACCATTCATGAAGAAGGTCAAGTGGAAAATACTTGACGAAAACCTTAAGACACCTGTCTTAAAGATGCTCAAAGAAACAGAGGAAGACATAGACAAATTTGGGAAAATGCTTTTTAATCAAGTGAAAATACTCATAAAAAAACACAGAAAACAGGAAAAGTCCTGGGGTTGAAAGGCAGCATAGCTGAAATGGAAAATCCACTAGAGGCGCTCAGCAGCAGGTGTGAGCTGGAGAAGAAAGAACGGGTGCTCTTGGCGTTAGCACAGCTGAAATGATTGGGTCAAGGACAGGCAGCAAAATACCGTAGGAAAGTAAGTAGAGTTTAAGAAACCTGTGGTACGTTGTCAAACAGAGCAACATAACCTACCGTGTGCGCTGGGAGTGAAAGGGAAAGAGAGACATTGCAGTACTGTACTGCAATAAGGGAGCCAAAAGCCCACACTCAGGAGCAAGGTATGAACCTGCAAGTCTACGAAACTCAAAATGAAGTCCAAGTGGGATGCACTCATCGAGATTGTGGTGGCTGACATCTTGTGTCATCTTGAGATGTCCAAAGTTCGGCTACATCTGCTTGATGGCATGGGGGAGAGCCCGCCCTAGGGTGACTCCGCACTAAAAGGGTATATAAAGCAGTTGAGGAAGGCTTCTGCACCCCACTTCCTGGGAGCCGTTTGGTCTTTGTTACGCCACTTCCAGCCATGCCATTCGGAGGCGCTTGGTCTCCTCAGCCATGCTGCTTTGGAGGAGCTCCGATGGAAGGAAGGGAGAGAGGCCTGACAGACGCCTCTCTCTCTCTCTCAACTGCGGCACCTTCCTCTGCTCTGCGCTGTTCTCGGCCCCCATGAACTGCTGCCTTCTGCCCTGGAGCCAGCCAAGGACAGACTGAAATCTCCTCTGACTGCGTGCTAAACAAACCTTTCCTTCCTTCATATCAGGTGTTGGGCATTTTGTCCCAGCAATGAGAGAAAAGTAACCAAGACGAGGTCAAAACTCAAAACGTGGGGTCTGGGGAGATGGCTCAGTAGAATAAGCACTTCCCTGGCAAGCACAAGGTACTGAGTTCGATCCCCGGTTCCACCAAAAATAAATGAACTTTTGGAAATTGCCAGTTATACCAGAATAGCTATTAAATATTAATTTAGATTACACTGATAATATTTGAGATATTAAATATAGTTTTCATAGTAACCACAAGTAAAATAAAAAACAATTAAAATATTTCACTACAAAATCAATTAAGCATAAAAGAAGACACTAATATAGACAATAAGAAATATAAAGCTATAAGTATTATAAATATTTGAAAACGGCAGTAGTAATTCTCTCCTTATCAGTAAATTGTTTAAATATAAATAAACTCTGAGATGAAAATGGACGTTTAAAGTAACCCAACTATATGCTGCCTGTAAGTGACTCATTTTAAAGCTCAATACACAACACTTCATCAGTATGTCCCACCAAGAAACGTGGACATTAGTGAAAAGGTGATAATGCATATTTCATACAAATAATAACTGAAGGAAGGGAGGGGTGGGTGCGCTAATATCACCCAAAATAGACAAAAAATTTGTGAGACAAAGAAGGATGTTACGTGTTACCACAAGCTTCCTCCGCGCAGCACCGTGCTATGACACTTGCACATGTAACAAGGAACTCGCAGACTATGAGAAGCGCAAAGGAACGTGTGTGAAGGGAGACGTTGCCGGGTGTACCAGGTCTTTGCAGACTTCAGTCATGAAAGAAGCCCTAGACAGAAGATGAACAAGGGAAGAGGACGTGGACAGCACAAGCCAACCAGAGCCGGCAGACACTCAAGACACCCCCCTCACCAAAGGAGGATGCATGTTCTCTATTTTATTTTTTCTATAGCATCTCACTGCACAGATTGGACTCCTAGCGATCCTCCTGATTTCAGCCTCCCAAGTGCTGGATTTACAGGCGCTTGCCACCACACCCAGTCTCAACTGGTGTCTTAGCATGCCCCGGGGTCACAGGATCAAATCCTGGCCGCTGCGCTATGCCTACGCAGGCACTTTAATTCCTGGAGCCATCTGGCCTGCCCCCACATGGTCTTTTCAAATGCATGCTTGAGATTCTTCACAAGTAGCTGTATGTCAGGAACAAAGCTTCACTCTCTGGATGTAGTGAGATTGATGTGATCCCAAGTTTCTCCTCTGAATACAACTTGAAATTAGAAGTCAGTACATGAAAAAGTCACAAATACATGGACATTTAAAAACACACCCTTAACCAGTGAACCAAAGAAGAAATGATGTGGTAAATCAGAAAAAAATTTAGATTTGAATAAATATTAAAACACAATGTACCAAAACTCACAAGATAAGTAAAAATACTGCCGAAAAGGAAATTTATAGCTGAACATGCTGACATTAAAAGAGAAGAAACATTTTAAATCAATCTAAATTTACACTTTAAGGAACTAGAAAAAAATGAACAAAGTAACCCTGAAGCTAGTAGAAGATAGAACATCCTAAAGATTAGAGCAAAGATAAATTAAATAGAGAATCGAAAAACAATAGAAAAAATCAGTGAAGCCAGAAGTTGGTTTTAAAAAAAAAATCAACAAAATCAACAAACCTTCAGCTGAACTAAGAATAAAATAGAGAAGACTAAGATTAGTAAAAATCAGAAATGAAAGTGGGAGCATGATTTCCCACTCTTCAGAACATAGAAGATCGTGAAAGCTCAATGCAAACAACTGGATGCCACGAATTCGGGGACCCAGAAGGAAAGGACAGCCACCCAAGGGACATGACGCTCACATGGATTGTGCTACGGCTTAGGCCTAAAGCACCCCCCAGGCCTCCTGTGTTCGGATGGTGGTCAGGTCAGGCTGCCCTGCTGCCTACTTGCTGTTAGGGACTGGGGACTGCTTGTAGGTGGCCCCTGGGTGTGACGTGGAAGGGTACATTCCTCTCCCCGATTCTCTTGTCCCTCTGCTTCAGAGCTGTCCTGAGATGAGCAGATGTCGCCTACCCCAGGCCTTCCGCCAAGGTTTCTGGAAGCTGGCTGGCTGAAACATGAGCCACATGAGCCTCTTTGTTTCATCCCAGTGATAGGAAAGACACTAAGACAGACTGGCTCGTGCTGAAATAGTTGTGTCACTCACCACGGTAACAGGATGAATGAAAAGTGATTATAGCAGCCCATGCACAAAAACATCTGGCGCGGTTCAACACCATTTCCAGCAAGAAACACCATCAATACCACCACATTTGGGGTTAGGGCCTCAATATATAAATTTGGGGAGGAGACAAAATTCAGTCCATAAATAGCCAGAGTATGCATCTGTGAAACAGAAGTAGAGGACATTTAAGCCATGAAGAAAGAAACAATTATTTTTCTGTTAATGTGTGACATTTGTATGTATGTAGATAATATTATAAACTACATACATGTAGAGTCAGAACTAACACTCAGATTCAGGAACATTTCAGAATATAAAATGAAAACAGAAAGACTATTTGATTTTCTCAAAATAAAAATTTGAAAAAAATTCTTCTTAGGACTGTTCATTGTATCCAGTAGGTTCTGGCATGCTGTGCTGCCATCATAATTGGATTCTAGAAACTTTAATTTCTTTGTGATGCATTGATTACATGAGCGCATTATTTGTTTTATTTTATTTTATTAGGGAAGAGTCTACAGGGTGTTCAGGGTCTCACTGCTAGATCAGACTTACAGTGATCCACCTGTTTACAGCCTCCCAAGAGCTGGGATTTCAGGCGCAGGCCACCAGGCCCAGTCTCACAGCGCCCCAGGGGCGGGGCCGGCACGGCAGCCTGGGGAATGAACCTCTGGCCCTGGGCCTCCTTGCAGGTGCTTTAATCCGCTGAGCTATTTGGCCGGCTCTTAAGTGCATCATTTTATCTCCACGTGTTTGCACGTGTTTTCTGTGATTTCTTTTCAATCGTGTAATGTGCATGAGGTAATTTTGGTGCTTTCGTGTTATTTAAGCAATCTTTGTTAGCAAGTGGCCTACTTCGGTCAGAGTCTTGTGCGCTGCGGAGAAGGCTGTGATCCCTTGCAGAACAGAACCTTGCAGATGCTGTGAGGTTCCTTTCTTCGGAAGTATTTGCTGATTCTTTTGTCTAGTTGATCTATTTCTGAAAACGGGGTTCCGAGTCCTCTCACTGTGGTCATGTTGGTGTTTATCTGATCTCTTACATCTTTTAGCTTTTGTTCTATGAAGCTGGCCACCCTGGTATTCAGTGCACCTCCATTTACAACTCTGAGCCACGATGCAGTGACCTTCTTTGCCCCTTCCGACCAGATTTAGTATGAGAATAAGATAGCTGTTCCTGTTTGCTTTTAGGCTTATGTTGCATGGAACATTGATTTCCATCTTTTCATTTTTAGTATATGATTAACTTTTGGGTTAAATGTGTCTCTTGTATGTAATATGTCAGTAGGTCATGTTTGGGTCTAGTGCCAATCTGTCTTCTGCCTAGAGAGCTGAGGGTTATTGCTGAAAAGCATAACCTATTCTGTCATGGCGTTGTTTTTCTCTTATGATGGCCCTTGTGCTATGTCATCTTATGACAGAGGGAGTCACATGCAGCATGCAGTAAGCATGCCAGAGAGGGCTGGCTTGGACAACAAAGCTAACCCAGCCATGCACATTAACAAAAGCAAGTTAGTCTATTCACGAGGGCTCTGAAAGTCAGGCTCCATAGGCCCTACACCCTACTACCCTAAACAAACATTTTGAAGGTTGAATTCTAATACTTCCCCTTTTTGGAGCCACACTTAAATAGCAGAGCAGAATGGCGGGATAGCGTAGTAGGAGTAGGTTTTACCATGTTTAATGTACAATTCTCCTGCAGGGCGTGAGTATTCCGGTCCTACATCCTCATCGGTTCTCATTTTGGTCCAATTAATTAAGAATGATTAATTAATCATCTCTATGATTAACATAGTCTAATAGAAATGATACTTTATCACATTCCTTAGCAATATGTGAATTTAATATATAGAAAATATAGGCTTACTTCTAGGCTTACTCGCCACATGTCTAATCCCTTTGCTGAAATACCTATAAAATTGACAATTCTTAATGAAAATTGGTTGCTTTCTTATCATTGGGCTTTAAGAACTTTATGCTTAAAGATACAAGCTCCTTATCGTATGTGTGAGTTGAAAATATTTTGGGACTCAAAATAAGAATAGAAGTGTTCAGGGTTTCAGGTCGGCAGCAGAGCTGGCCTTGGGATGATGTCCAGCAGATTTTAGTGGAGCCCTGCTCTTCTGTCATCAATGAACTGAGGGCATAAAGCAAATTTTCAAGGCAGCAACCAAACTAAAGCCCAGTTGGAAAGGAAGGTCAGTGTGGGTCAAGCAGGTACACCGACATGGTGGGGACCTGCTCATCTTGCGTAGCATGTAGGAGTGGCTAGATGCGCTTCTCCTAGTGAGAAGTTGGTAATGCAGTATGGGACAGCTGGGCTCTCAGGCGGCCTTCCAGCGTAAAGTCCTGCGGTGAGGGCATGTGCTCCAGCATCTGGAACGATGTTTTTACATCCAAGTCACATAAAAACTAATTGAACAGACAAACCTGCCACTGTATACTTAGCGACAAGTGGAGGAAGGGATAAATTCGTATGGATCCCTACCTCACAATTCTGAAAGAACTTGACAGTAGTTAAGAGAAAGAAGTAATAAAAATACTAAAAGAGACGGAAGGGAAAGAACTTTTTGTAAACAACTTTTGAATAAAGACTCCATGGCTATTATATAAAGCTCATAAAAATTATAAAATGAGGTGCAGGAAAGTCAATCATTTCTGCCTGATGAAGACACCAAAGAATAAAAGAGACACTTATAAATGAACATTCACAAATCATACTGGAACAAAGTACTAATTTCCCTAAGACATGAAAAGATTGTTACAGAATAATGTTTGAAAAGCAGAAAATAAGCTAATGATATGAAAAGTTTCTTTAAAAAAATGACTTTAGTCATGAAAAGATGTTCAGTTGAACTCATGATAAGAAAAATTCCGAAGAACCAAGAACAGAGAGAGATGAACAGCGCTGACAGCAGGACCTCTGTGGGCCAGAGTGAAGAAGCCAGTTCACAAGCACAGCCGATCGGTGCAAACATACGTGCATAACAGCAGAAGCACCAGAATGTATGAAGCCAGGATCGACGACACTGAAGGGAAAGTAGACCTACAGTGAAGTTTGGAGGAAACATCCCATTTCCAACACCGGACAGGACAGTCAGAGGAGAAGCACGGCACACTTAGCAGCACGCTGGAGCAGCCGCCGCCACCATCGGCCGTGGGCAGGTCCTCTCACCCAGAAGCAACAGGGCGCGCCACCCTGGGTGTGCACGGGTCGGTCTCCTGGACACACCACGTGTGACACCATGAAATAAGCCTTAGCAAATCGTAAAAGATTGAAATAATACGGCGTATTTACTTCAACCACAATGGAATGAAGAGAAGGACTGGCATAGAAAGAAACAAATCGCAGAAGTGTGGAACTTAAAATAGCACTCTTTTGTTTTTAGGGCATCTAATTTGTATTATAATGTTCCTAGTCGTATATGCGTGCTGTATGGGATAAACAGCCATCCTGGGGACTGATGCACACGCAGATGGCACCTCAATCAATGCCTGAAGGGTTGCAATGAATCACTTGAAAACTCCCTGGGAGTTTCATTTACAAAGGAAAAGTTTGAAAAATTAATGTTATTGGGGCACTTTGATATAATGATCACATCTGGCTTAGGGAATTTGTGCCTGTACATAATACATTTTGGTTCTTCTTTTTTCCCCATCTCTCTCCCTTCGACTCCTCTTCTTATTTATAAAAGCTTTGCTTTTGTTTTGCTTCTGCTCCTTTCCCCTTGTTCTTTCCTCCTTCCCCCTTCCTCCTCTCTGTTCTCCTTTCCCGTTGAACATATTCTTTGTTATTTCCCAGCCACCTTGTGAGCAATGAATGGGTCAAAGAGGAAATCGCAGGAGAAACCATGGGGCCTGCCCATTAGTTCAGTTGCTTAAGCGCCTGCTTAAGCAAAGCAGTCATGCTCAGCATACTGGGGTTCGATCCCCAGATCCTCATGCCTTACCAGACTTGCCCTTAAGGCATCCTGAGCGGGCAAAAAAAAATCCTTCTGAGCTTAAAGAAAAAAAGAAAGAAAAGAAATCAGACCTCGCTTAGAGGTTATTGAAAATGAAAATGAAACAGGTCAAAACTTGAGAATGTGACAGAAGCGATGCCCAGAGATGAACACACAGCTGCTCTGGCCTGCATCCGAAGACAAATCTCAAGACAGTGAAGTTACTTTACACTTTGAACATCTAGAACAAGAAGAGAAACTAACTTCCTTCTGCAGAGAGGAAAGAAGGAAGGACACAACAGAGCCTGGAGCGAAGGTAAATGAAATCGAGAATAAAAAGGTTGAAGTCAGTAAACCCCAAAGTTGGCTTTTCAGTGAAACTGGCATGTTGAAGGCTAGACAAGGAGGAAAGTGGAGAGAAAGGAGACACCAATGACTAAAATAACAAACCAAAGTGGGGACATTATTTCCAATTTATAGAAATGAGGTTATGCAAAAAGTAGTGTAGTATGAACAATGCATGCCAACAAATTTATGACAGAGCCAAAACGGACAACTTCATGAAAGCACACAAACTACCTGTATCTTTAAAAAGAAAATCCCCAGGGCCAGGCCAGCACCTGAGCTGATTAAGGTGCTGCTTAGGCAGACTCTGGGGCCAGGGTTTGATCCCCAGCTTGCCGTGCCGGCCCCGCATGGGTGATTGAGACTGGGCGTGGTGGTAGCGCCTAGCACTTGGGAGGCTGCAAATAGGAGGACCACTATGAGTCCAGTCTGCGTAGTGAGACCCTGTAGACTGTACTAAATACATTTTTCTTTAAAAAAGAAAATCAATAAATACATAAAAAGTAAAGATATTGACTCTCTGTTTAGAAACCTCCAAACAAAAAAGAACCCAGGACCATATGACTTTCCCGAATCACAACAAACGTATAAGGAAGATTCCCAGGGATTCTCTTCAGGCTCCTCCTCCCCACAGAAAGGGGGGACAAGGGACGTATGTCCAGACCTGCCCTAGAAGCCTGGCTTTCACTGATAACAAGCTAGGAAGGAACAGACCAAGAAAATTATAATTACCTTGTATGAATATACGTTAAAACGTGTCATGAAAATGCTAGGAAAGAAGTCAAATGATATTTCTCTCAGAAAGATAAATATGGTTGAAAAATTTAAAAACCAATGTCACAGATTGATTAAAATAGGGTACAAAGAAAAGATTGCATGATCATCTCAGTTTGTGTGCATTGGGTGTTTGACAAAATTCAACATACTTTTAGGATTAAAAAAATCCAGAAGGGGCTCGGGATACAGCCCAAGTTGCACAGAGCCCGCCTGCCAGTTGTGAGGCTGTGAATTCCATTCCTAGTCCAAAAACAAAACAAATCAAACCAAAACCAAAACAAAACAAAAACCAAACAACTCAGAAAACTAGAACTACAAAGGAACTTCCTAAGTGTTGCAAAGGGCACTTACGAAAAACTCACAGCTGATGTCACACTTAATAGTAAAAAACTGAAAACCTTCTTTACTAGGTTTCTCTATTATAAGACCAAACCGCCCATTTTTGCCTCTCATTCAAGCATTATAAATTCTAAATAGAAAATAAGACAAGAAAAGGGGATAAAAGAAATACAAATTAAAGAGTAAAAGTGTCTCTATAGGGAACGTAATTTTTTATCTAAAGAGGGTAAAAAACAATAAAACTTATACAGAATTTCAAAACAAGATCATAGAAAATAAACAATGATTATTATATTGCATATTGGTGCTTTAAAGTAATTGCTCAGGTTATAAGACATGGATACGCAAAATTGATCAAACAATATAAACACTGTTTCTTTCAATAAGCTAATAGAAATTATTATTTTTTTTGAGGCTGACATTTTATTACCTCTTGTTGAGGGGGTCTTTAGAACATCAAACTTAAACAGTGTTGGTTCTTGAGACTAATAGAAATTAGTAGCACAATTATCTCAGCTGTCTTGTGTGTATGTTTCTTTTTTCTATTCTTTTCCTCATCCTAGTTATTCTTTCCTTTTGAACAGCTATTTTTCCTTTCAGGGTAGCTATCGTAGCTTTTGCATATTTACTCTTTCAGTTTCTTACACTAGAGAGGTGATAGGAGGTTCACACACGAGAATCTGATGTAGTTCACATAGAACTTTGGTCTCTATTTAGTTGCCTCCATTTATAAAAGCTATAAAAGCCTCTGGCTTATCTCTCTCTTTTATTCCATTGTATAAAAATACCACGTCTTTTATCCATTCATTCCTCAGTTCAAGGGCATTTGGATTGTTTGCAAGATTTACCTGGGTCAAATGTGACCTATAATCCTAGTTTTCTGGAGAGTTTCCACACTGATTTCCGCAGTGGTTGTACCGATGTTCTACGCTCCTAGAAGAAGGCTCCCTCTGGTAATAATTCTTTAAGAATTCACAAGTACACAAATCTCACAAAACTGCAGGCTATACTATGACTGCACAAGAACCCAACTGTGTTTCTATGTAACAGCACTGAAGAATAGAAAAGAGAATTTTAAAAAAGCAATTTCATTTTTTAGCTTCATCTTTAAAAAGTAAATACCTAGGGATAAATTTAACCAAAGAGATGAGTGATAGGTACACTGAAAACAGTAATATCTTGCTGAAAGTAATTAAATACATAAATAGAAAGATGTCTGGTGTTCATGGGCTGGAGAAGGGACTGTTGTTAAGATTCTAATGCCTAATGTCCAGATTTAATGCATTCTCTTTTAAAATTCTGGCAGTCTTCTCTGTAGACATGGAAAAGCTCACTCAAGTTTATAGCAAATTCCAAGGGATCCAGAATAGCTCAAATAATTTTTCAAAACAAAAATCAAGACGGTGAGATAGCTTAGTGGACTAAGTGTCTGCTTAGGCAAGCACAGGGACCAGAGTTTGATCCCTGGTCCCATGTGCCGCACTGGCCCCACCCCTGTGGCGCACTGAGCTGGTGACTGAGTCTAGATATGGTGGCACATGCCTGTAATCCCAGTGCTGGGGAGGCTGAAAACAGGAGGATCACTATGAGTTGTAGCTGAGTAGTGAGGCCCTGTACCAAATACATAAGTAGGAAAAAAAAAAAAAGAAGAACCAAGTTGAGAGACCCACACTTTCTAATTTTAAAACATACAGTTATGCTACAATAATCAAAATACCATGATACTAACAGACCAATAAACACACAAACAAATGGAATAAAATTAAACTCATACACTGAGGGCCAGTTGATTTTTGACATAGGTACCAAAGTCATTGCTATTATGGGGGAGCAGTTTCCCTAATGAACAATGTAAAAACAACTGGATATACACATGCAAAAGAAAAATATTAGACCCCTACCTCATGCTACATATACAAATTAACTCAAAAGGATCAATAACCTAAGTATAAGAACTAAAACTATAAAACTCTGAAAGCACAGAAAATTTTTAGGGCATAAAAAATACTCTGCATAACACCTGAATGACAGATACCTATAGAATATGCAGCACCAAAAACAACCCCAAAGCTACACCGTGGACTGCGGGGGACTATGATGTGTCTTGTAGGTACATCAGTCTTACGTGTCACTCTCATGATGTGGATAATGGAGAAGGCAGAGAGTGGGTCGGAAGTCTTTATATTTTGCTTTTAATTTTTCTGTGAAGCTAAAATTGCTCTAAAAGTAAAGCCCTTAAAATACACAAAATAGAGAAATATATTCTCGTGATCTTGAATTTGGTAAAGTGTTCTCAGAACACCAAAAATAGAAGGGTCAAAAGAAAAAACAGATAAATTGTACCTCACCAAATTTTTTTGTACATCAAAAACACTATCAAGAAGATGGAAGCTAACTATAGGATGGGTGATACTTGAAAATAATATGTATTTGATAAAAGATTAGTGTACAGAATATATCTATTATTCAATTACAACAACACAGGCACATCATCCAATAAATAACAGGGGCAAGAGAACTGAGCAGACGGTTCTCGAAAGAAGATGTGCGAATGGTTGAGGAGCATGTGGACCACTGACGTGAACATCTGTCATCATCAGGAGATGTCAGTCCCAGTGACAGTGAAGCCAGACACAGTGCCACATGCCTGAAGTCTTCACTACATAATCGGGAGGCAGGAGGACTGCAAGTATGAGACTCGGCTGGGAAACTCGGAGAGATCTGGTGTCAAAGTAAAATAATACAAAGGGCCAGGGAAGTAGCTCAGTGGGAGAGGCCTTGTACGGCCTGTCTGAGGCACTTGCTTCATTCTGCAGTACTGCAGAAACACGGACATCGTGCCTAAGGAGATCCACATGGAGAGAAAACATTCTCTCAGGCTTTCCCAGAGAGCAAACTGGTCAAGCAATGGCTGTGACTCATCCACATGGCTCACACTGACAAAGGATCTACACACTGCGGTACAGGGTTTCAGGGCAAATCCTGAGGGGATTTGACTGACCTTATCAGATACAAAAGTTACATTTCTAACCATCAAGCAGAAAAGTATAAAAATGAAGTATAAAAAGTAAAGCCATATTAATATGCTGAGCTGTAAAAGGCTCAAGTCAACAACTGCTGACATTGCCAGTCCTACAGAAAACCCACTACTATAATGGACTACTGGACTATATTGGAATATTTTGCTGAATTCACCCACCTACAATATTTGAATGACAATGGAATACACTTCTCTGACAAAACTAAACAAAAGGGATACAAATGAAAGACCATTTTGAATCTGTATATTCAAAATAGTTAGGGTAGATATACAGCTACCTTCTCTTAATTCAATAAACAGAAAAATTTGTTCTAATAATGTTTGTGGACAGGATATCATGTCTCCATCTTGTACAATGAATAACCACTAAGACAACAATATGCAGTGTATTAATTGTTGAAACTGTCCTACTAATCAGTTTTGAAACTGTTTCATTGCTATTTATTTCTCAATAAAATTATTAAGAAATACTAAGATGTTATAAAAAAGGAAAACAAGAAACATGGACATCAACAATAATAACAAAAACCCACAATAAGATAACTTTGCAGCTACTATCACGGCAATGGTAAGCACAGCAAGAAGAACAGAGCCATCAGAAAATGACAACATCGGGTAGGATGCAGAGACACTGGGAGCCTGGAACCTTCCTGGTGAGAATTAAAGACGGTGCAGCCACTGTTGGCTTGGGACCGTGCCCGCAAGGGTTGCGCGTAGAATTATCACGGGATGCAGAACCCCACTGCTGGGCACATACCCCAAATAGTTAAATACAGGGATCCAGATACTTGTACGCCAGTGTTTGCTGCGGCATCACTTAGAAGAGCTGACGGGTGGCAACACCCGCTGCCCGTCAGTAGGCGACTGCACAAAGCCCGTCCGGGAACCTTGCAGTCCTGCACAGTGGAACACATTCAGCCTCCAGAGGAACGAGACGTGGTGCATGCTGCAGTGTGGAGGGACTTGAGCACACCTCTAGGTGAAGTGAGCCTCTTGTAAGCTCCAGTGGCACGTGGAGTAGGCTAACTGAGAGACAGAGGGCACAGCAGTGGCTGCCAGGGGCTGGAATGGAGAGGGAAGGAGGAGATATTTGTGGAGTAACGTTTCGGGTCAGAAATGTGGAAACACGCTGTGCTGCTGGTGCGGCACTGCCTTGATTAACGCTGCTAAGCTGCACAACTACAGTGGGCAGAGCGCTGCACTTGATGTGACGTAGACTTCACCACAATAAAAAATGGAAGCTTTTTTGTTATTGATTTTTGGCTTCTTGATTAAAACAAAACAGAGAAGTGAGTTCAAAAGCTTTTTTCACCATTGAGAAGGAGCTGGTTTGTGGTTAAACTATGCTTCCTGCAGTAGAGCAAGCTTTAAAACGAAAGTGTTCACTGCAAAGCCAGTGAAGCCGTTGTGCAAGTCTGTGTTTGGGTCTGTGATTTGCCACGCGGGCCCCCTTCAGGAGCTGCACTCAGACCCGCTGCTGCGAGTTCCGCACAGTAGTTGGGGACACCCCGTGCACAGGGAAATCTCTCTCCAAGGCTAAGTCCTTGGTCACTGCAGCTTCTTGCCATCAAAGTAGAAGCGTATGTTGCTGCCTGCTGTCTGCTTAGCACCCAAACAGCACACAGGAGCCAAATAGCTGGTGAAAAGAACTCTATCACATAATGAAATCCATCTAGGGCTTCACCTTCCTGCTAGACTTCGGATGTTAGTGACAGAGGACATGCAATGCTCCACAGGCCAAAGAGATGCCAGGGTCTGCAGCAGAAAAAGAAAAAGAAGAGGAGGAGGGGCAAGGGGGAGGGGAAGGGGAGCGGGGCAGGAAGCTCGCCCCATCCCCACATTCAGGGTCACACTGGGGCTCTGGGTCCCCCTTCCATTCCGCTCTGCTGCTGCCAGAACTGAGCTCCTCACTGCCTGTGGTGAGGCCATGGTGCTGGTGGCAAAGCGCTTCCTGGGGATGGCGTTGGGGGTGGGCTGGGGTTGATTTAACAGGTTTCATGGAGTTTTGAACTGATTATTTAAAACTTCTGCAGGGCCCCTCAGTTTGGGGGCCTTGGAGCAAAGTCACACTAGGCGAAGCCAAGTTGCAGTCAGACTCATGTTCTCAGCGGCCTGCCAGGAGGATTGGTTGGGGGAGACCTCTCTCCTTGCCCCACGGCCTCCTGCTTCAGCCCAGGACAGAGATCTTCTGGCCGCTCAGGAGGACTGGAAGGCATGATGCTTGCTCTCCTTGGTCGCTCTCCAGTTCCTCTCTGCATGCCCCGGAGTCCAGGGCCCACTGAGGGTTGGGAGCACCACGTGCAGGCCGCTGCCCCCTCCCCTCCCTCCTCTGTGTGCTTCCTCTCTCTGGGCTGCTCAGGTTTTACCCAACCTGATCACAGGATGCACCTGCCCTCCTGCGCTCTGTGGGGTTAGCCCAAGGGCCCAGGTGCAGTGCTCGGGGGAGGCCCGAGCTGTCCCTCATGTGGGTGGGCAGATTTGGGTAAATCCAATTGAAGACCATCTGGACCTTGGGCCCAAGCTATGAGTTTAAATCCTGTCTTATCATGAAGGAAGCCAATATGTTGATTTGAAACTGGTTTCTGCACCTATTTCTCAACATATGCATGAAGCTGAGTAGGGGAGGGATACAATAGTAAATTAACATACTCAACCCCAACCACAACAATAAGCTTGATTTTTCCTGAGAACAGAAGGTATTTATAAATGAACAAATGAAAGCCAGCCCATATTTTCCTATAATAAGTTTGGAAAGGCTGAAATCCAATATGCTAGGCTTAATTTTGGAGGAGCAGCAAATGTGTGTCGGTTCTGGCCCACGCCAGGGCCTCTGTGGGAGCTTCGCCGCTGGCGCAAATGCGTTAAGAAGACTGGTAAATAGGCAAAGGGTAACAAGGGCACAAGAGACCCGCGGGCTAACTCGGGCTTCTGCACCCGTGGCAGGCAAGGTTGGACACTCCCCTCTTGCTTATTTGCTGTTGTTGTAACACAGTATCCAAGACCGGGTCATTTCTAAGTGAAAGAGGTTTCTTGCGGCCGTGGTGCTGGGCGTCGCTGCTCGGGTCGTGGCGGGCTCCGCTGCCTGAGTCCTGGTGGAAAGGAGCAGGGCGAGAGGACAGACGCGGGAGGGCTGGCCTGGCCGTGTGCGGCCGCTGAGGTGGCGTGTCTGTGAGAACTGATCCGGGCTCAAACAACCGAAAAATGCTGAAGTTTAAAGGCCTCTTCTGCTCTTCAGGAAGTGTGACTCCTCCAGGCAGGCGAGCGTCTGTCTGAGGCGCTGACACCCTCTCAGGGAAAAACTGAAGCTTTTCTTTTCCCACAGGGCCAGCGTCAGAAGCAGGATGAGCTCATCATGGGGAAATTTCTCATGGTTAGGCAACCAAAAACAGAGAAAGATAAAGTTAATTTAGAAAAGGAAACTGCTTCAAGAAACACTGATTTTCTAGAATACCTTCAGTGTTTTAGAAAAAAATGTGTTGACTTTGTAGATGGGCATGGTGTAGGTGAACAACACAGGTGGAGTTCTCATGCGGAAAACTTTCTGGAGAAATTGGATCCCCATGAGATTTTGATTTGTTATACATTTAGATTCATGTTTTAAGCTTATAATCAGCTTAATTAAAAAAAAATCCAAGATTTCTTCCATCAAGAAGGACTTATGAGGGCTGGGGAGATAGCTCAGTGGAAGAAGTGCTTGGCTGGCAAGTGTAAGATCCTGAGTTCAATCCCTGATACCACCAAAAAAAAAAAAAAAAAAAAAAAAAAAGACTTATGAGACTCGAGGGAAATGTAGAGAAGGTATATACCTGTTGCTTGTGTACATTTGTTTTTTAAATAAGAGAACAATTATAGTTGTTAGGTTGTGTTGCAACATCTTCAAAGCAGTTACTCAGACTAAAGACACAAGCAAAATGATTCCACAAAATAGACAGTAAAAGTCCTTCTTGTCAATGAACTAAGATAAACTAGTGGGATAAAGGAAACCAGTTGCCATATATACTGAAATATTTCTGAAACATGGAATGTGTAAGCTGGGGACGTACTTGAACCTCTCCCTGTCTCCTGCTCACCGCTCTTCCACTTGGTCTGTGTTTCTCAAGTGAGAAAAGCCGTGTGGTGATAGCGTGTGTGTCTCGCTCATCCCACGTGGCATTTTGTGGTCCAGCTGCGCCCTTTCACCTCCAGCTGCCCGGGACTGTCTTTCCGTACAGCAGCGTGGATTTCACTGTGCCTCAACGCCAGACTTTTCTTACCCATTCATCTGCTGACAGACATATAGGCTATTTCCACATCTAACCATTATAAATTGTGCTGCTGTAAACATGCCTGTGTGCATGTGTACAATATGACATAGTAAAAATCACTTGATATGACTATGCAAAATGTATGTAAATAATACTTGTAGAAATATACGCTAAGTAAATGCAATATAACATGAACGTTACGGCTCTCCTACCGCCGCGTACCCCATACTGCTGACTCAGCTGTCGTCATAAGTACTGCTCTTTGCCTCACTCTGGCTCCTCTTTGCAGAGCTAAGCAGACTCAGACCTGTGGACCCCAGCTTGGCAAAGTGCCATTAGCCACATATGGGAGAAGGACGGCTCTGGAGCGCCAGCTGGGTGAAAATGTTATCACAGCAGACGACACTAAATGGACAACTGGGTGTGCAGACACCAAGCCTAGCCAGAGGCGTGTGCAGCTCAGAGCCGGCCCCAGCAGCGATTAGTAAAGCATCAATGGCCCTAATTTAGGATTCATTCTTGGTCCTTCTCTTACCTCAGAAAGTCTGTGAGGCCTGGACATACTGTGTGCTCTGAAGATGAGGGACCCTGACGTCTAAGGTTTTCCCGGACGCGAAACTGCAGTCCTCCCTGCTTCCAGCTTCAGCAGCTAGGCGAGCTGCTCTTGTGAAATAGGGACAAGGGTGAGAGCTTGCTTTGGTTCACTGGGACTCTAAGAGGCCAGCGTTTTCCATCAGGCAGGCCTGTCCAGCCCCATACTTGCTGGGACTGGATCCAGAGCCGCCTCGTGGAGGCGCATCTCCAGCCCTTTTCCTGAGACAGGGTCCTACTGAGCTTCTAACTTGCCGGGTTGGGCTTGAACTTGCAATCTTCCTTCTTCAGACTTCTGGTGCGCTGGGGCTTCAGTCATGTGCCACCACACACAGCTAAATGTCTTTTGATTTTAAGGTCATTACAAGAAGAAATAAAACTGAAAATGGGCTCTCCTATTGATGTCAGTGCCTTTAAAGGGATGTGAGAGGCTCTAAGAAAGGCTTCTAAGTAACTAAAAATTCAGAGAAGATGTTACCCATCATCACTTCCTTCTTTTTCAGTGACTTGTAAGAACCTCCTGTCCCAAGCCCAAGTGCTGGAGTGACTGCTGTCTGTCTCTATTGCAGGATACTGAAGTGTAATGGTAAACAGTGGCTGGTGTCGAGTTTCACTGCCTTCTAGGAACCATTTAAAAACCTAGTGTCTTTTTCTCTTCCATTAATATCCTTTTAGTTTATTTTAAAAGCCTAAACTGGGGTTCACTTGGCCTGTATTTTCACCTTTATCTGGTCATATCATTTGCACATTCATTCAGTAAGCACACACTGATCATCCACTTTGGAATGGACCCAGGCTCTGCGAGAGCAGGAGGCCACGTCTTTGACAGCTTTGTGTGAGCTGGAGGCCAGGAAGCCCCGCAAGGCCCGTGTCCCTCCAAGGCCTGGGTCCCTCCCATCCTGTTCTCGGGATTGGGAAAAGGAGAGGCTTCCTCTACCTCTGCACAGGGCTGACCACAGAGGAGTGGCTGACAATGCACGTAGAGAGGTTGGCTGGCACCAGACTGGCCAGCTCCCACTCTTCCCTAAGAATTCACAATGGAGACTAAGAGTTTCCCCCTTTGCATATAAAACATCGTGATAGTCAAAGCTGTGCTCTACCAAGAAGCAGCTACTGCAGGAATAGTGAACCAGGCTGACAGAGAAATGCAATGAGGTGACTTTCTGTTTGGGTTTTTATTTTGTTTTTGGCAGAACCAGGGATTGAACTCAGGTCCTTGCTCTTGCTAGGCAAGCGCTTATTCTACTGAGCCATCTCCCTGGCCCTGAGGTGACTTTCTGGACTCCCTTCCACACTGTCCTTTTTAGCTGTGGCCTAGCTGTCTTCTTCTGTCATGAAATAGTCCATGCCCCTGTGTTCCTACAGCGTCCCCACCGTTGCTTACATTAGCTCCAAGAGAGTCCAAGAGCAGACCTGCAGATGAGACTGCAGACCGCTTCCCAGTGTGCCAGGAGCTCAAGTTCCTGGCCAGGAAGCACAGGCCTCACGCATCCCTGCACGCTTGGGCAGGGCAGAGCAGGGCCTCCCAGAGCGTGAGCCGACCCTACAACCAAAGGGACACAGGAAGAGCAGTGGGGCCCACCGCAGCTTATTAACTGCTCTTTCCCCAGGTTCCTCATCTGAAAGGACCCTTGCAATTTGGTGTAAGTGTTTGTTCTACAAAGAGGAACTGGAGGCCCAGAGATTGAAGCCATTTGTGCCCGGTCACACAGCTAGTTCGCAGCAGAACTGAAACCAATGATTCACATTTCCAAGCTCACACTCCAGAGTGCTTTCCATTCTCCTGTGGTGCCTGCCTGCTGCAGACGCAACTTCCTGACCTCAAAAAGCCAGAGCCCCCCAAGCCAGCCTCCCCCTCGGCGCGGCCTCATGATTCTTGCCATCACATGGACAAGCTCTGGAGGGGAAAACCCAGGGTTGCTCTTCTCTAGGTGGGGCCAGCCACAGACACTGCTCAGCAAGTGGAGGCGGAGCTGCCCAGGGCTGGATGTCACAAGAAGACCCCCACGGAAGGTAACCATGGCAACCCACAGGAGTGCTTCTTGGCTTTATTACCCAGCATGGTGACTTATTTTCTTCCTTTGGAGATCATATGAATAAATATAAACTTGATCACCCAAAACTGATGAGCAAAAACATTCTCCCCAGTATAAGGATGTGAAATATCTATCGAAATAGGACCTGGGGACTAATAAATAAATAAACTAATGAAAAGATACTAATGGAAAAGTCTATATGAGTGGGAGGAAGTAGAGGGACGGATATAAGAACTAGACTAATAGTTGCTATTCTCAGTGCTGCGTGGCAAGAGGCGTGAATGTGAGCTCGGAGAGCTACAGAAAATAGAATGACATTGTTGACGCAGACTTAGCTTTTGTATCAGTGGCGACTGGGGGTGGTGGTTTCACAGGTATTTTTATATTATTTGAAATTAGGATTAGAAACTAGAAATAAATAAATGAGTAAGTTAACAAAAGAGGGTCGCACATGGACCCACGGTGAGAGTGTATTTTGAGCCAATGTTATGTATGGAATAGCTCAGTTTAACCACAGTCTGTGGAGAAAAGAAAATTGAAAAGAAAGGAGGCGAAGCAATGGAGTCCCCTTATACTTTGTTTCAAACTAGAAAATGAATATTTCATGGCATTCTAAATTTTGGGGGGTTTTGTTATTTTACTTGTTGAGATAATCACTTTGTTACAGCTAGGTAGAAAATGAAAGTCTTTCATTTGGTTAATGCCCGAGTTAAGCTGTGGATGCTGACAAGTGAGTGTCAGCCTTAATTTATAGAATAGTTTCATAGACAATAATACCCGGCTCGCCGTTCTAAAATAACCCATCGAGCTTCCTGCGTGTGGCTCACGATATCAGATATACGTGCTAGAACTTGCTTTAGTTTCAGTTATGAAATAATTAAAAACGGGCTCTTTCAGGTTCTGCAATATATTTTAAATGCACAAGGACATGTGTGCTTAAGACGATCTGAAACAGGTTTCTAGAAGCAAGCAAAACTAAAAAGGAAAACAACAAACTGACTAAGAAAGTTAGAGATGAATCTGAGCAGCAGCAGAATGGCTGTGCTAGAGACAATATTTTGAAGTTGACCTACTGCCTGCCACTCTAGGAAGCAAAATCCAGCCACACTGTCATTGCTTTGTTGAGAAAATAATATAATAAGGCAAATCTGGTAAATACAGGGACTTGCCTGGAGGAAATGTATGGATCCTTTGTACTGTTTTGCAGCTTTTTAAGTTTGAAATTATTTCAAAATAACAGGTTTATAAGTAAATAAACACAGCGAAAACATTGGTCTGGCAAAGGAGTAAACTCCGCAACTACTTTGTAAGACTCACTCAAAGAAATGTGTATCATTGAGTCTTTTTTTTTTTTTTTTTTTTTTTTGCGGAACTGGGGATTGAACTCAGGCCCTTGTGCTTGCCAGGCAAGCACTTATTCTACTGAGCTAACTCCCCAGCCCCATCATTGAGTCTTAATTTTGTAAAAAAGGGATAAAAGCAGTTTTTAAGAGAATGTAAGAAAAAGTATAAAATTGGGCTTAAACTATAATCCCAATGTTGCAAAGAAAGTTAATTGCAAACCACAAGGCAGTGCTCAGCTTATACAGAGGCAGCTGTTCTTCCCGTAACAGGCCACTGGCTGTGGTGGGAAGCATTTAGAAGGGGAGGTTAGGGGCCTGAGACCCCTCAGTGGGCACCAGCTAGGTAATTGTTGTGGCATCAAGTGTCCTAGGATGGATGAAGCTAACCCAGCTTCATCTTACGCAGACAGAACCCTCTGGACCCAGTACAGTGGGGCAGGAAGGCTTCAAGGTAAACAGCCTGCAGAAAATGCTGTTGGTTCCCCCAAAATAGCAAGGTGCCACTCCCAGCCTGCAAAACTCAAACCTGAGGTAGGACAGTACTAGGAAAACACTCGCTTTGCTAAAATAGTTTTTCTCCCCATAGTTGGAACACAAGTTTTTAGTAGTGTTTAGTTTTGCTTTCTAAAGTACATGAACAAACAAATGATCTTCCCTTTTTAATAGGAACAAAGCTGAGACCTCCACCACAAGAATAAAATAATGAATTATCCCATCTTTTCATTCAGCACTCTGGAGTGTAAAGATATCGCAATCTTATTTCCTTAGGTCTGTGTGAAAGTGGTTCTTTATCAATGTATGTGACATTTGATTCAAAAAGAAAGAAAAGAAACTTCAACTAACTTTCAGAGAAGAAATAGCCTTTCTTTTCTTTTGAACAATTCTAAGGAGGAAGGAAATGTAGAATTTCATGTTTTCAATTCGACTGAAGTTATGAATCATCACACCTTTGGTAAGAATGACACTGCACAGGAACTCTGAGGTGTTCCTGCGGGTCAGGGCCAATGGTAGACTTGGGCGTTTTTCTCTTTAGTCATGAAACTCTATAAAACGGAGTCATGGATTCAATCCCTCTGGAGCAGTCTCTCTCTCTCTCTCTCTCTCTCTCTCTCTCTCTCTCTCTCTCTCTCTCTCTCTCTCTGAAGAGCAGATACATAAGAGGAAGCCGCATAGAAAAGCTAGGTGAGCATCTTATTTTTCCTGTTGTCACTGTGAAGGAAGCGAATTAATAAGGAAGATAAATCCCGAAGAAATTTTACCTTTTTATGTACCAAACACAAACTACCAAAAACTGATGGAAGAGAAAATAGAAGTCTGAACAGAGAGCAGGTAAGGGACTGGATTCATTGTTGAAAACTTTCCACAAAAGCAAAAGAAAAAATCAAAACAGAAACTTTCAGAAACAGGTGGCCTCACTGGTGAATTCAAACATTTAAAATGGATTGAGCACTAACCTCGCACAAACCCTTGCAATAAAGTGAAGAACATTTCCTGACATATTTTGTGAAGCCTATGTTACCCTCATATCAAAATGAGGCAAAGATATCAGAAGAAAATGAAGATATAAGCCAATATCCATTATGAATATAAACCCAAAAGTACTCAAAAACTGCTTCATCCAGTGATATATAAAAAATATTGATCTCACTGGGATTTTCCAAGCAATATAAAACTCTTTAAATATTGAAAAATCAATTAGTAAAACAAATAACAGATATAGTCATTTCAAGAGATGGAGAAAGGCATTTTATAAAATTTCATAACCTTTCCTAATAAAAGCACCCAACAATCTAAGAGCAGAACTTCCTCAAATATTCTGATGAGGGTTATATACAAAACCTAATGTAAAAATTACACTAAGGCGGACCAGATAGCCCGGTGGACTAAAGCACCTGGTTAGGCAGAGCACAGCGGCCAGGGTTCGATCCCTCCCGTGCCGAGCTGCCCCCCCCCCCGGGATGCACTGAGATGGCGATTGAGACTGGGTGTCGTGGCACACGCCCAGCACTTGGGAGGCTGAAAATAGGAGGATCGGTGTGAGTCTGAGCTATGTAGTGAGACCCTGAAGACCCTGTCCTAAATATATAAAAAAAGATTAAAGAGACTTTCTATTTTTAATATGATATGTAATTATTGCTTTTAAATAAAGTTAATGAAAAGATACACTAAAAGACTCAGTTACACTGAACAAGTCAATTACAATAAAAGACTCAATGTTTTTACCCTGAGATCAAAGATTTTCACTCGTGCCATTTCTATGCACATTGTACTGGAGGAGAAAGCCAGGAGAATCAGACCAGAAAGAATAAAAAGCAATGAATGGGAAAGCAGGGAATAAAGCCATCCCTGCTGGCAGATGGCACGATCTTATATATAGAAATCCTAACCAATCCACAAAATAAACTACTGGAATTCATAAAATGAATTGCATAATACAAAATTAACATTAAAAACTTGGTTCTACAAACTAGCAATGAAAAACCTGAAAACAGAATTTAGAAAACAATTTCATTTCTGATTATATCAAAAATAATAAAAATCCTGAGGGGTAAGCTTGACAATAAAAAACAAAAAAAAAATACATTGAAAAGCAAACTATCAGTTATCATTGGAGGGATCAAAGAAAACCTACATTAATGGGAAGACAAGGCATGGTCAGGGACTAGGACTTAGGAGCTACTGTTTAGACCCTAAGAGACCCCAAAGTGATCTACAGGCTCAATACAACCCTCATCAAAATCCTGGATGGGATTTTCTCAGAACTTAACAAGTTGATTCTGAGAAATTCTATGGAGCTATAAGGGTTCCAGTACAGCCAGACAATCCTGAGAAAAATACAAGACTTCAAAGCTTGCCACAAAGCTACGGTAGCCAAGACAGTGTGACAACAGCACTGGGGGACACACATAGATCAATGGATTGAAAATCCCAAAATAACCACTTCTATTTATAGTTGTTTCATTTGGATACAGGATCTCAGACAATTTAAAAGAGAAAATAATCTTTGCATCACGTGGTACTGGGACAAATAAATGTTAATACAAAAAAATGAAGTTGGACTTGTACTTGACATAAACTTAACTCCATATAGGCCATAAATCTTAACAGTTGAAATTACTCACTCTTAGGAAAATAAAAGGACTGTCTATATCTTGAGTTAGGTAAAACCCTTCTCACACAATATCAGAGCATATGTGATGAAAGAAAAAATCATGTGGGCTTGATTATAATCGTAAAGCCTTTATTCTACAAAAAGTGTCATCAAGTGAAAAGACAATGCACAGAATCGGAGATATTTAGGCAAAGCAAGTGTCTTAGAAGCGAGTTGTACTCAGAGTAGATATTGAACATCTACAGCTCAGTATTAAAAAAATCAGTGCCTGTGAAAATGGGCAAACAAACCAAACAGACGTTTCTCTACAGAAGATACATATCTGGGCAACAATTAGCAAGGAAGGGAAGTGAAGCTGAAACCATAGCGAGGCATGACTTCACATCCCTTAGCATGACCAAAAGAAGGCAAACAATGGCATTGGGAAGGATCTGGGCATATTTGATCCTTTTTATTGTGGGAATGTAAATTGTCACAACCATTTGGAAAAAATGTGAGAGTTCCTACAATATGAGTTCTCATGTGACACAGAAACTCCACTTCTAAGAACATACCTGAGAGGACTAAAGACATGTCTATACAAAACTTGTGCATGAATGCTCATTTAGCAACAGTTTTCATAACAGTCAGCACAGAAATGACCCAAATGCCCGTCAACTGAAACATGGATAAACAAAATGTAGCATATCCAAACGGTGGGAAATCACTCAGCGGTAGAAAAGAAAAGATGAATTTCTGGGACATTCTAGAATGTGGTGAACCTTGCAAACATAGTGCTAAGTGAGAGAACCCAGACACAAAAGGCCACACATACATGAGGCCATGTTCATGAAATGTTTAAGATTAGCAAATTCATTGTCACAGAAAGTAAGGGAGTGATTTCCAGGGGCTGGAGTGAGGGGACCAATATGGAGTATGTGCTAATAGGTGGAGGACAAATGCTTTACATTAGGAAGTGGTGATGGCTGTGGATCTCAAATGTAAAGAAGGCCACTGAATTTTACACTTCAGAAGGGTAATTTATGGTGTGTCATTTATACTCAGAAAGCTTTACATTTAAAACTTGAAACTTTATAGGGAAATAGATGCTGCTTGAGTCCATACTTATAAGTGGAGTAGACCAGTCTTGCGTATGCAAATATCATCCTGCCTCCTAGTATGAGAAGCTGAAGGAGTAACTAAGACCTAAAGTGTGCGTTAGATATTGTGAAATGGGAAGAAAAGTCTCAAAAGGGAAGAGCACCTGGAATGGGGGAAAGGAGAAAAGAAAGAAGGGGAAAAGAAAAATATACATATACACAGATAGACATACTACTAATTGTTATTAGCGCATTGAAAAGATATGTATATGTCTATATTGATTGGTTGTTTTTTCCTACCTGTATCTTGTACTGTGAGCAACTACTTTGAAGATAACAATGTACAATATCCTGAACATTGTTGTTGTCCTGTAATCTTGTTTTGAAATTTTATACTGTTGTTTTTATTGTTTATTTTTCTTCACTTTAAAAATAAAAATAAAAATATGGGACCCTTTCTATTGAGTCCTTCATCCTAGACTTTGCTGGTACCCACGTCCTGTATCCGTCTGTCTTGTGGAGTTCACAGCAGTAAGGAGTACTTGCTACTAACTTTTCATGGCTGGAGAAAATGCCAGCTCCTCTGTGCACTACTGTAGGCTTCGCCACGCGCACTCCGCACCACGAGGTGTGTTCTCCTCCCCCTCTGCCCTGGCAGCTGCTGGTGAGTTGGTATGTTTCTGAGGGCTGGGACTTGTGGGTGAAGGTCACACGCTGCAGGGGAGAGGGTGAGAACACAATGACTGGAGTGTCGCTGGCCTCCCGTATGCATGAGTCATCGTCTTTGTGGGTGGCGCCTTCACCATGATGCGTGTGGAACTCTGAGGGCTAGGGTGTGGTAGGGGGGTGATTCTGGAAAGTGCAGGAGAGCCAAGCTCAGGACGGGGGGACCTGCGACTGGGCATCAGCCAGATTTTGTGTTTGCCTGCTTTCCCCTTTTGATAGGAAGACACCTGCATATCAGAAAACTATTTTCTTTAAAACCTGAAGCAAATCCACAAAAGTAAAACAGAATTTTAAGCTTCAACTCATCCATCCTGTACTCACTCTGAATCCTCAGGATAAACTCTGAGACCTGATAAGATCCCTCAGAACTGAAGAGAAAGTTTACTCAGGTAACATTTAACAAGGGGCGAGCACATTTTAGAGCTGTGTTAGATCACGGGTGTTAGGGTCTGTGTCTAGTTGTTCCCCCAAAGCCTCAAGCAGTCAGAGGGCATTCGCAGGTAATTAGCATTACAGTGTAAGGAGAGAGAGAGAGGCTAGCTACCTGCCTGAGCAGCTGTCACTCCCTTTTGCTCGCTGCTCTTGGCTGCCGCCATGCCACCGTGAAAGGCTATTCTCTGCCTTGCGCTGCTCTGCCTTGGAGCCAGCTGAGAATGGACTGAAACCTCCAGTAACTGTGAGCTAAATAAACCTTTCGTTCCTTCATTTTGGGTGTTGGGTATTTGTCCTAGCAGCAAGAGAAGAGTAACTGAGACAATGGGCCTTCTAGTTTCTGGCCTCAGAAGTGTCCTTCTGCCCTGCATGGCCTGTACTCGTGGCATTTGTTATGGTTTGGATCTTAAATGCTCCCTACCCTCACCCATGAGGAAAGGTTAGCCCTCAACTTACGGCGCTATTGGGAGATGGCTGAGCACTAGGGGGCAAGTGATCACGCATGGGTGCCTGCCTGGGAGCCTACGCCAGTCTTTTCTCCTTTGACGTTGATTTCCCCTTGTCACAGCAACGGGAAATTCACCGATGCATTTCACAAAGTATTTCAGAAACAAGAGCTTAAAGCAATAGAAGAACATGCATTAAATATCATGGTTTTTAGTAAACGCCTATCATTGATCATTTAGGGTTTTACTCTTTGCAGAGGTATATTTGCATAGACATAAGTGTTTTTGCATACACTCCCATTGTGAAATTATATGTATTTGATATTTGGTCATTTTAACACAGAAAATAATATGGTTTGACCCAACACACTTACACAGTTAAAATTTACCCAAGGAGAATATACATATTTGATAACTTCAGATCAGTAACCAAGTAATTAAGTTTTCAGGCTTCTCATAGCAAAGTCTTACGTTTTACAGACTCAATCTTATATTTGCCTCTGAAGAACATAGGCCCGGCACAGGGTGGTGATTGCAGTGCCTTCTTTTGGGCTCGATCCGTGTCAAAGGCTACATGAAGGAGTGAAGACCATTCCACGGGTAGTGATGAAACGCGTTAAAGGATGATATTCTAAAAGCAAAAGAAGATAAAATCAGGCTCCCATACAAATAGAAAGTGAACATGTATCAAAGGCTTTAATTTACTCAATAATTAAATAATGGAACTTTTTAAATGCTACAACCAATTCAATGGAGAATTCCCGGAATTATACATATACATTGAGAGAAGAAGGACTTATAAATTGAATTTACACATTGCCTTACACCTGCTTTTTTATATAGCACTCATCATTTATGCCCCAAAGGGGACAAGA
Source organism: Octodon degus (assembly GCF_000260255.1). Classification (NCBI taxonomy): domain Eukaryota; kingdom Metazoa; phylum Chordata; class Mammalia; order Rodentia; family Octodontidae; genus Octodon; species Octodon degus. The sequence continues at coordinate 18,705,098 of NW_004524599.1, forward strand.
CCGATTTGCACACATGTGAAACAGGGTGGTGGGCATCATTACTGACTCCCCACATATTACAGAGCAGTGGAGTAGTTCAAATAAGGTGAAAGGAGGGAGGAACTTAAAGTGCAAGGACTGCGCACGGTCTGCAGCCCTTTGCCTGTGTTCTGAGAATGGAATCCAGCGCCTCGGGCCTGCTAACCACGTGTCCTAGCACGAGGTCACACCTGAGCTTGCTTTCTTTGCCCATTTCAAGGACTTTCACAACTTATCATGACACATAAGGAGTAGCGAAGGCAGATGCCGTGAGACTGCAAGGGACACAATTCTTGGCTATTTGTAGCACTCCTAGGAAGCCATATTCCTCTTCTGCCCCTCAGAGTTGAAGTAGAACTTTCATTTAGTGAATTTTTAAATAGTTGCTGCAGGTGGATCACTCTAGGCCAGAGGACAGCTTCTGTTTGTGCGACAATAAGAAGTACAAGATGGCTAGAGCCTTTTGACAAGAACAGAGAGGGAGTTGTGCAGTGGAGAAAAACTGTCTGAGAACTAGCAAAGCTGCCTCCTCCCGAGGACCCTACCAGTAGTTTTCTGTCATGTTAGAAGGGAGGCATCAGGGGCAAGTGCTGCAGCTCCGTCTCCTGGAAAGGGAGAGAGGCTAGGAAAGGACCGGGGAGAGTTCAGTCACCTACGTGTGTGTGACAGCCCCCATCCCAGCAGCCCTGGGGAGAGTGCTGGAGGCTCTTTCCGTTTTTGGGAGGAGGACACAGGAGTCTAGGAGCTCAAGATGCTCCCGAGAGGCAGCCTTTACCGCAGCCCTGCCGGCTATGATGAGGGACAACTTCTCCAGTGGAGACAGCTGCCTGGGGTCCAGGCTAATTTAGGGGGCACTCAAACGTTTAATTTGTTCTTTTAAAATCAGAGATGGGTTGAGGATGTGGCTCAGTGGTAGAGCACCTGCCTAAAATCAGAAGCACAGTACAATAATAATACTGAATATATACTATTGAAGCCAACCTAGATGTTATTTGTCATTAAATAATGCAAAGAGAAAATAATTTAGATATGTTCGCACGGAAAGGGACCGAGCAGTCAGTGTGCACTTCCGCAGCCACGCTCTTTGCTGCTGAGACACAGTTCCCACCAGCAGCAGCTTGAAGGAGGGAGGCTTATTTGGGCTTCCGGCCACAGTGCAGAGAGACTGTGAAGGCCCCGGGAACCCTTCTCCTGAGCTTCCCACGCTGTCCAAGGCTCTGCTGCAGCGCCTGCTTTTACAGAGGGTTCATTGTCTGCTCTGGGCGGTCCAGACTCCAGGATAGCACTGCACGAGGAAGGAAGGGCAGGGTCCGCTTCATGCCAGCGAGGACGCGAGGGCGGAGGGGACCTAGAGCCTCGCAGGCCTCGCCTCCAGCGGCCTGCCTCCTTCCGCCAGGCCCACGTCTCCAAATCACGAGAGCCGTAGGACCTCCATGATTCAGACTCCTCTCAGAGGCCTTCTCTGTAAGCCCACGAGGTGTTGGGGAGCCACTCAGGGTAACCATGCTGTCGGCTACATCTCAGAGGGTGCCCATGTTGCTCAGGGGCTGCGGGCTGTGCCCCCAGCGCCAGCCCCCAGCTCTGCTGCTCGGCCCCTAGTTAGGCCAGACCACCTCGGCTGGCCTTACCTCTGGAAACACAGCTATGTGTTTAAGCATAAGTAGAAATGCCCTGCCTCTGATATTTTTATGATCCTAGTCGAGCTCCAGTGTGAAGTAAGAAAACTGGGAGCATGGGGCTGACCAGGGAAGAGTAAGGGAGGACTTCTGAATGGCGGTAGTTCTAAGCCATCAGTCATAACACTGTCGGGAGCAGCGAGTGTGGTCCTGGCCTTGGATTCTGCAAGGATCCCGGCAGCAAATGAAAGCCCACGGAAAGGTCCTTCTTCCGAGCCTCCTCTGCTGTCCAAGGCTCTGCTGGGGCCGCTGCTCTCTACAGAGGATCACTTGCTACTCTGGGAAGAGGGACTAAGTCAGGGACTTCGAAGGCCTAGATTTTATAGAGGCCTAGATTTTATAGAATTTTATTCCAAGTCTTCTGGGAGAGGAGTCATATCCCAAAGAGTATGGTGGAAGGCTGGGTGTGTAGCTCAGAGGTGGACCACCTGCCTAGCAAGTGGAAGGCCCTTGATAATTCCAAGTGGCACTGCAAAGGGTATGTAGAGGTGACAAGTTCTCAGTTGGAAACAGGAAGAGTCTTAGATTCTGGCTCTGACACTTGTCATAGTGCTGTACCTCATTTCTCTGAGCCTCTGTTTCCTCCTGAAATGGAGAATCATTTCAGCTCTAATTTTATACCATTTTCAGGAGGAAAAAAACTTGAAAGAGTGAGAAAGATTTAAAAATCTTTGGTAGCGTCTCAGATTTCATTCACATCGGACCTCAGGGAAGGCTCTATCAGTGGATCTGCTTCAGAGCAGTGTCCGTGGAGTACCAAAGAGCCTTTGCACAAGGGAGAGAAAGCAGGAGGTGCGTTCTGAGTTTCACCAATAAAACCCGAGCGCAGTGAGCATGGTGGCCGAGCCCTGACTGGTGAGTGTGGCCAAATCCCCTGAGAAGGTGAGCGGGGCTCTGGCAAGATCGCTAGAAGGGTTGTTCCAGAGAACAAGGGTTTGGCAAGACGTGGCTGTGTTCCCAAAACCATGAGGCGGAGATTCTATTTAGTTGAAATAAAAATGGTTGAGGGGAGGTGTAGAATGATTTTTCTTAAGTTCATGGGAAGTGCCTTGCACTAGATGGCTTTCTCTTGTCCTGTTAAACTCTTTCTTCCAAGCTTTGGTCTCAGAGTTGTGCACTGTCCATATTCTTGGATTTCCGTGTTACTAACAGTCAATGAGATCTGTCTGGCTTATGTGCTGGTGAACGGTGCTTCGTTTTATAGGAAGTTTAAGAAGGGATTGGATGGTCAAACTAGAAAGAAAATTTAGTGCTCACAGAAACAGGAAGGGACAGCTAGTGGGACCTTGTTTGTTTGGGGAGGACTTTTTTGTATGACTTTGTTTCAACCTCAGCAGGTGCTGTCTTCAACTTCCAGTCTGAAAGCAAAACCCACCTCTGAGCCAAAGTGTGCAGGTGCAGGAGCACAAATAGTTCTTCACTTCCGGGAGGTCCGTTCTTTGAGATCACAAAAATCACTGAGGTTCACTGATGGGCTCTATTCTGTTGGGTTTTCTGGTGGAGAAAAACATTTTGATGAAAGTAAAAAATACTAAAAATTATTGTCAGTTTCACTAGTCATCCAGGAATTTTTAAAGAAAGATTCAGATTATAAAGAACAGACACAGAAAATACATTATATTCTGAAAACATTTTAGCAAAATGAAAAAGTTTTCAATTGTCTATAATCTAGAGACAACAGTAATATTTTAGTTTGTTTCTCATATTTTTCTTTTTTGCATATATGATATAAATTTTACAAAAGCAATGCCATACATACTGCTTTGTGTCATGCACTTGAGTATCATTAGATATTTTTAAGTCATTTATTTATTTCTTTGGTACAGCTCAGACTTGTAGTGATCCTCCTGTCTCAGCCCCCCGAGTGCTGGGATTACATGCATGCATGCCTGGTTTTGGTGGCAGCACGGCATGTCTGGGGTTCTGGGGCTGGCACAGCATGCAATACCAAGGATTTTAACCTGGGTCCCTGTGCTTGCAAGCAGGCACTTAGACCATTGAGCTATCTCCCTAGCCCCTCATCTGATAAATTTTACTGCTGAAACTTTCCCCCATTGTATAGCAGTGCCTTAATACACTGTAGAAAGGCAGTCCTCTATTTTTTAATTTTTATATCACTTTCAATTACTCATCCAATTAAGGAATACTGTAATAAATATTGTATACACTTATATACATTTTAAAGTACACATATACATTTTTAAGTAAAATTAAACACTTCCAGGTGGAATTGATAGATGTTCAAAGGTTTTAAGAATTTTGAAGCCTACTACCAAGTAACCCACCCAAAGACATTGGTGCCACTGGCACCATTCTGTTAGAAATGAGCATCACTTTTTGCTTGACTCTTTAGAGTCTGAATAAAATGGGGAAGAAGACAAAAATCACATAGGCTGGCAACAATTTGGGAGCTTGCTTCTCCTTGCAGGGTTGGGGGCTCACAGGAGCGCAGGGCTGTTCTGAGCAGCCTTTCTCTGATCCCTGGTGACTTGTAATGGGGGTCATGCAGGGAGGATGTAAGAAGGTCACTGGGAATCACCAAGAAAGAGCAGATAAAAAGTGAGGTTGCACTGGGCTTGCCCCGGGGCTTCCAGATGCCCAGCACAATGCCAGAAGCAGCAGGGCTTCCTGGGAGCCCTGGGAGCCTAGAGATGGTGGGACTGAGGGAAGCGAGCTAGGCCCCCGGGTGTGAGCACGGCCCAACTGAGCTGAAAGCAAGCTTCTGACCACAGGCAAATGGCAGCCAGGAAAGCCAGGCAGCGAGGCAGCATCCACTTGCGTCCACTGTGTGTGAGGTCAGAAATGATTGCAGCAGCGCTTTCTAGAACAGTCTTTTCTTTCTTTTTTTTTTTTTTTAACATTTCTTGGACAATATTTATTTATTTTTAAAATAATTTTATTGAGAAAGAAGTAGCAATGACATAGTTTCAAAACAGGTTACTAGTACAGTTAC
>NW_004524599.1:18710189-18732178 GCF_000260255.1 Octodon degus
TGGGCCTTTTACAGCTCAGCATATTAATATGGCTTTACTTTTTATACCTCGTTTTTATACTTTTCTGCTAATGGTTAAAACCAAGATAAAGTAAGACTTATATAACAAAAAATGTAACTTTTATATCTGACAAGGTCCATCAAATCCTCTCAGGATTTACCCTGAAACCCTATCCGCAGTTTGTAGATCCTTGGTCAGTGTCAGCCATGTGGATGAGTCACGGCCATTGCCTGACCAATTTGCTCTCTGTGAAAGCCTGAGAGAATGTTTTCTCTCCATGTGACTCTCCTTAGGCACACCCTATATCATTGATCACATTCCTCTGTGGCCCCATAATCTCCTTGATCAGAAAATTTGGGACACCACTCGGTTACAGGATGGTAAAGTACAGGTTCTCCTATGTTCTGAGTCCTCACTGACCTTGAAGGGCTAAGGCCAAAATGTTGGCTGACTTTGTAACCCTTCTTTTTCTCTAATTTTTAGTCTGCAAATGGAGTTGTAGAAGTCTTTTCTCATCCCCATCATAGACGCATGTCCCCAGCAGCAGCAGCTCCAGGGACACAGAGGCAGCAGCGGGTGTGAGCAGTAGACAGTGGGAGAGCCCTGCGGGAGCCCTGTCGTGGGGAGTGCACCTGCTCCTCCTGGACACGAGCTCTGGCGGGTCATGCTTGTGAGTAGAGTTCGACCTCTTCATGTCAGCTCTCCCCAGAGAGCAGTTTCTCTCTGTGAAATGATTAACCACATCTCTCCTCACATTGCTAGTGTGGGTGGCTGCCAGGCGTGCAGGAGTCGTTGCAAGATGAGTTTCTTTTCTGCTCTATGGTGTCAGAAAAACTGGGAAATGGGGCAGAGATAGATAGAGAGATAGAGAGATACCGAGACAGAGAGAGAGGACAGAGACAGAAAGTGAGCCAATGCATGGGGCAGAATGAGAGATGAGATGAGCTAGAGAAAGCAGAAGATGGAAAATGAGAGAGGGAGTGAAAGACAGTGAGAGGGTGAGAGTGAGAAGGGAGAGAGAGAGAGACAGAGAGAGAGAGAGACAGAGAGAGAGAGAGAGAGAGAGAGTTGGAGTAGATGCAACTCACCACAGGAACTCTCTTGATCCTTTTTTGGAAAGGGAAAATATGTTTATTAATATCAGTACTTATAATTAACATTTACATTTATTAATCCAAAGTTTTTACTCTGGGGAGAAATGCTGCTTGGCGGATTTCTTCTGCCTGATCTGCCCCGGTAGACCAGGTGGAGAGCACAGGATTGAGACTTTTGAAGAAGGTATGGGTTTCTGCTGAAGGGCTTGGAGGCGATTTCCTGGCCCACAGAAAGTGGGGGATGCTCCCCAAAGTGCCTTCCCTCCTGAGGCTGCTGCCTGCACTCCAGCTTGGCCTGCCCGGGCCTCTCTCCATTGCCTGCTTCTGTTCCAACCTCTGTGTTCTGGCTTCATCCAAGGGCCTGGCTGGGGCATTAGAGGGACAGGAGCAGAGTGGAGAAGAAGAGCCGCGGTCTTGGTGTCAGGCCGCCCAGGTCTGCAGCCCCGACAGAGGTTCAGGGCCACCTTTGCTTTGCCTCCGTGCTGTCTCTCTGCTGCCGGCAATGGGACCCTCATGGTGCCCCGCAGTTTGCAATAGCTGCTTGCTTCTGGTTACTGCAGTCAGGAAAGGCTCCGGGGCTGCTGTGGGCACACTCCGTGCACATGCATTCCCAGCGTGCATGAGGCTCTGGGTGTAGTCCCCAGGCACTGAGCCTTGGGTCTTCATAAAGAATCTACGGGGAGAAGAAGTCCTTCTGGGGACAGCAGTATCGGCATGCCTGTCTCTTCTCATCAAGGCGGTGTTTGCAAAGCACCCCGGGAGAGGGAGCAGCTCTTCCTCTGACTTATTCTGCTGCTACTGTCATTTTTATTGTTAAGCATTGTCTAACACAATTTGCATTTGTGTTTGTTAGCTTTCCGTCTCTGTGACAGAAGCCCTGAGACAATCAACTTGTAGAAAGCAAGGGCTGTTTGGGCTCATGGTGTCAGAGGTCTCAGTCCACAGGCTGCTTGGCTCCTTACCCTTGGGCCTGCGCTGAGGCTTAGGCGTCAGGGCACAGGGCATTCTCACCTGGCGGCCCAGGGGAAGGAGGGCAGGAAGGGGCTGGAGTGGGCCCTGCAAGGGCATGGAGCTATCCACAGCAACCTCGTCCCCTCCCACTACAGGTGCCACCACCTCTGAACAGTGCCCTAGGACCAAGCCTTCAGCAGTCCAGTGTTCCCTGCCCTGCAGGTGCCTCATTCCTGTCATCCCAGGGGGCTCTCTGTGTGTCTGCTCCTCTTGTTAGAAGGATGCTAGTCATCACGCTACTTCAGCAAGACCTCGTCTTAACTTCGCTCATCTCATTGGCTATCCAAGGAACAGCATGAGGTCCTGGGCCTAGGGCGGCAGCCCTATGACACGGCGCAGCTCCTAGCAGCTCTCCCGCCATACAACAGGGCTAACAAGCTCTCTGCAGAGTTCTTGTGAAGACTGAAAGCAGTAAGCTTGGTGCCAGCACAGGGTGGTGCGCACTGCGCAGCAGCCTTGTTACTCTGTGGCAGCTCCGTCTTGGCGCCCTGGGCACAGCGGGCGGAGGCACAGGTGGGCCCTGAGCACTCAGGGGCCAGGACCGAGGGCCAGGCCCACGGCTCTGCAGGAAGATTTCCTGTGCTCCGCCTTGACCACAGAGGCCTGTTGAGGGAAACACAGATGTCCGTCCTGCTGGAAACTGCAGGTTTCTGAATGTATTGAAAACAGAGCATTTGCTTCCATGAGGGAAGGAATATGGTAGGACAGGAATGCTGAGGAGGAAGCTGGCATTGCACTGGGCTGTCCACCTGTTGGCTGCGCAGCCCCACCGCCTCCCTGGGCTTTGGAAAGTTGAGCGGCGTTGGGCTGAGCGGCCTCTCTTTCCAGCAGGATTAGGACTTGTGAATTTCTCATCTCACGCTCCCACCCTGGCTGCACGAGGTGTGAGCTCTGGGGTCCTTTCTGTTCACTCAAGAGTTAAATGTCCAAATTATTGCTTGCTTGCTTGCTTGCGTCCTTTGGCTTAAAATGTAAAATAAACAAATGCTTATTACACAAAGACTGGAATTACAGAAAAATTGATAAAAACAAAACATCAGGGTACCATCTGCACTGATGAATTATTTCCCAGGGCTACTCAGCTGGTAAATGTGCCCACAGGTAACCTTAACATAACCTGAAAGCTGCTTAAGAGAGACAGAGGGAGCAGAGTTCATAGACGAAGGACAGAGGAAAGAATGGGCCCCGGGCAGCGGGACGCCTCTGTGTGGCAGATGCCATTGGCTAGCCCACTGTCCTCCTTCTTCCCTACCTCCGGACACAACACTGAGGGTGTCCAGCACCTCCTGTTATTTCAAAAGGAGCAGGAAACACTGGTGCCACGTTTTGTATGTCATCTGTAGGAATAGGTGTGTATATGCTTATACAGGTATGGGTGGTTATGGTGCTTTCCTTTGGGTGTCGGTGCGAAGGACTCATCTTATTTCTGAGTACAGGAAGTAGCTGAGGGAACAGGGTCTGCTGCGAGCAGAGTTTGGTGTGGGGCTTATGGCGCCATTTATTCCATCTGAGTCAGTGCTGATGGCTGGGCCACTGCGTCACCCCATGACTGCAGGGGCACTGGTTATGGAGCAGTCCTGCTGGCTGTGAGATGTCCAGGGCTTTCAGTTCACATGATTTGAAGCCCACAGCTAATCCAGGGTCAGCACGTTGTGTGACACAGCTGAAGGGTTTCACTCTGACTCTGGGAGGCTCCTAAAGGCTGAGGACTAGGCCAACCACACACCCCAGGTGAGTTTCACTGTCAAAACCATTGAAACTGCTCTGGATAAGTGCCCTCCCCCGCAGCGCAGCCGATTCTCTCCGTGTGCCGACCCCGAGGGAGGGGTGCTGCCCCACCCGCAGTCCTTTGCTGTCTGTGGCAAGGGCCTTCTTTTTAATTTTTAAAATTTATTTAAAAGAGACAAAATAGGGGCTGGGGAGGTGGCTCAGTAGGATAAACACTTCCCTGGCAAGTGCAAGGGCCTGAGTTCAATCCACGGTTCTATAAATACATAAATAAATAAATAAATAAATAAGGCAAAATAAAAAACCCAATAAAAATGATGCAGAATTTCAAAACAAGATGATAGGCAATTAGCAATGGTTATTGCGTGGCATGTTGCTATCCGCAAAGTAGTTGCTCGGATTGCCAGGTGCAGCACCGTCAGCACTGACTGTCCTCTCAGTGAACTCCTAGAAATCGGTGGCAGGCTGTCTCGGCCGCCTTGCGTGCCTGTGCATGCCCTGCCCCTTCCTTCTCTTTGTTTTCCCCCATCCCAACTGGCCTTTCCTTTCCAGCAGTTTCTTTCCCTTTCGTAGCCCGTCCTGCATCACCGCCCGTCCCGGGCGGCCACCGCAGGAGCCAGGCTCGCCAGCGCGCTTTCCCGCGGGTGCTGCGGAGAGTCCGCAGCTGCCTCCGAGCGTGCAGCCCTTCAACGCCCCCCTCTGCGCCGGGAGATTGCTCCTTAGAGAAATGAGGCTTCCCAGCGCACACTGCTTAAGTGACTGTTCTGTACCCTGGCTGTCTCCAAAAACATGCTTCTCCTCACTCCTGAAGGGGAGGAACAATGAAGGATTAGCCATAGTCCTCTGTAGGAAAAATAGAAGGTCTTTGTTTTATTCTGTCTATAGGATGAAAAGACACGAGGTTTTATTGGATATAAAAATTCACTTGCTTTGAAAAGTTTGAAAATTATTTAGCTGTAGGAACTTAGGGTGATAAACGAACAGGAATCTCACCAGAGCCTTCGTTTTCAAGTACAGTTGGCTAACATATCTGCAAGCCGCAGGTTAGTATTCTTGTTTGAACTGTGTCTTTCTTTCCGGGTTTCTTCTCCCCGCCTGCCTGGCCTGGCCTCCCTGTCTCCTGTCATTTCTCTCGGCCCGGCCCATCGGCGTTCCCTCGACTGTCTTTCTCTCGTCTGTGGATGAGGTGCGGCCGCGATGGCAGCAGGCGGCTGCTCCCACCAGCCTCCTTCCCAGGCGACCCTGATGACCTTCAGTGGGCGGATGTGTGGCCTTGGGGAACAAGGCCGACAGCTGAGACCGGTAGGTTTTGGTAGTCCTTCAGCTCGGGGTGGGGGCCGAAGAGGACGGAAATAACCTGGTTCTTGTCAGTGCTGCTGAGCTGCTTGAACAGCCTGGACCCATCTAGCTCTGGACCTTTTTATCCTTTAACCTAGGTTTTTCTGTTATTGTTTGCCAAGAATTTTATTTTAATTTTTAGCAAACCTCTATTCACAAACTTAATTTGTTCCATGCTTCTGGGGAACATGGTTGCCGCTGTGTTCATTACCATATGCAGAACTGGAGAACAAGAAAATTTTTACTGAATGCTTCTGTTTATGAACTGAGTTCTTTGTGAAAAGAAGTATTTGTGAACTGAAGTACTGCTGAACATTCAGGGTTAAAAATCAAGTGGGAAAAACTATTTTCAATATATAAAAAAGTTACAATTAAGTCACTAAAATTATGATAACAGAAATATGTCAAAGCATGTCAGTTCCACCCATGCCTGCATGCCTAGCCCTGCTCCACGGAGCTAGGAGATCTCTGAGGAGAGCCCGGAATGCTGGCCTTGAAGGCGAATTGTGCCAGGTCACGAGGACACCGCGTGTGCTCTGCAAGTCCTGGAAGGGCTCAGTGTCCAGGCGAACAGGAGGCGAGAGCTGGGGGGCAGCCTGAGGCTGGGTGAGGGGCAGCGCTGCATGGGGCTCTGTCCTCTCAGTAGCAGAACACAGTGTGTGTACCACACTACTTCTGCTGAGAAATAATCTCACAGGTCTTTTCCCCAGTTTCTGGCTTATAACTCTTGGGATTCCCCTGCGATAGGAACGTCTCTGCCCCTCTTGGTGGGCCATGGTAGTGCATGCTGACTGGTGACTCATGCTGGGACAGGGGATGGCCATGCTGAAAGACGGCCGTGTTGCAGAGGTCTGGGGCCTTGGTGCTGTGTAGGAGAGGGAACTGAGACTGAGCTCCGCCAGGCCGTCAGTGGTCCAATCCGTCATGACACGTAAGGACCCTGGTGTGTGCTCTGGGCACCGAGGCCTGCAAGGCCTGCCTGCTGAGGAAGGCATCCATCAGTGCCACAGGGAGTGTCCTGAGCCCACAAAAGCATCCTGCAGGCCACGCCTGCGTCCCTTCACCTGGCTGGTGAGACTGTCCTCTATGGTGAAACTGTCATGCTGTGCAGTGCCTTCCTGGGTTCTGTGAGTCACTCTAGTGAACAGCAAGCCTCGGGGAGTGCGGGAACTGTCTGTGGGCAACTCCCAGTCAGGGCGGCAGTGCCTGGGAACTCCAGAGCTGATGGCTGGCATCGAACGCGCACTGTCTTCTGGGAGTGACGTTCTCAGTCAGCGAGGTGTGGCCTGACACAGGACATGGTGCCAGAAATCACCGTCTGGCACACAGATCATGCTGCGTGGCCCAGGCCAGAGCTGTGCAGCACAGACGACGGAGCCGCCAACCCTAGGAGTGACAAGGACTTCTGTCCCCACGCCCACCACTGACTGCTGGGGGTGTGAAGTGCACATCCTTGGTTATGAGGGATCAGAGGGTGGCACGAAAGGAGCTGTGAGCATGTCAGAAAGCCACGCACAGTCACCCCAGAGCAGCCCACTGTTGTGGTGTGAGAAGGCCCCGGGCCAGCAGCCAGCTTCTTAGCCTGGGTGCAAGCCTTCTCCTTCAGTCCCAAGTCTTCTTGTGTTCCAGGGTAGACAGTGACAGGAAAATACAAACACATTACAAAATATAATGATGAAGATTCCAGGTAGTTTTCTTAAAAGATCTTGACCTTCACAATGGTCCTGCTGGGAGACACCATCCCCAAGGACAAGGAGACTACCAAAGACATGCCCACCTTGAGGAGCTCAGGCTCTGTGTGGGCAAAGCCCCGATCTCTGCTCCACAGCACACTGCTGCCTCAAACCCAGAAGCCGACCTGGGTTATGCACCCGTGAGGAAGCTGTGCCCATTTGTGGGGTTTCGCAAAGTGCGTCACAGCTGAGGGGAGGCCGAGTACCCTGCCTTTCCTACCCTGGGACCCCTGCCTGCTTTCTCCTCTTTCCCTGGGTTGCCTCCCCACAAGCCTGCGCTGGCTGGGGACATGGTGTGGACAATGGCCTCCCCGCACCGTGAGACACAGGCTGGAGGTCACGGAAAGGGTGAGAACCCTGAGGAAGGGTCTTTGGGGCAGCAGTGTACTCTGGAGTCTGGAAAGTTGGGGGCAGAAAGTGGCCACTGTGGCCCGACCAAGACACTTACTTTAGTAAAGGACACAGGCGGGAAGGGACAGCCTGGGGTGGCTAGGCGGGAAGGGACGGCCTGGGGTGGCTAGGCGGGAAGGGAAGCCTGGGATGGCTGAGCAGGGAATGCACAGATGCTTGAAGTGAGAATGTGAGGCTGGGATGGGAGCCTGGATATTCTAGCCCAAGTGAAAGAGTTGCGGGAACAATGTAGCCATGGAAACAAAAAGCCAACAATCATGGTGGAGGACAAGATATACAGTATTCCTCTCACCCAAGGCGAGCATGTCCCAGGGCTCCGGGAGTGGGTCAAGACGTGGAGACTCCAGAGTAGCCAGCACTGTGTATTATAGTAAATGGAAAATACGCCAGTGATGAAGTTTAAGTGGTAAATTAAGCAAGAAAGAGGTTAACAACACTAACCAATAACAAGATTGAGCTGGAATAATGACATATTGCAGCAAACATCATATAAAAATATACATTGTTTATTTCCAGAACTTTCCATTTAATATTTTCACCCTGAGGTTGAGCTCAAGTAATGGAACCTAGGACAGTAAAGCCTCAAGGGGAAGAAGAGGCCCCGGTATGAGCTCAGAGAGCTCTAGATCTGAAGCTCCGGGCTTCACTTCTACCACCTGTCTTTTTCTCTTCCCACTTCTGTTCGATTTCTTCCTCTGAGGTGACGGTGGCAACATTTGCCTCCTTTCTTTGGTGTGAAACCTCCACAGGCAAGGCAGGGGCCTTCACGTGCTTGGCACGGCACAGGTGCTGATAGGGTGTTCTCAGTTCTAGCTAATGAAATCCAGAGCATCGTTGAGGAGAGCGGAAGATGCTCCCCAGCAGCGGCTCTTCTACTGCCTGCTCTGGTTCTCGGGATGTCGCCGCAGGGCTGCCCCTCTGCAGGCGTCCTACAGTGCCTGATGTATTAAGGCCAGTAGCTGTGACTCGGGAGGGGACACTTCCTTGTTGTCCAGGCCTGGGCATCGGCATCATCCTTCCTCCCTGTGAGGTTCCAGGTGGTCAGCAGAGCTGAGACAGAAGGCCGTTGCGGGGAATCTCCATGCTAGTTCCTTAGAGTACAAGCCTGCTTCCTGTCTCAGAACATCATGGTGGGAGGATGCTGGCTCTGCTCCCAGCTGTAGCTGCTCTGCCTCCTCCTGGGGCTGAGGCAGGCTGCAGGCCTCCAGCCCTGACAGGCCAGGGCTGAATCAGGCAAGTGGTATGACTCAGCCCTCTCTCCTTGAGCCTATTTTTTGCGAAAGGCCAGGTCAAGATGTTCAGATGTAAGAGAAAGATGAGGGGTGTGAGTGATTTCTGAAATCACTCTATTTTGTGCTACTATCTGTCTTTCCATACAAGCAAATGTTTTAGAGAAGCCAGAGTCACAGGTTCGATGGCATTGGGGCCATCTTCCTGCCTCGCCGGCCCGCCAGCCTGACATTTCAACATTGCCTTGTCACTACACTCCACAGGCTGTGGGGAAATAGCTGGGTGCTGAGGGTAAAGGGGCAGAGGGTCAGGCAGAGTCACTGGCATTTCCGAGCACCCATCTCTTTTGCATAGTGAGGGGAGGATTTTCTACCCCCCATTTGATGTACGAGAAAGCCAGGCTCAAAGGTGGAGCAGCTGTGCTGTGACTCAGCGACATCACCAGGGCACGGAGGAGAAGTTTGGTTGCCTGGTGCCCAAGCAGTGCCCCATCCCCGCACCGCAGCCCCACCCCAACACTGCACAGCTCCATGTCCACTTCCCAGCGACCCCTACCCGTGACACAGGCTGAGGGTACCCAGCAGTGTCCTCTTGCCTTGCTATACTGAAAAGAGGGGTTGAACCCCAGCTTGGCCGTGAGGCACCCTGTCTGGGCCTCGCCTTCCTCTGCTGAGAACGGCTGATGACTTCATCTGCCTTGCAGGTTTATGATGTTTGTACCATGAAAGACTCAGTGAACACACCTTCTCCACATGTCTACCTTAGGGCCTGGCCACAGCTGGCTCCAACCTCAGGCGATCCCTCGCCGGCTGCATCAAGCAGAAGCACCGTGAGTCCCCAAACAGACACAGTATTTGGAGTGCGGGTTCAGCAGCCCCTCTCCAGGACTGTGCATGTGAAGGGCTCGCCCTCGTTCCCCCATGTTGCAGCAGAGGGACAGATGGCACGAGGACTGTTCAGCAGCAGGTGGGCACCTGAGCCGGGAACCTGGAACCTAGGCTCCTCCCGTAGGGCAGAAAGGACACTTCAAAATCACAAAGAGTGCTTTTCTCTACCGAGAACTGTAGTCCTTACACAGCCTTGAGTAACAGGGCAGTGCATTATCACCTCCCACACAAAGCCGAGAGTTCAGCCCACTCCAGCTCCTCTACCCCAGTTTGTGGTGTCTCTTATTTGACACTACAAGGCTCTCGTGTCTTCTAGGCAGCAAGTCGGACAGGTGTCAGGTCTAGGCCAGACAGACAAGAGGTGAATCTCCTTAGGGGCAGTAGAAGATTTTCCAGAAGCTTCTCTTTGTCTCATGTCTCAGTGGCCAGGAGAGTCTCATGTGTTTCACAATCAACTACCAGCAAGGAATTGTGATGGTGGAATCAATTTAGTTTAATTGTTCTAAAATACTGGCTGCCCATGCAAATCAAACCCTGAGCCTCTACGAGAGAGACGGGTCTGGGAGCTGCCTCCTAAGATTCTAGGCTAGTTGTTTTGCAACAGAGCCTGTGCATCAGACTTTACCAACTCTTACAGGGCACATTCAGTGGCCCGAAAGATATCCAGGCAATCAGGGGAGAGAGCCATTTGTGTCCCTGTCACACAGGAGGTCTTGGTGAATCACTGTGTAAAGTCATACCTTTCCCCAACGTGAAGCAGATGAGTAGGTTCTGTGACAAAAAGAACCAAAACTTTTCATCCAGCCACCTGGCCCTGAGGCCCAGCCTCTACCACCCTTCCCTAGAATCAGCGTTTCCTTTCTGCTATGCCAGTGCAGCATCCACAGTAAAAAAGCAAAATTTCTTCTAGGCAATTCCAAGAATGAGGCACAGCCCCCTGGGATAATATGAAAAACTATGTGGCTCAGGCTCTGGCTCCACGTGGGCCTCTCCTCGGGCTCCCAGTGTAGCTTGGATGGGATCTTGAGGTCTGGATGTGGGGATCAGGGAGGTTGGCTGGGGCTTGAGCTGTCCCAAGGTCCTGTCATCACAACTGTCTCAGATTTACCTTGAAAAATTCTTCAGTATTCACAAGAAGTGTACAAGTCAGCTTGTACTTCTCAGAAAAATGTGCTCATTTTCAACTTCTGAAAGAGGCAGAGGGGTATTAGAGTGGCTGAAAGGTTTTCTTTTTAATGAGTGTTTCCCCATCTCCTATGCCCAAAGATTCCAAGAAACTTTTTTGGCAGCATGGTTATAGGGATCACCCAGGTCAAGGCCACAGAGACCATGTCCCTGACGCATGCAGGTGGCCGTGCTGGGTACTGAGGAGGGTCTGGCTCCTGTGCCCCACGTGCTGGGAAAATTAAACATTACGTGTAGAAGCAGAACACAAAGACAGTACTATGTAAGCCACAAGTTAAAGGCCAGGTAAGCCCAGCACAAGTCCCATGTGTTCAAAGACTTCTTTAAAATTAATTATGAGAGCAAAGTCACCACTGAAGTGAACAGAACTGAGGCCTCTGTTTGTGGTGGGAAAATAATTGTTCTGGGAAGTGGATGTGCCCTTCTGCTGTGGGTAGACTGCGCAGAGCAGAGGTGTGAAGCCCAAGTCATCCAAGAAGTGCTGGGGAGTTCTGCTGCTGCTGTGGTTATTGCAAAACCTAGTCTATTCCCTTCTGACAACTATGCATTAGGAACTCAGCTAGAATAGATTGCCTGCCCAGCTCGACTCCAATGTACTTTCTCCTAAAATCTCTGGTGAAGTTTTTTGCTAAAAATAGTTTTTATTCCAGGGTTTGCTAAGAACTCAAGTAAGCTGCAGCAGGTCTCTTCTCAGACATCAGCTTGCCAGACAGAGATGAGGGGGTGTCAGCAGTGAGTGCTGGAAGGGGGGGGACCCCTCCTGCGCGGTCTGCGGGGTTGTGCCTCCCTGGCCCCATGAGGACATGGAGGGTCGACCGCATGACTTGAAACAAGTACGCTGCGGAATGCGTGGTAGAAAACTGTGTGATGCATTAGAAGGAATTCTCAGTTGGCATATGAGAACAAGACAGCTGTTCCTGGGCACAGAGGGGACCTGTGTCCCGCAGACTTACCTCTATGGCCACACCCATTTTGTTCTGGGGATCCACAAACTGTCAAGGTTTGTGCTCTCAGTAGATCTGTTAGGTTTAAAAGGTCTTGCAGCCTTGAGCGTGAGCAATTAAAGAACAAAACGAAGACAGTAGGAAACCAGGAGGCAGACCGTCTGCATATGGGAGAGGACAGGGAGATGGAGGAAGGGGCGGAAAGAGGAGTGAAGACGAGCTTGTGGACGCGGCAACTCCCGCCAGGAGTGATCGCTGCGTACCGCGGATGTGTACAAACATAAAATGTTAATTAAAAAGTCTTTGCTTACCTACTGAAAAACTGAATTCTTCCCCTCTGGCCATTATAAAATATTACATTTGAAAGTAACATGTGCCTTAGCAGATATCAACTCTTTCTTTGTAACTTACTTATAATTTTTTTTCCTTTGAAAAATATATTGGGACAAATAAAACAATGACCAGCCAAAGCAGAAACTTACCACTTGACAGTACACACGTACAGCATTCATTTTTAAAAAATCTTGTTATTGCTAGCCATTTTATACCCAACCACAAATTCTTCGCTTCCCTTGCTCGTGTAGTTCTTTCAGCTTTGGGAATTACAAACACCTTACAATTTTACTAGTTTCGGAAAAAAAAAGTTTCCGTTCTTATCAGAAAGTGTGTCCCTGCCCAGATGCTCGTCTTTACACTTAAAGGACTGAAGCTGCGGACTCTGGGTCAGCAAGCCTCGGCCTGACCCCGCGCGGCGGTCATTTGCAGGCGCGCTTTATCTCCGGCTGAGCACACGGAGCTCGGGGGTGGTGATTACTTACTGCGAACGCACCCTGTCATTTATTCCAGCTTCTTAAGAAGCTGCCGTGAGTGTTCTGGGGACTTCACCCGGGGAAGTGGTGGCAGGTCGGCGCAGTGTGTCGCTGACAGCTTTGTTAAATCATTTTCAAAGTCGGTAGCTCTTCCTAACGCGTGATGCTGATGGCACAGTTGTGACCACTTGAACGCTGGCTTGGATCTACTTGCTTTTTCTCATGGTTTCACTCAGCATCTCCTTACTGGTCAGCTAAGTTTCACATAGTCTGTGGGGTTTTGGGGACATTTACAGGAAACTAGGCATTTACTAGCACTCTAGAAGTTAAAAGCAGCCACCGGGAAGGCCAAGTACCATGTGCAGAGTGCTCAGGGGGGAAAACACACGCGAGGAGCTGTGCTTTGTGTCTGAGTTCAAAACAAGAGGCTTCTGCTACACACAAGGCAGTGATGGACGTTTTCATGTTGACAAGTGTTATCTTCCTCTGGTTTTGAGCTCACTCCAAAGCCGTCTAATACTAGTATTTCTTGAAGAAGCCCAGGCAGCCCAAAGAGGAACCAGGAGCTGAAGATGTGGCAATGCAACCCCTGCAAGCAGAAAGATGAGGGCGCGCACGGGCTGGGGTGGGCTGCGGCCGCGCATGGGGGCGAACTCAAGACTTTGCTGAATCAAACTGAGCAAGGTGAAAAGCAGGACGCTGCCTTTCTCCAGCAAGTACAGCTGGAGCTGTGACTGCTTCCTGATCCGAAAACATATGTTGAATTTCTTAACTGAGGTGATAGCACTGTGGTTATGAAGGAGAATGTCTCTGTGGTTAGGAGGTACGTATAGATTTTAGGAGCAATGTGCTATGATTTGCACGTTTACTTTTAAATGGTTCGTGTGTGTGAGAGAGAGAGAGAGAAAGAGAGAGAGAGAGAGAGAGAGAGAGAGAGAGAGAGAGAGAACAAATTTAGGAAATGGTCCCACTTGGTCAGCCTACAAAGAAGCTATTCCTTGTAGTATTATTCTTTTATCTTCTGTGTAGACATAAAGTTATGTTTTGAAATTCAGAAAAAATACTTATGAATAAACACAACAGAAATAGAGGAACAACATGAATACATGGGTGAAATAACATTTTAAAAATATAAAGCACAAGGCCGGAGCTGTAGCTTGGTGGTGGCATGCTTGCCTCGCATACACAAGCCCCGGCTTCAACCCCTAACATTGCAAAGTATTTTTGAGAAAAATATATTTAAAAAACATAAAATGCAATTTGAATGCACTCAAAAAGTCCACACGATTATCAAAGTAAACAGATGTGAGGTCTTCCCAGCATAGTCAGCCCTCCTTTCCTCCAGCCTACTTCTATGCAGGTGAGGAGCCCTTGGCAGGAAGCTGGAGCACAGAGGACAGGAGAGGACCGGAGCTCTTCTCCCGGGTGTTGGCACCGCTGTGTCTCCTCCAGGCCAGGGAAGATGGACTAAGAACAGGGAGGAGGCTTGGAGATGGTGTAGTGGTAGAGGAAGCCGGAACCACGCGGCTCTTCCGCTTCGGGACCCCCTGGAGCCCCGCTTGCCTGTGGCTGATCTCCGTGCGATGGAGAGGAACGTGGGGCCGCTGCCAGGAGGCCATGTGTGGCGTCCGCTCTTCCTCCACACCTGCAGACCTGTAGGCCTCTCTTCCTGACACTGAGAGGGTTCCCAATTGCTTCTGCTGATGATTAGTGTGCTCATTAGCCCTGGCCCATCTTTGCTTCCAGGTGAAATCCATGAGAGCAGAACAGGGTGCTGCAGTGAGGAAAATCAGGCCCTGAAATGCTGGAAGGCAGCGTCCAGCTTTAGCTCTGCTCCTGTAGCCCACACAACAGGACCCACTGCAGGCCGCCCTGCTGGGAAGCCAGGGCCTCCGATGCATCTCTGTTGTCCTCACAGAAGGAGACGCTGCAGCCCTCTTCCGCAGGCATGGGGTGCTACCAGGGGCCTTTCCCACTTAAGAGATCAGAGTCTGCTGCTCAGAAGCAGTGGGCACACTCGCTGTGCATGCCGCGGTGCGGCAATCTCACAATTCCCCTGGCCCCAGCTGTTCTGTTCTCTGTAATGTGATTTAAGCCTGAATTACAGAGCATGGCTCTTTGCTAGGCCTTTCTCTACTGTGTCCAAAGTATGGACCCCAGAAGAAAGGGGGAGAGAGAGAGAGAGAGAGAGAGAGAGAGAGAGAGAGAGAGAGAGAGAACAAAACTCAATGAAAGAAAAGTGCATATGAAGGGAGAGAGAGAGAGAGGAAGGGAGGGACAGAGAGAGGGAGGTAGGGAGAGGGAGAGAAAGAGGAAGAGAAGGGGAGAGAGAGGGAGAGTAAGAGAGAGAGGAAAGAGGGAAGGAGAGGGAGAGAAGTCTTTGCAGTGTTCCTGTTTTAGAGAAGAGAATGAAATGGTGGGGTGAACTATACTGTCAGCTAATAGAGTGGAGGGGACATGGATCCTCAGTCAAGAGTTTGGAGGGGGGCAGGGGAGATGGCTCAATAGAATAAGCACTTCCCTGGCAAGCAAGAGTAAGCCCGAGAGCCTGAATTTATTCTCTGGTTCTGAAAAAAAAAAAAAAAAAAAAAAGTTTGGAGGGTTCTTTGATTTAAATACTGGGGACTGGATGATTCCTCCTTCCGATGACATCATTTCTTCAAAGGCTGAGATTAAACCGTGAATCTGCAAGAGCACTGTGTCTGAGGTGACAGGGCCTCAAAAAGAGGAGCCTGGGGGTCGCTCACATGAACCTGGATTTGGGGCTTCCATCCACTACTACCTGGCCAACAGTGAGGTTGCAGTGGGATTTCCTGGGTCACTGTGGGCTCCACACAGCCCAGGTGGCAGACTGTGACCCTGAAGCACCTGCTGCCCCCAGGGACCTGAAGAAAGGGGCGAGACACGTGATTCGGAGCAACTCCAGCAGAAGCTGGCGTCCCCACGGGGCGCAGGGACTGCGCGGGGGCTTTCCTCCCAGGCCATGCCGCGGGGGCCGGAAAGGCCCCCTCTGTCCTCAGCAGTTTCTGCCCTGGCCTCGACTTGGACGTGAGATGAGAAGCGTGCAGCCTGGTCCTTACAGGGTTGAGCTCCATAAGACCTGAGTTAGTGACAGCAGATCCTGCTCACAGCCCCGGTGGAGAGCGCACGGGGCACGAGGAGGGCGAGGGGCAAGTGGAGCAGCCTGTCCGGTCCGATGGCCAGGCGGGAGCCCTGCTCCCCGCGGCCGGCATCCCTCCTGCGCCCGCTCCTCCGCCGCCCCTCCGCTGCCCCCTAGCGGCCCGCCGCCGCCTAGCGCCTCCACGCGCCCTGTGCCAGTTCCTCCGGGGCCTCCTTCCTCCTGAAATTTAACCAAGCAACTCTCTGGATCTACAAGCTGTGTCTGTGTGCCAGGCAATCTGCTAGGTTCTGCAGGAAATAGAAGTTAGAAACACTTTCTGATCAGGGGGAGTGCAAATTTGCAACGGAGCAGGCAATCTTAACACATGTAGAAACGATGGAAAATTTCTTTAAATGCTTCAAGGTGCGAGGGGTGCAAAGTCACAGCAAGCGAAAGGGCGGGTAGGCTGGAAGCAGCCTCGGAGGATGCTCTAAGGCGTGCAGCCGTCGACAGCCGTGCGCAAAACATTGTATTTTGTGCACTTGAATCCTCCTAACAGTCTTCCACAACAGGTTCCTATTTTTGGCAGAAGAGAAGCAATTTATGGTGGAGAGATTTGCAATATAACAACCTTTGTTGAGTTCCTATCATTTTGTTTAGTGAAATTCTGTATCATTCCTAATTTTTTTAACCATTATTTTGGTATTCTGTTAGAAATTTAAAAAAAAATTAAAAGAGAAAATTTGACCATGTCTGTGCAGACAACAAGTGGGGCTGACATTTACATTCTTGTCTTCCTGCTCTCCAGGTCATCCCTGTTTCCCTTATTCCAAATCGTCATCTGTGGCTGCATTTATCTTCGTTTAAAGCTGACTTCTACGCGGTGATCCAGCTTTGGAGTGGAGGGCTTGCGCGCAGCCCGGAGGAACTGCCGCGAAGTCTGCTGCTCAGTCCCGGCTGTCTACAGAAGGTCTGGCGGAAGTGCGCCTTCGACAGGCCAGAAGAATGAAAGTGAAGATGCATGAATGCAAGTGAAGGGAGAGAACATTTTGAAGGAGAGAATGGTGCAGGCTGAGGCAGGGAAGGAAGACAATGATGAGCATCCGAACAAGAGAAGCCAGGGCCCTGGAAGGCAGGAGGAGGCCGCCTCAAGGGCCATCCAAAGGCAGAAGCTATAGAAGGAAAGATGGGCTCTGGGCAGAGAGAAGTCAGTGGGAGAATCCGGAATGAGTGAGTGGCCCGTCCTGGATGATTGAGAAAATGGCTTGGACACTGGCTAAGTCAGAGAAAGCAGGAGAAGACAGGATGAGGTAAAGTAGCTTGGTTTCGAGGCTTCAAGCACCATAGAAACAACTTGAAGACATTGTCAAACTATGGGAATAACACACCTTGAGTTTAGGAGAAATGACAAAGTTTGGGGGTCATTGTTAAAGGTTAGGGTTGAAGCAAGGAGAGTGGAGGACCCCAAGACAGTGGTGCTCAAGTGGGAATGTTCTCAGGAATACCGGGGAGCCCTAGAGCAGCTAGCTGGCTTATAGCACACACTTAAATATATGACTTCTTTTCCTAGCAGGTAACATTTGCATAGTCTAAGGTATTGGCCTAAAGAAATGAGTAAGACGAGTATTTCAGGAAATTTCGATGGTATTCTTGTTGTTGCTTATTTGTTTTGAATAAACAGTCATTTGCTGCCTTTCAGACCATGGCAGGCAGGCACTCATTTAGTCCACTCATTTTACTGCCGGTCCTAACCCTAACTATGTGAGCTGAGCTGTGCTCGATCTACGGTCACTGGTAGTTGAGGTTGTAGACTCCAGGGCTGCAAGAAGCAGCTGCCGGGCCGGGGGAGCAGCAGATCAAGGTAGCCCAGGGGCTCTGGTGGAGGGAAGCGAGCCCAAGCCTGGAGGAATGCAATAGAATCTTTATTTATTTATTTATTTATTTATTTTTGGTGGAACCAGGGATTGAACTCAGGCCCTTACGCTTGCCAGGCAAGCACTTATTCCACTGAGCTATCTCCCCGGCCACCCAGAATCTTTATTCTTGATTTTAAATTTAGCTCTTTTCCTTGTTGTGCATCTGTGTATGTGTATCTGTAACTGGGAATAAAAGCAAATTGCTACTTTTGCTTGCAGAGTCCCCTGCAGGCCTGTGGGGCTCGCTGTCTCCAACGGCTGTGGCTGGTATCTTTGCATATTAGGCTTTCCAGGTTTTTGCTTCCAACCTCCTTAACGTTTCTCTCATTGTCCAGTTATATTTATTTCCCTCTTCTTCCTTTTTTTTCCTCCCCACAAATCACTTCTCAAGTCGTCTCTCTCTCTCAAATTCATTCCAGATATAAAAGTATCATTAATACCTTATTTTTACTGTCAATCTCTTATTTTTTCTTCTCATTCTTTTGTTCTTAAGTTTTTTTCTCCTCTTTTTTCATGTCCTATCGTACTCATCAACACTATTCTTTTGTCTTCTGGGGTATTGAAAGAGCTGTGAACTTTTAAAACAAGTTTTAAATTATACACAGACATGATTGATTCTACAGATGCTGATCTGACTGGTAGTTGTTCCCACAAGAGAGTGACAAGGACCAATCTTAGCACAAGTAGCTGCTCTCAGATTAGCTGGAAGACAGACACACATAACTGGCAGAAATCCGCATGCTAAAAGTAGGTGACAATGTTGGCAGAGCTCTGCGCCAGCCGTTTTATGTCCCTCAACACAAACACAAGAGCCACAAGGAAGCAAGGTAACAAGATGCCTCCAGAAATTCCTCACTCCCCCAGAGTCGATATCATATGTACTAAAGTGGCTATGTTTTCAGACAATGAACTAAAAAATAAACAGCTCAATTTGGAAAGGTAAGAGAAAAATAAATAGGTGAAGGAAACAAATATAAAGATGCCATGAACTTAAAGATTTAAATAAGGAACTGAATGATTCAATGAATGAGATGATGGATGAGTTCAAAGAAGATATACATATATGTCACTGAATAAATTAAGGAAGACGCTGCAGGATATGAATGATCACCTTGGTGAACAATTAGAGGCAGTGAAAGAGAATTGATCAGAAATCCCTGAAATGAGAAACTTCATGAAAACATTGACAGTAAACGCAATCTGTCAGAAGGCAGAATACTCGGGCTTGAGGACAAGGTTGAGGTAATGTGACACAAACTCAGTAATACCTAAACAGCAGAAAACAAGATGATATGACCTTAAAAGAAATGACCTCAAGATTATTCAAATTAAGGAGGGTTAGAGCTATAATCTAATGTGTAAATATATACTTACCAAAATAATTGCAGAAAAAAATTCCAAGTCAAAATCCTGGAAGAATAAAGAGTACTAAAAGCTATTATAGAAAAATGCCAAATAATCTATAAAGGCAAATTTATCAGAATAACAGATTTTTCAACACAAAATTTAAAGGCCAGCAGACTTTCTGTGGAATTTTCAAGCCGTAAAAGAAAATAATTGCCAGCCTAGGTTACTATGTTCTACATTCAAAGTAGACAGAAAAATGAAAGACCTTTAATAATAAAGAGAATCTAGAGAAATACATGATCACCAGTCAGCACGGCACGAAGTATCTGAGGAAATCCGAAGTGCCAGAGACAAGGAGGCTAACACTGCCATGAGGCTGAAAGGGAACGAATATGTCCGACTGGGAAAGTAGTTTGCAAAATGAAGTAATAAAAGAAGAAAGTGCTGGAGAATGATACAATGAGAAGAGTCAGAAAATTTGTTTCAATAATCACACTGAGTGTAAATGGTGTTAACTCTCCAATCAAAAGACACAGAATGACAGAGTGGATCAAAAAATAACACTCAAATATATATTGCCTGGAAGAGAAGAGATTTCACACACACGCACACACACACACACACACACACGACTGAAAGTGAAAGCGTGGAACACTGTGCTCTATACTTTCATCCAGAGCTTGAAAGGAAGCAGGAGTGCTGATCTTGAAAATGTTGAGCCTAAACCAAAACTTATAAAAGACAAAGAAGGCTACTGTGTATGGCTAGAGGGAGCAATACACCAAGAAGAGACAGCGCACTGGAAGTACATATACGCTGCAGAATGCAGCACGCAATTTCATAAAATAAAAAGCACAATAAGACAAAAATGGAGAATGTTAAAAACCCACACTCACCAATACATAAGTCAACCAGACAGAAAATTCAGTAAGGGTATGTAGCTAGACCACAGTGCAGAACAACTACATTTAGCAGACGTTGACTGAGTAGTGCATCTTCTTACAGAAGAATTGCATTCTTCTCAGCAGCTCATGAATCCTGCTTAAAATAGGTCATATTTTAGGATATAAATTTGAAGTAATTCCATACTTATATCCTACCATGTTACAATGGGCTGAAACTAGAAACCAATAACAAAAAACTACAGAAACATGCAAACATATGAAGATTAAATAATATACTGTTGCATGTCCAAAGAATCAGAAGAAATTAAAAAGTCCTTGGAATCAAATGACAATAAAATGCAGCATATCAGCATTTGTTGGACACAGCAAAAGCAGCACTAAGAGGGAAGTTTAAAGAGGAAAATGGATGGATGAGAGAAACAAACTGAACCCAAATAAATAAGCTAACAATGCATCTCCAGGTCATAGAAAAACAAGAACAATCCAAACTCAAAAAATGATGGAAGGAGATTATAAATATCAGAACACAAATCCATAAATGGAGACCAAAAAAAGTACAAAGGCTCAGTGAGTTGATGCAATGGTTCCTGACAAACACGATTGATAAACTCCTCACCAAAACGTACCAAAAGAAAGAGAGAAAACCTAAATCAATATAATTAGAAATAAAAAGGTGAAATTGAAATAGACGCTACTGAAATGCAGAGGATTACAAGAAACTGTTTTGGAAACGTGTGTTCTAGTAAACCGAAGAGCCTGGAAGAAACACTCCGACTCCTAGATGCCAACGACTCAGCAGAACTGCACCAAGAAGCCGCGAGACGCCTGGCGGGTCATTTCAGCAGCTGCCTCAAGTGTGATCTTGGGCCACTTATCCGATGCGGCCGCTGGTTTTCTTCTCTGCGACCGGGCGATAATGTGGCCTGCAGGCTTGTAGCGAGGATGCCACAACACAGCGTCCGATGCCTTCTGGCAACTGACGCCCGAGGCGCGTCGTGCCTGCGAGCTCTGAGTTCTGCCGTTGGTTAGCGCTGCGTGGAGGGGCCTCACCGCTTGGCAAGCCGTCTGGATGAGTCAGAAGGGCCGGCGGGCAGCCGCTGTCGGAGTCAGCGCGGGAGCCGTGCCAGCCCGGGCAGAAGGCGCACGGGGAGCCCTGGCCAGACTCCTGCCAGGCTGCCACGAGGCCGCTTTTCAGACAAGGCTGAAATGCTAAAAGGTCAGGCAAAGGGCCTTGCTACTTTCTGAACCACACTCTGCTCAGCAGTGGGTCATCCTCCTTCCAAGCCACCTTCATTTACCACTCTCTTCCTAGTCCAAGTGACCTCCAATCTCCTGTAACCTCCTTGCACCTGAACCCGATTGGAAGGAGCATTGGGCCCCTGCAGCAGAAGCGCCCAGTGCGCTCTGAGACACCCAAGAATGACCTTCACGCACCAGCCGAAAAGCCAACCCAGAATTGAAAGCCACTGGTGTTTCTGGTCGAGGCCCCTGGTGCCCGGCGTCTGGGCCTCTCGGCTTTCACACGAGGCCTGTGGAAGGAGCCCTCGGGTTTTGACTTACTTTGTTTCGCGATGTCAGACAGCCTGCTGGCACAGACGGCGCGAAGTACAGAGCGCGCAAACACGACGGGCTGTGGTTGGAAAGTCACTGTGATGCGGCCTGTGGGAAAGCCAGCCAGGACGTGGACGATTAGGAGAGGCATGGAAGCATCAGGTGGCCGAGGACGTGGCCCACCGGTCTATCTCATTATGTCGCAGACCGAGGCAGCTCCAGTGTGTTCCTGTGAGGTAGGACGTAAGGTGTCCTACGGGAGTTAGCGATGCAGGCTTGGCAAGGCCGAGCAACCGTGCGCTGGACACAGACAGGGCTTTGTCTTCTCTTTGTCACAGAAACCCACTCCTCATCTTTGTGAACGTCTTCGCTCAAGCAGAGATTGATAGGAAACATGAGATGGCGTATTTGCCACATGTGTGTTTTAATGGCTTAAAAAAAATGTATTTGGTACCGGGTCTCACTACGCAGCTCAGACTTATAGTGGTCTTCCTATTTGCAGCCTCCCCACGGCTGGGATTACAGGTGTGCGCCACCACGCCAGGGCTCACTTGCTGCTCAGCATGCCCAGGGCAGGGCTGGTGTGGCATGTGGCACCAGGGATCTAACCCTGGTCCCTGCGCTTGCCTAAGCAGGCGCTTAGTCTGCTGAGCTATCTTGCTGGCCCTGACTTCTTTGTTTTAAAACCGTCTCAGTTTGGTCTTAAACTTGTGGGCTCAAGAGATCTTCCTGGGGCTGGAGACATGAACACTCAACTGCATAAGTGCCTGCCTGGCAAGCGCGAGGTCTTGAGTTTTTGA
>NW_004524599.1:18732278-18733474 GCF_000260255.1 Octodon degus
TCAAGAGATCTTCCTGGGGCTGGAGACATGAACACTCAACTGCATAAGTGCCTGCCTGGCAAGCGCGAGGTCTTGAGTTTTTGAGAAAGAGAGAGAGAGAGAGAGAGAGAGAGAGAGAGAGAGAGAGAGAGAGAGAGATCATTCTTTCTCATCCTCTTGAGTGGCTGGGACCACAGAAAAGGTACCACAGTGCCCAGCAGCCAAGGTGCATGGCAGCACTGGAGACCAAGTGACCTACCACCAAGTGACATCTCTAGCTCAATCCCATTGTTATTCTATAAATAGGTTAATGCTTCATGTCTGCACAGAAAAAGAAATACTTCAATTGAGAATACACAAAATGGTTACTCAGTATGTTCTGTACAGACTTGCACACACACGCACACACACACGTATTTATTTAAATATTCACTTTTAATTTTTATTTTCTATCTCAGTGAGTGTTTGGTATTAGTGGCATAACATTTGTATTATTTGAGTTTGCGTTTGCAACACAAGGCTGTTCGTTATTGACGTGACAGGAACTCGGCTCGTTCCATGAAGTAAAGCGCGTTTGCCCTTCAGTCAATGGCACTACAACATTTATGATGGTGTGATATATTGCTCTGAAGTTGTGTATTGACTTGCAATTTGTCCTGGGCACACATCTGACAATTATTTAGCATTTTTAAGGAAAAAGAATCTATGGAAACAAGTAGTATCGTAGAATGAGCTCTCAATGTTCTCTACCTTTTCATTTTGCTTGAAAAAAGTTGGGGTGAAATATCCTGTGACTGTTCACTCTGACCATCAGGTTGGCTGGATTGACAGACACTTGGGGTCCTGTAAGGCAGCTTCTGAGGGCTGGCGTGGCCGTGGCCCTTCCCTCTGTGGCTCTGTTCTGTGTGTGCCCAGCTTTGCGGCCCTCCCTCAGGATGGTTCTGCCCTCATGCCAGGAAGGCATGGACTGGGATCAGGAGCGTGGAGAAGCCTCTCCCCTGCTCAGCACTGTGCTGGGAATTTTGCCCCAACAGCGGGAGAGTGGACCAATCCAGACCCCTCACTTAAGTGTTGCCCTCCAGCCACTGGTAAGGTTGGGGTGTGCAGAACATGCTTGTTGTTGGGGGTCCCATTGTCACGCCTTGTGGCTGCTGCAGTCCAGGCTGCTGGTACCCAGAGGAACTGCGATGGTGGCGCTGAGCTGTGGGAGCTGAGAC
>NW_004524599.1:18733574-18737004 GCF_000260255.1 Octodon degus
AGATGTTCTGCTCCTGAATCAGCTGGGTGGGTCTTGCCTCTAGCCTCTTTGCAGGGAGTTCTGCTGATGGGTTCCGTGCTGGGCCTGCGCTCTGGGTCTATTCAGGATCCAGAGGACCCCAGGTTGTCTCACTCACTTGCCAGGCCTGCGCTCTGGGTCTGTTCAGAATCCCGCGGCCTGGGTCATCTCACTCACTCGCCGGGCCTGCGCTCTGGGTCTATTCAGGATCCCGCCAGGCCCTGGGTCGGCTCACTCCCATCACTGGATTCTTGATGCCCATCTGCTGGCAATTAATCTAGCTAAAGAAAGAGTCAGAGGACATGCTGGCCCCCATTAATCTTCTGACTGTTACTTTCCTATTATCTGCCCTGCTTGATTTTCTAATAGCAAGCAAAGCACAGTGTTTTGTCACTCTCCTGGCACATCTGTACCCTTTGGGATTTGGGGTTCCAGAGAGGAACCCTAGTACAAGGAAAGAAGCACACTGCTTGGTAGGGGATGTTGTTTGAGTCTTTTATTTGAGCAAGCAGGTGGCCTTCTGCTGCTCCGTTTCACCCCAGGGCCCTGTGCATGCTGTGCAAGGAGTCTGTCCCTGAGCAACTCCCAACCCTGCACCTTCCTTCTCTGATCCTCATTCACACTTGGAAAATTGAAGCCAAGCTGTGCGCCTTGCAGAGTGCCCGTTAGCAGCGCATCTGACCCTGCAGAGTGCGGGTGCTGCAAATCTGGCACGAGATAAGTTCCTGTGCCAAGGACAGAGCTCAGACTTCAAGGCACGCCTGGGAGGCCTATCTTGAGCACCACTGACTGAACATCTCTCCCTGCCTCCTCCTAACCCCCAGGGCACCAAGTGCCTGTGCGTCCTGTCCATTGTCTGCCTGCCATGGGAGTCCATCAGAATCACTTCTATGCGATGGACAGGCAGGAAAGGAGAGTCTCAGTCCTTGGCTGGGGTCTTCTGGAGCCAATGGACAATGGACAATGCAGGGAAATTGCCCACAGCATCATGTTTACTCCGTGGTAACCAGTTTGATGTTTCTGTGTCTGAGAACCCATGGGTGCAAGAAGAAGTACATTAGAGTTCTAAGAGGTAAAAGACAAAGCGCCTTGCACCAAGTGCTTGAAGCAGTCTCTCCAAGCTCAGAAGGGACACAGTTTGGAGGCCTCCCTGCGCCAGGCCTTTGCTCAGGGAGGAAACCACCAGCCTTCTGCTTCTTTCCTCCTAGAAGAAGCAGAACAGGCATTGGTATCTGCTCGGGCCCTGTCTCCAGAGCCCAGGGCAGATCCTGCAGCACCTCCGGAGCTCGGTCAGTACTTAGTGATTAACTCCATTCTTTTACTTTTCTCAGCACTGGGGACCTGGCCTGGGTCCTTGTGTGTGCCAGGTTAATGTTCTACCATGTTCCTCCAATTGCTCCAATGTCCAGCCGTGAGCGTACTCAGAAGGTTCCAGTGACCCTGGAGTGGCTGCATTATTAGAGTGGTGGGCTGGGGCACTTCCCGGGGCAGGGGGATTTAGAATTCAAGGGCTGGCCCTGAGAGGTACAGATGGCCTTGCTGCAGGGAAGGCTGGCTAGACGCCTTCCTGGAGAGGAAAAGCCCCGTATTTCTTTAAGGACACTGCTTGAGCAGTAGGGAAACACTGAGATTGCCACAGAGACCATTTCTTAAAAGGAGATTAGGAGCGTCATCTCTCTAAATATTTTTCCTCAATTTTTAAATAATGAGCCTGTATTCATTCCAAAGTAAATGCATAGCATTTCATACACCACAGCTAAGGTGGCCATAGAGGAGGAGTGTTTGTCATTTTCTCATTCTAAAATGAGGCATTTGTTGCATCCCCAGGAACCTGTGTAGGGGTTGGCGGCCACATGGGCTTTGCAGAAGGTCTCATCCCAGCCTGAGGTTTCCTTTTGCCCACATATGTGGCTTTATGGCACCCTCATCCCTCCACAGTCTGGTTATGAAGGAAGCCACCAGAGGACATCAGCCAAGTGGCTCAGTCCCTTGCACCTTCGGTATCTGTGCCCATGCTATGGGCCCCGGATCTTTCTTTTTGCACTGAACTCTGTCCTGTCTCAGCCAACAGCACCACCATTGGTGGTTGGATCTTTGTTCACCAGGGCTCAGACCTCCACCGTGGTACAGCCTTGTGAAAGAGACATCAATCTCCTGGAGGGAGGAATCGGTTGGAGGGTCAGGCCATCCTCCTGCTTGGGGTAGGGCCAGTGGGTGAAGTTGTCTGGGGAACTGCAGGCTGTGGATGGAGATGAGGAGAGGGAAGGAGGTGAAGGAGGGGAGTGGTCACCAATCTCAGCTGGAGTTTGGGGTAGAATTTCCTGTGCTGCGCTTCCTGAGTGACTTCTAGAGGTAAGACTGAAAGGGTGAGGCTGCCTATGACTTCATTTTCAGCTCTGTATTTTTAACCTGTGAAGACTTTCTCACACATAAAGCCCTACAGGGCCTTCTGGGACACTGGGACAAGCAACCAAGTGCCACGCAGGGCTGCAGTGGGCCAGGAGCGGGGGTGTTTGAAGGCAGGTGCCTGGAGCCTCAGCCAGGATCAGGGACACCTCAGCCAGTAACTCTTGGAGTCCCTGAGTAGGAACAGTGATTTTTCTAATTGTGTACAGGATGGGCATTGCCCCAAATTTTAGTTTAATTTCAAAAGAAAGAGCTCACATTTGCATTCCAGCAGCAGGCATGCTCTTCCTGAGGAGAGCAGCCTCAGCTCCATGACGTCTTGGCGACTTTCCTCAGGCCCCAGCTGCGGTACCCGACACCTGAGCATAAGGAGAGGGCTACTTTAGCTCTCAGCTGGCACGTGTCAGGCTCAAGTGCAGAAACAGCAGGGCAGAAGGGTCTGGGGGGAGGAGGGCCGCTCACCTAGTGGTGGCCAGAGAAGGGAGGGGCATGGCAGGGCAGCCCCCGGTCACCCCTCAGGACCCATCCTTCTGACCAGACCCCGCCTCCGAACAGCAAGCCAACCATGAACACCTTACTCGAAGCACCTCCTGGAAGCC
This sequence comes from Octodon degus, assembly GCF_000260255.1. Classification (NCBI taxonomy): domain Eukaryota; kingdom Metazoa; phylum Chordata; class Mammalia; order Rodentia; family Octodontidae; genus Octodon; species Octodon degus. The sequence continues at coordinate 18,736,598 of NW_004524599.1, forward strand.
TCACCTGTACAAACCACAACACACAGAAACTTTGTTTTTATATTTGAACAATTTTCCTCTGCTCCCCTGTCCTTACATCTTAGGAGGAGACAGTAAATTTAAGCAATTTTATTTTTCATCCTGTGCTCCAGGAAACAACATGGGTCCACAGGACTGTATGGATCTGGTGCTCAAGTCTTCAGAAAAACGGTTTTCCTGTCCACAGTGGCCTTAGTGCCTGACCAGAGCTGTGGGATAGAACAAAGAAGAGCAAGCTTGGGCGCTCCGCACTTGCACGTCCACTGCTGTGCTGGGAGGAGTGACGCTGAGCCGCCTAGATGTGGAGGAAAATGAAGATTTCAGCAGACCAGAGAGAGCCAGTGACAGCGCTGGGGGTGGGGGAAAGGGGCTCTCAGAAGTGCTTTAGC
>NW_004524599.1:18737494-18738740 GCF_000260255.1 Octodon degus
GGCAAGAGCCCTGAAGGCGAAGCCAAGAGCCTGCCTTTGCCGTGCTCTGTGGCATGTTGCTGCAGTACATTCTGGACATTTCAGGAAGATTCATTTAACAGTGACACACCCACTTAGACGTAAGGAGTGGCCTGGGTTTCCTACTTGGACATCATGCATGAGCCTCCTGGCGGCTGTGAAGCTGCCATTGTAGTCACAATCTTGTGCTTTATTCATCCATCTGAGGAGGAACCCATGAGCTCACAACAGACCTTCCATTGCTTGGGCACATCAACTGGGATCCAAACAGGAAGTGGCAGCCTCAGGGAGACATCTACAGGAAAGCCCCCCACCCAGCCGTCTGCCATTCCCACCCTGACGTCACATGCCACATGTCCATTCCACACATGTTCATGGAGTGTCAGCTCTGTAAGTGCTGGTATTTCTTGGAGGGACAGAACATGACACATAGCCCCAAGCAGTGCCCAGTGCAGATGCCAGGAGACACTCAGGTGCTTAGTGATGTATAACACAAGTGAAGCCAGAAGACCACCGAACCAAGATGCCCTTTTGGAGGTGGCACTGGGGCTGTGTTTGCCAAAATTTATCGTCAAGCTGTGTCTGAGCCTCAAAGGAGCTCAGACTCCAGGGTGGTGGGGGAAGTGAGAGAGGAAAGAGATAAGCTAACATTTGTGGAGAAGGAAGCCTCTCCTTAGCATGATGACTTAATGACAAGTCGCCCGGAGGGGAGAAAGCTTGGGAAGTGGGTGAGTCGAAGATCCAGGTTTGGGAGGCTGCAACTGGCAGCAAGGACGGCCAGAACATTCCAAGTGGGGAAGCAAAGGGGTAAGTTTTGTTTTTTGACACATTGAGCTGGCAGCGGTGGGAAGTCGTACCCAGGAGACACCTTCAGGGGGCTGGGGTTACCGGGCTGGTGCTGGGAGGCATGGGAAGCTGTGCCCAGGGAGACAGGAAGAGGATTATTCTCTCTGGGGACAGCTGCCACAGAGCCAGCACTCCACGCTCCTGGTTCCTCTGGGCCCTTTCTTTCATGGGCTCTTTTGTAATTTATGGAGCTGTTTTGTGTGGAGAAAAAAAATCTCATAGCAGCAACATTAATAAAAGTTTTTATTCCAGATTTGCTTAAGTAATTCAATGTTAATAGTATCCATTCCTGGAAAAAAATCAAAGGAAAACATGTTAAAGTGTGAGGAGGGCAGGGATGGCTATAACTCCTGGCAGGTCTGCTAGACACAGGTCCACAGTG
>NW_004524599.1:18739055-18756031 GCF_000260255.1 Octodon degus
GCCCAGCCGTGCATCACAGTGCCCAGCCGTGCATCGCAGTGCCCAGCCGTGCATCACAGTGCCCAGCCGTGCATCACAGCACCCAGCCGTGCATCACAGCGCCCAGCCATGCATCGCAGTGCCCAGCCGTGCATCACAGCACCCAGTTGTGCATCGCAGCGCCCAGCCGTGCATCACAGTGCGCAGTCGTGCATCACAGCGCCCAGCCGTGCATCACAGTGCCCAGACATGCATCACAGTGCCCAGACGTGCATCGCAGTGCCCAGTCGTGCATCGCAGTGCCCAGCCGTGCATCACAGTGCCCAGCCGTGCATCACAGTGCCCAGACGTGCATCGCAGTGCCCAGCTGTGCATCACAGTGTCCAGCCGTGCATCACAGTGACCAGCTGTTTCTAATAGACCAGGGGCAGGTGGACCTGGGACAGGAACTATTACCTGGGCAACTAAGAGACTGAAATATACTGTCTGTGTTACCATTTTCTGTTACAATTGGTTTATTATCTACTTTTTCCTCCTTGACCAAAAAATTCTTCAGTGATGAACTAAACCTGAAAACACGCGGCACTTTTGGTGTATTATTTTTGGTTCTCTGTGTTACAGGTCCTTTTATTTTTCACTCTTATAGCTGTTTTCTTGTGGTCGGCATCGCTAAGATACTTCCCAAGTTTATGAGCCTGAAAATTAAGAGGTGTTAACAAGAACGGCTTGCTAGGCATAGTCTAGAGAAGATTTTTCCTAACACTGAGAATGACTTTTTCTAATTGTTTGCTAAACTAACCTTCGACCTGGTGACATAATAGCAGTGCCAGGGACGCCTTGGGCCTCCTTGCAGGCAGTGCTGGGCCTCTGTGGCGCTGTGGCTCATGCTGGGGCCCCACGTGTGTGAGTGCTCTTCCACGCAGCCACACCACAGCCTTCAGTACACTGTTCTGATTGAGGGAAAAGTCCTGCCTTGAGGAGCCATGTATTCTCACTGAAGTTTTACTTATTTGCTTGGCATTGTTTGCTAAAGTGCTTAGAATACTGTCCTGTCTTGTACCGGAGGTGGAACACAGTCTTTTCTCAAAGGATTGATATAGTTTTTAGCAATTATTTGTTCCCATAGGTCACTGATGTACCTGTGTCCACCTCTGGTGGCCAGCTCCTCTTGCAGATGCCTGACCATGGCCGGTGGGCCCTGTGTCTTTGAAGTGTCTCCTTGCGGGAACAGGCTCCCTTTCCTCTCGCTGCTCTTTCCCTTGCTCATGAGCCACTGCTGCCCAGACCTTCCTGTTGGAAGGGGTGGAGGCTCACTGTGGCTCACAGCTCTCTCCCTGGCCAGGTGTGTGGCTCCAGCCCCGCAGCCCAGAAACCTCGAGAACACCTGGTGGGGGAGAGCCCCATCCTACATAAGGTTGGCTCTTCTTCCAAGGTGATGCCTGCTCTGAAGAGAAACATGTAATTGTTCATTTTGGATTTGCTAAAAAATGTTGTGCACCACATTCCAGGCAGTAGGTGCTGGGGTACAGTGGAGGTTGGAATGTGCCCTCAGTACTCTAGTGATTAGCAGACGCCCTAAATTAGTGCTAATGAAGAAGAGCTATTCAAGGAAAATTTGTTCTTTTAAACCTTTGTTCTCTTTGAAGCTGCCTAGCTGTGTAACTGCTTCGTGGCTCTGTGATTGCTTTCGTGACCCCGGTACCCACAAGGGCGTAGCAACATGCAGCATGCCTGACTATGACTGATACCTATTAACAGAGCTCCAGAACCAAAGACCTTACCCAGCTAGCTGATCTGAAGAACTGCCAGGCTGCTCTGTCCTGCCTTCGTAACTCCTGCATATCCATCACACAAAAACGCTGGCCTGTAGACACTTGCTGCCTAGCTTTTGGGAGAAGTTCTTCCAGCCGCGTCCACTGGTGCAAAATAAAGTTGTCCACGCCTCCTGAACCCCTCAGGGGCTCCTTTCCCGACTCAGTTTTGCCCCAACACTAACACCTTTACCCCTGTCCGAAGGGCGAATCGTATTCTTCCTCTGGCCTCCTAGAGGCAAGCGCTAGTGCTCTGTCTTCTCACGCAGGCTCCCCAAGACGGCACTGCTCCTGTCCCCAGATTCAGGGCATCTGTTAGGGAGCTGGACAAAGGTGCCGGCCCTAGGACGTCCAGCTTCCCCCTGATGTTCCTAGGCCCTGGACCAGACCAGTAGCTTGCGGACCATTTTCAGCTGTGGGCTCCTTTAATTTGGATTGCCAAGTGGTTTTCACATGTTTAGAGAAAACAATGGCTCTACAATTGTTTTCTGTAAGTTTTTTCCTGCAACTTAAAAATATTGGAGTTGTGCTGTGGAGTTCACTGGCTCTACTGAAGTGACCTGGAAGCTAAGCCGTTTTTTACACTACTGCACCGAAGAGAGCACTGTTCACCCTTCAAGTACGCGGCTCGCAGGCTATAGGCAGAACAGCCCATGGTAGGAAGTTAGACAATGTTAAAATAAATAAAGTATTAGCAAAATAGTACATTGAGAAGCCATGAGAATATTAGAATATTTGCTCAATTAATGGCTTATCTTAGACAATTCTGACACTCTACTGTTGTGAGGTCCTCTGCATAATATTTTAAAATAGTTTTGTGTAGTTCCTTATCTTTTTTTCCCATCTAGAATCAGAGTTTCCATCTCTACTAGCATTTTTTTCTCTTTTAATTATCTTTTTTTTTTTTTTTTTTTTTTTTTTTTGAGGAACCAGGGATTGAACTCAGGCCCTGCGCTTGCCAGGCAAGCACGTATTCTACTGAGCCATCTCCCCAGTCCTTCTTTTAATTATCTTCTGTTAGTTTTTAGCTAATTAGCTTGGATGTACTGCCTGCCAGATGCTTGGAAAGAAAAAGCAAACAGACTCGGTGAGGGCGAGGGCAGGGCTTGCTTCTGAGCGCCTGCGTCAGCCCGCTGGGGGCCCACGGGAGATTTTGGGATGAGGTCCTCAGGTTCATGAGCACGTACGTGTGCAAGACACGAGCCACAAGAGCAGGAGGAATGGAGAGGAGTGGAGCGCGGGAGCCCAGGAGCGCAGGGCAGGAGCCGCCTGTGTCCTCCCGGCACAGTCCCGCCCCCGCCATCTCACGCTTCCGTCCTTGCACAGTTCCGTAGCCGCGCGTGCTTGTTTAGCTAAGTCGTGGATACGTGGCTGGATCCTCTCTGCACCTGCACTAGACACGCAGGGTCACGTCCTTAGGTGTCCTTAGATGCCCCTGAGCTCTCAAGCAGTCGGAGTGGTTCCCTGTAATCTATTCGCCTTCAGAGCTTTTCTTTATTCCTGGACTTGCAGAAGAATTCTGAGTTGTTGAAGTTGCTGCCTGCATGGCCCCTGAGGGTTTTATCTGCAGGTGGGCCTCACCCATTTTACTACCAACTCCCTCCACGTGTCTGTCACAGTTGTGTGCGACACTACCGTGGGGCCTTGGCAGCTCAGGAATCTAATTCTGCCTATGAATCTGGTCAGACTGAACTGGATGAGAGCTGAATCAAATTGCCCTGTAAGGTCAACATTGAACCTGACCACTGCATTTTATTTATTTATTTATTATTTTAGTTTTCCCTATTTACAGATAGACGAACTTCAGGAGCTCCTGTCTGAACCACCTGGAGGGGTAACACACTATTTCTTCGTGGGTGATGAGGCTGCGAGGCTGTGCTTGTTCCATTTGCCATATGCTCTGCTCTGATCGCACTGTCTTCCCTTTTGGCTGGATCTGTGCATTGTCTTTAAGCAAGGATTCCTGTGCCTGGTCCACTCAGCCCTTGACAGACTTTCTTTCAATTGAACCAAAAGAAGCATTTCTTAAGTATTTATGCCTGAGAATGTGGGCTTCTTCAAAGGTGCAAATGTGATTGGACTCCTGGTGGGTGCTCCAGTGTGGTCATGAGAGTCCTGCTTCATCGGAACAGGACACTATGGTATGGTCTACACAATCAAACAACCCCTAAAGCAGGCCGTTTCTCTGAGTCTGGCTAGCATTCCCTATGAACTTTTCTTCTGCCTGACAGATGAAGCAAAGGGGCATTGACAGAGGGCCACAGGCATCGCTCTGTAAGGAAGAAGGTCATCCACAGAGCCGCAGAGCTAGAGGTGCTGAGGGCCTCACGGTGTAACTGGAATTGGGTCACCTCATGGCTGAAAGCCAGCTGGCCCGTGCAGGGTGCCCGGCCTGATGAGCCTCCATGGACAAACTCAGGCAGTCAGGCAGGTGAGCCTCGGCAGCTCAGAGGTTCCCGGAGACTCTGCTCAATGTCTCCTTTGCTGCTGTTAGTGAGAAACTGGGACGTTTACATGGAATGAAAAGAATCACTGGAGACATCATTATCTGGCTCCTCACATGACTACGCAGAGACTGTCTAAAGAGACACTGATGTTTGCGTGTGTGAGAGCAAAACCAGTTTCCTCCCTTCAGTAAAGCACTCAAATGCAACTATAGTACTAACAGTAATTCATCTTTTTCACCTACCATCCACCCACATGTCTATTCACTAATCCACATGTGTATTCATCCATCCATCCATCCATCCATCCATCCATCCATCCATGTCATTCATGTGTCCATCTGCCAGTTATCTATCTATCTATCTATCTATCTATCTATCTATCTATCTATCTATCTATCTATCTATCCATCCATCCATATATTTTTCCATTCAGGTACATTTAATGCATTTAATTTCCACTTAATACAATTTTGTTTCATACTATCAAATGCCAGGCACACTCCTTGATGCTTGGAATATATAAATAAATATATAAATATATAAATAAAAACAATATGATTAATCTCTGCTCCCATGGAGGTCAATTCAGATAGAGAATATGATAAGACAACAGAATTAAATCTATCCAGTAAATCGTGTATTTCTTCATGACCCACCTGAGTAGAATTTCTCTGACCCAACCTCAGAATTTCATGGTTGTGAGAGGTTAAATATGGCACGGTGTCTCCTGGGCTTGGGTCAAAGCTCTCCCCTTCCCATCTATGTCCTGTTACAGTTTGTGTCTAAATGTCCCACAAAGCCTCATGTAGGCATAGAGTTTGTTCAAAGCTGGCTGCTCCGAGGATTTGTGGTTGATTCATTCTGAAATGCTGGTGTTAAGCGTGAGTGATTGCTGGATCAGTCCACTGACCGGATTGGTATTTCCCTGATCCTGGTAGAGTAGATACAATAGAAGGGCACAGAAAGAAGCTTGTCTTGTCCTCTCTTGCTGCTTTTGATGTGTCTTCAGCACCATGAACTGCTGCCCCTCTGCCTTAGAGCCAGCCAGTTATGAACTGAAACCTGTGAGCTACATGAAGTTTCCCCCTTTAATGTTGGGTGTCCAGTATCTTGTCTTAGTAACAACAAATGTAGCTAGGATATCTCCCCTCTACATGGAAGTTGTGTGAATATTCCTATAATGAATTTGCCAGTGTCTAACCAACTATACTCAAGACATCTTTTATGTGATTTTATAAGGGAAATAAATATAACTCCCAAACTGCAAGATGTCAGAGTCTCCAAGTTCACATTCTCCAAGATCACATAACCAATTCTAAAGGTCAGGGTTCTAACTCACTGCTGAGTTACACAAGAAATTTAAAGATCTAATGTCATTACTTGTCAAACTCTTTAATGAAATTGAAAGGGAAATAATATTCCTAAAGTCATTCCAGGAAGCAAACTGCTCTGATATCAAAACTAGAGAAAGATTTAAGGAAAAAAGAGAACTACACACCAATCTCACTAGTGAACACAGTTGCAAAAATCGTCAGTATGATACTAGCAAACAGAATGCATCAAATCATCAAGAAGACTGTACACCAGAACCAAGCAGGATTAATCCAAGGAGCACAGGGAAGATTCAATATATGCACATCAATAAATGTTGTACACCATACCGAAGAGTCAAGGACCAAAAGATGACATGATCATCTTAATATACGCAGAAAAAGAATAGGACAAAGTCCAACACCCATTCATGATAAGACCCTATAGAAAATTAGAATAAATAGATCTTTATCTCAATCTGATGAAAGCCAAATGTGGCAAAATAACAACCAATATTATAAATGGTCAAAAACTGAAAGCTTTCTTTTCTCCTTTTTTAATAATTTTGTGCAGGGTCTCACTATGCAGCTCAAATTCAGTGATCCTTGTATTTTCAGCCTGCCCAGCGTTGGGATTACAGGCACGTGCCAACACACCCAGACTTGGTTGCTGACTCAGCGTGCCTGAGTGTGGGGCTGGCATGGCATGTGGTGCCAGGGACTGAACCCAGGCCTTGAAAGCTTGCATTCTAAAATCAGGAATAACACAAGGATGTGCGCTACCATCATGCCTATTAAATATCGTTCTGGAAACAGTAGCCAGAGCAATTGGAGAAGAGAAAGAAATGGAGGACAAAAGTAGGGAACTTTTATTGGGAGAGATAGCTGTTGAGTGATGGGAGGGACCTGAAAGTCACTTGCCAAAAAGCCCATATCCCATTAGGGTAGGTGCAATGAGGTTCTAAACTATGATCAACCAATAAGAATACAGGCATAGCCACTTACGTAATGTTCAGTCAGGGGCAAAAGCTGGTTATAAACATAGTGTACATCATGTGGCCGTAGTTACTGAAGTTTTATAGTAATCTTGAAATCAGGTACATGACTCCTCAGCTTGTTTGTTTATTTATTTATTTTGTACCAGCAGACTGAACTGAGGCCCTTGCACATGCCAGGAAAGCGCTTATTCCACTGAGCCATCTCCCTGGCCCCCTTCCTCTGTATCTTGGCTCTGCAATAATAAGCTACAGGAAAGGAGACCACAATACCAAGTAAATAAGAAATGCTACTTAATGTGAAGGTGGCTTTAGAAAAAAAAAGCAGCCCAGTAGTTAAATGCAGAATCTATTTCCAGTGTCATGGTAAGCCGCACCAGACAACCACATATAAATAGATTCCTTAAAAATGATAAGAAAACCCACATATCCCAAATAAAGGAAGATCAGAAGTCTGCTGAATCATGTTGCTCATCAAGAGGACTGGGGAAATTTCTCAGCATGCTGATATGCTTAAGAGTTTAAAAGTCAGATGAGAAAAAGGAAACAAAGAAGAGAGAGGGGAAGAAAAACCCCGCAGATGTGCGCTGGGGGAAGTTCACTTTCAAAACGTGCAAGGTGTTCTTCTGGGTGTCACGGATCTGGAAGACTGGTTACAACGTTCTAGGGAAATGGGCCCCTGCATGTGAGAACTGTTCCCCCGTGGGAAGGCCCCAAGGTGCACACTTGCTCAGAATTACGAGGTGGCAAGTGCTGTCCCAGTTGCATAATCCATCTTCTGCACTCACGTTTACTAGCACATATTTGCTGTGTGCAATAATTGCTGTCAACGTGGGAGATCGGTGCTTTTACATCAAGCTTCTTAAATCTTTATTTCTCCTTCACTCTCTAACTCCATTATCATTATAGAGGAGCTAACTCCCTCTTTATTTTTGTGTATTTTTTATTTTGCTTTTTAAAAATTGGATGTATTTGGTACAGGGTCTCACAATGCAGCTTGAACTTGTAGTGATCCTCCTGTCTCAGCCTCCCCAGCGTCGGGATTACAGGCACGGGCCGCCATGCTCAGTTTCGGTGGCTGGCTCAACATGCCCGAGGTAGGATGGGTGCAGCATGCAGTACCAGGGATCAAACCCGGGTCCCTGGACTTTCCAGGCAGGCACTTAGACCTCTGACCTATCTCTCCAGCCCCACTTCTCCTTTTTATATATGTTTCTTACATTAAAAAAAATGCAATATTTGTGCTTGTGTCTGGTTTATGGTCTTGTGCTGAAGCCATTTTCCTACAAGTGACTCAGATTTCTTTCTTCGCGGACTCTTAGTACTCCATCGTGTGTGCTAACGCCACCTTTGCTTTGCCTACTCACTTGTTGATGGATACATCGGCTTACAAGAACCAGCGATTGCGAATTTTGCTGCGTCGGACATGGCTGCGCGCGTATCATCGTAATATGACCTCTTAACCCAGTGTGGGAAGATATCTAAAGGGAAATAGCCGAGTCGAGTGGGATTTCTATCTTTAGCGTTTGAGCGGCCTCCACACTGATGTCTACAGTGGTTCCTAGTCCCACCACCAACATAGCCCAGCTCCTGTTCCCTTTTCTCTTATCGTCTGATTCTTCCTGGGCGCTAGCCTTTCCAGAGCGAGAGGGACTCTCAGTGCTGCCTTCATTTGCACTTCTCTCGTGGCCGATGCGGTTGGAACTTTTTTTAAAAATTTATTTATTTTATTTATTTATTTGTGTGTGTGTGGCCAGCTCAGCCCACCAGGGGGCGGGGCTGGCTGGCCTGTGGTGCTGGGGGATTGAACCGCGGTCCATGTGCTTTGCTGAGCTTGTTCAAAGTAGGTGCTTTAGACCACTGAGCCATCTCCCCAGCCCTGGAACTTTTTACATATAGAGACTGGCCCCTCGTGCTGCTTCTTCTGGCAAGCGTCTGTCATCGCATGTGCCCATTTTTCAATTGGTTCACTTATTTTTGTGGGCCTAATCATTTTAATTTTTTATATGTTCTAGGTGTTGGTTCTCTGGCTCAGCTGTCTGCCTGCCGTGCAGGTCGTCTCTTCACGCTGTCGGTTGCCTCTTTTGCTGTGAGGATGCCTGGCAATTAGACATAATCCGTTTGTCGATTCTTGATGCTGTTGTCTCTGGTGCAGCTGGGGCCTGCCTAAAACATTCTTCCCTGTGCCCGTCTTCAAGAGTTCTACTTATTTTATCTGCCAGCAGGTTGTTTCTGTTTTCATACCCGTGCTTTGATCCATTGTGATTTTATTGTAGTCTGTGGTGAGAGACATGGGTCTAGAGCCAGTGTTCTGCATGTGTGCAACGGGTCTACCCAGGACTCTTTGCTGAAGAAGCCATCTTTCCTCCTGGGTATTGCCTGCCCCTTTGCCTAATACCAGACAACCAAACGTGCCTGGGTTGTTTCTGCATTCTCTGTGCTGTCCCCACAATCCACATGTCAATTTTTATGCCACTACCATGCTGTTGCCTTCATGACAGATGGTAATGGAAGCTGGAATCGGGGATTGTGGTGCCTCCAGTTTTGTCACATTGCCCCAGATTGCTTTTGCTATTGTGGGCCTCCTGTGCTTCCTTATACCTCTTAGGAATTTTTTTTTCTAGTTCTGTGAGGAATAGAATTGGCATGATGGTTGGGATCGCATTAAGTCTGTATGTCAGTTTTAGTGGCATGGCCACTTCAACGATAACCATCCTGCCTGTTCAGGAACAGGGGCTGTCTTTCCATTTTCTGATGTTCACTTAGATTTTTTTCCCCACAGTTCTATAGTTTTCATTTGTGGATCTTTTATGTTCTTGATTATGTTAATTCTGAAATCTGTTTTTTCTTGAAGCTATTCTACATGGTATTATTTGGATAATTTTCTTCTCCGTGGGTTCATTATTGGTGCACAGAAATGATATTTATTTTTGTATGTTGGCTTTTGTATCCTGTTACATTACTGAATTTTTTTATTGGTACTAGGAGGATTTTTTGTCAGATTCTTTTGTGGGGCTCCTCTATGTGTAGGAATATGTTATCTGTGAATGAGGGTAGCTTGACTTCATTCCTACATGTATCCTTTCTATTTCTTTCTTTTGCTTGATTGTTCTGGATAAAATTTTGAGTATTATATTTAACAGGAGTGATTATTATAGACAACTTGTATTGTTCCAGATTTTAGAGAAAAAGCTTTTATTTTTCTCCTGGGTGATATGACACTGGCATTAGGTTTGTCACAAATAGATTCTATCAGTTTGAGATAAGGCCCTTGTGTGCCAATTTTCATGAGTTTTTATCATGAGCGGGTGTTATATTTTGTCACAGGCCTTTCCTGCACATACTTAGATGATCATGTGAGTTATGTGAAGTTTTACATTTATTGATTTGCATATGTTGGACCATCATTGCATCCCTGGGATGAAGCCTGCTTAGTCATGAGACTTGGTATTTTTGATGATTTATTGCATTCTGGGTGCGCTTATCTCCTTGAGAATTTTTAAATTTATATTCAATAAAGAAATAGGCCTGTAGTGTTTTTTTTTTTTTTTTTTTTTTTTTTAAATAGGAGGGCAGCTACAGAGACGCAGGAACCTCCTTGGCTCCTTGGACTCAGTTAATGCTGCTGGTCTCAAGTTAATCCTGGAGCGAGTGTGGAAGTGTTCTGTCTCCCCGTTTCATTAAAGAGCCTGAGGAACACTGGCGTTATTTCTTCCAGCATGCTCACTTGGAAATCCATTCATTGCTCATGGTACTTTCTTTTTTCTTTTTCTTTTTCTCAGCGTATTTTCTTAGCTGGCACATTTTTTTGTTTAATTACTGTCTCAATTTCCTTACCTGGTACTGGATTGACATTTTTATATCTTTTTTGTTCAGTTTTAATAATTCATATGTGTCTATCACTCTATCACACTATCTATATCTTCCATTTTATTGGGGTACAAGTTTTTGTAGTAGTTAGTAGTAATAATGATTTAGTGGTGTTCATTATGATTTTGCATTTTTCATTTTTAGTTATACCAATATGGGCTTTTTCTTTCATTCTTATTGTATGACTTGCTAAGTGTTTATTTATTTATTATTTCAAAGAAGTAGCTCTTTGATTCATTTGACTCTTTGTACTTTTTGGTCTCAATTTCATCAATCCCTTCTTTTATTTTTGTGGTACCAGGGATTAAACTCAAGACCTTGTGCTTGTCAGGCAGGCACTTAGGTGGCTAAACTTCCTCCCCAGCCTCTCACTGTCATTAATTTCTGCTCTTTTCTTTGTAATCTCCTTTCTTGTACTAGATTTGGATTTTAGCCTTTCTTTTCAAGGACTTTGCAGTCTGTCATTACGTCATTTACTAGAGTTCATTCTGTTTTCCTGATGTGGAAATTTGCAGCAATAAGCTCCTCCATCAGGACGTCCCTCACTGTGTCTCAGACTTTGGTATGCGGTGTAAGCATTATCATTTGATTCTAAGAATTATTTAATTCCCTGATTGAATTAGTGTGCAACCCATTCATTATTCAAGAGTTTAATTATTTCATCTCCATATTTTTGCATATGTAGTCTCTTTTGCTATTGATTTGTAGTCTCATTGGTCAGTGACCTGATAATATCTGTGGAATAACTTTAATTCTTTCTCATTTATGTAAGTATACCTTGTACACTCACATGTGGTCTATTTTGGAGAAAGTGCCATTCGCTGCTGAGAAAAATGTACATCCTGATGTTGTAGGCCGTCATGTGTGTGTGCTGAAGGAGATCTTTTTAGTAAATGTCTACTTTCCAGCAGTGTGATCTTGGTATCGCTTGCACCTCTGCATTATCTATCTGTTTGGCCTACTCAGTTTAACAGGATTGGACACAGTCAGTGTTCTGCAAGTAGAGAATTCCTACTGGATGTAACAATGTCAACATACCCAACCATACATCTGTCTTCTATGTACATTAAAACTTTTAAAAAGCAATTTTAGGGCCAGGGAGATAGTTCGGTGGTCTAAGTGCCTGCCTGGCAAGTGCAAGGACCTGGGTTCAGTCCCTGGTACCACATGGCATGCCAGCTCTGTGCCAAGCTGGCCACCGAAACTGGGCATGGTGGGCATCCCTGTAATCCCAGTGCTGGAGAGGCTGAGACAGGAGGATCACTATGAGTCTGGAGCTGCATAGCGAGGCCTTGTACCAAGTAAATAAAAGATTAAAAAAATTGAGACAAGAGTGATTCTCCCTTGTAGGGATGCCCTACAGGTTATAGTAGCCTGCTCCCAGCAGTCACATTGGGATGTGCAGGAATAGGAAAAGGGAGAGAGAGAGGAGAGGGAATGCAGAGAAGAGCAGTGTCAGTCGGCTAGAAACCGCGCACAGGTCAGGCTGCTAGAGCTGCTTTGTAGCTGGCGTGAAGGGCATGTGCTGCGGCTCGGGTCTGAGAGGGCACTCGTGGGAGTGAGAGGGTGCTTCCGAGCCGAGATTGGGGAAGCTGTGGACGTCAGAACCTGCCACTCCGTCAGTAGTGTAGCTTTTCTGGGCAGTTTTGGTAATGGATCCCCGAACATGCCTGGGAAAGGTGGGGTTCAAGCAAGAGGCTGGTTAGTCCTAATTCTCTTTTGCATGGATCCAGGAGCCACCGGCCACAGCTGCCAGTTTCTCTGCAGCCCTGCTGTGGAGGGGTCTCTCTCACAGAGCTCCTCTTCCCTGCGCCGGGGTGGAGCGACTGGGAACCTCAGCCACCAACCGGGCCACCACCGAAGAGCTGCCTGCCTGCCTTGCGAGCCGGGCCTCTCCCAAGGCCGTGTGGACTCCCAAGGTGCCAAGCTTTCCCCTCTAAACACCCCTGATGCTGGGTTTTGGTCCAGGGAGTTTCTCCTTCCGCTTACTTCCCGCTTCTGGTTTCTGCACAGCTCCCCTCCCCCAGTGAGCCCACTTTTCTCCCATAAAATATCCAGTCTCTCCCTCCACCACCAGTGCCACCACAGAGCTGTCAGGGCAACCCTGCCCCAGATGTGTCATTCTGCTGCCCGCAGGGACCTCAGGGGTAAGCTGGCATGGGAATGGAGTCCTGCAATGATTTCAATTTGATCCAAATAACAATAGAGGATATGTGTGGAGCATTTACTCCAGCCCCATCACCGAAGCAGAGTATCTGTATTAACTCATTTAATTCTTATACAAAGACCCTAAAATGTGGACATAATTATCATTCTGATTTTAAAGTAGATGAAAACTGTGAGGCTTAGGGTCTTCCTGAGACCCCTGGCTAGAGAGTAGCAGCCCTGAGATTTGAAGTTAACCCCCCCGGCTCTAAAGCTAAAGCCCAACAATTGTGATATAGTACTTTGCTAGTTTCTAGTCATCATCTGTTGGAAATTACTAGATTCTACACACACACACACACACACACACACACACGGCCCACATGGCGGCGCCCCTCACTGTCTCTCATTAATCTTCAGGTGGCCTTTAATGTAGGGAGCTACTCCAGCATCCTTGCCTGGCAGTTTCACCCACACCTTGAGTCTGCAGCTGCTGTCCTTCTCCTGAAGTCCCGGCAGAACCATGTGCACTTAGCCTCCCTCTTTAATTTGCTGTTCGTACGGCTCCTGTCCTCACTGAATTGTAGGACACAAGCTACTTGCTTCCAATAAGAATTAAGGAATGATGTAGAAGTTTTTAGCTAAGTACATTTTTGTTGTCACATAGAGCACAAAACAACACCCACACTGGAAAATGCCCGCCCTTCCAGAAATGGAAATCCTGGCAGCACCCCAGAGGAAGCGGGCGGTGCAGGAAGGGTGAGCTGCAGCTGCTGCAGGCGCACAGGCTTCGTGGCAGGCAGCCCGGTCGCGGCAGGAGGCTCCGCTAAGTGGTGCTCTCACCACATGCTGGCTTGGGGGCTGCTGTCTTAGGTGTGGCCTTGGGGCTGCGGGTCTCACAAGGCCTTGCTCTTACAGGGCACGCGGCTTGTTTAATGCCTTGGTGTCACCTCGGGACATTCTGGAAGGTGCTGACCAAGGAACTCCTCATTTCACTCTTTCACTGGGCTCTGCAAATCCCTTACTTGACTCAGGCCACACTTGGGCAGAGGTGGTTGCTGGAGAAGGGCTCTTCTCCCTTGCCAGTCTTCTGGTAGCCTACTTTACTGAGGCAAACGTTCAGTCTTTGGCAACCCCATCACAAACTCAAACACAAACCTCTCTTTAGAGAGAAAGACAGCCCTGTATTTCCTTCCTCCTGTCTTCCCAGGGCCAGCAGGGCCAGGCTCCTCCCATCCCAACACAGTCTGGGGCTTGCCATAAGGACTGGATGGCCAAGCGCCCTTCTGTCTTCCGGGGGCTGTAAGATGCCTTCCCCTTTTGCATTGCTCTGTGACCAATATTCTCCCTGTTGCTAAGGAAAATCAGGAAGCCCATCTGATATAGTGTCCTTTAGCAGTGTTTTTATAGTACCTTTAACACTGGCCAGGGGCACATCCTTGCCCTTTGGCCCTTACGGTGAGACCTACCAAACCATTCCTCTCTCAGGGACTAGGTGAACCACACTCCAGGGATTGGGACCAAACCCATCCCTGACCTCTAAGACTGCATGTGACCTGGGCCCTGGCAGAGAAGAATGCAGACTCTGAAAGCTCCCGGGCCTCAGTGAACGAGGTACCTGTGATGGTGGTGTGGCCTGTAGGCCTCTTTCCATTCCCCAGTGACCCACTGAATGCTCTCATGCCCTTTTAGCTCTCCAAGGAAGGGGAGAGTCCTAGTTAAGCAACCACAGTAAACAGCTAAGCTCCTAGCAGGCTCGGGCCCTGCCTTTGGTATTGTTGCTCATCCAAGCTTTGTCTCAGTCCTGGGCTGCAGGCTTGAACATCTCCTGCACATCTCAGACATGTGAAGGTGGGAGGGGTGGATACAATGATGGCACCAAGCATGGTGCTTCACTGAAGGAGCTTGTGGCCAGCTTGGAGGGCAGAGCCCAGGAAGACCAGGGCTTCAAGGCATCAGCCAAAGCCTCGGTTAAGTCCTATAGGACAGATAAGTGTCAGGGACATTGTCACTGAAGAAGTGAGCCCAGCTTACCTCTAAAGTAGCAGCTGGCTTGGAACAAGCAGAACAGAGCATTCTTGGCATGAAATGGCCTCAGCTGGGACTGGAAGCAGCTCTCCTGTGACATCTGGGAAGTAGCCGTCTCCTCAGGAAAGGCCACCACCAGGGAGCTGGCAGAGCTTCTCACCCTATATAGAAGGACTAGGGGTGATTGACAGAGTAGTTCTTTATGGTTGTAGGACTACAGATGTTTGCAGAAGACTGGCTGGTGGAGGTGAGTTGGGCACAGAGTTCCCCTGCAGAGGACGATGCAGTGGGCATCAGGGGAAGGGGGCTGAGCAAACATTGGAGCTACGGGTAGGGCGTGGGAAGACAGATCTGGGCGCAGATTTCTAGCCTGGCCATTGTTATGGCCAAGTACATTGCAAGAACAGATATTCCCGTGTCGAAGCCAAGGCTTTCAGTACCTCTGAATGTGACCTTATTTGGACAAAAGTCCTTTACAGAGGTAATCAAGCTTAAATGAGGTCATTAGGGTAAACCTCAGTGCAATGTGACTGGTGTCCTTCTAGAAAGAAGAAGTGTGGAGATGCAGACAGTCACAGGGAGAATGCCATGGAAGAGCCACGCCAGGAGGAATGGACGCCAGACGTGGCCACCAAACCACAAGAAGCCTCCAGAAGGAACCAACCTCGACAGCCTCGTCATCTCACAGTCCTGGCTCCAGAACCCATAGCACAGTGACATCTCGGCTGTCTGAAGCCGAGATTCAGTTGTGGCCAATTATTAAGAGAAATGCTGGTAATTTCTGAGAGCTGAGTGACCCCAAGAGAAAGGTCCTTTGGAAAGGAATGAGGACTTCTGCGGCCAGCCCAGTGTGGGACTGTGACCAACTGGGAATGTGGGACGCGGCTGGGAAACCTCCATGGAGCCAAGTTCCTCTTGGCGTAGGACAGTGAGTCACCAGAAGGACTCAGGGGAGCACGAGGGGACCGGAAAGGGGAATTACCAGAAAAGGTTGCAGAACGCAGAGGCAGGAGAACTGAGGAGACAGTCGTAGACCCTAAGCGATTCCAGGAGGTGAGGTGTGGCCCACAGGAGCAAACCCTGAGAAGCAAAGAGCAGCGCCGTGCGCGACCCTCCGGAGGAGTCCGGCTCAGAATTTTTCCCTCCTCTTCTGAACCCACAGGGAGGTCATCTGAGGAGAAAGCACAAGTCTTCAGAGCCATGCATTCGGCAATGTCTAACTTCTGTCAGCATCCCAGGACCTGGGTCTGTTTCTGAAGTTTTACGTGGAGACCGAACTTAAAACCAGACCTTGAGCTGGAGATGACAAGATGTACTTCTTCGCTGTCTGTCTTTCGCTTTTAGAAACTTCATGATAACCAGCCACGCCTCACATTTGGGTCATCAAATCTATGGACCAGGAGGGCTTTGCCGTGACACATTCACACGTGTAGTCATCTGTAGAGTCACACTTCTCTCTGCCTGGAACCAGGCACCAGGCTGGAGGCGAGGACAGGTCCGCAGGGCCTATTTTCAATGTCATTTTCATACAGGGCCTCTTCATTTCAAACTACCTTTCTCTGAGTCACACCACAGGAGAAAAAAAACAAGTTCTGAATCACAGAATTTCAGAGCTGGGCCTCAAAGATTTCTTTTCAGTCTTCTGATAACAAGTTCAGAGATGTGGCCATGCCAACGTGAGAGCCATTTCTAGTGAGGAAAGGGCCTGACCTACGAAGGCCTGGTGTAGGTGGAAAGGTCTGCAGTTGCTACTCACAGCCAGGAACTACGAGTGAGCTAGCTTTTCATTCACTATGAAGTCAGGAGAAGTGATTTGTGTTTGGAAAGAAAAAAAAAAAAATCCCATTTGTAGTCTCACAGAGAACACATACGCAATGATTTGGGAATTGGGGACATTCTCTGTCTCTCTGTCTCTGTCTCTCTGTCTGTTTGTCTCTGTCTGTTTCTGTCTCTCCCTGTCTCTGTCTCTGTCTCTCTCTGTCTCTGTCTCTCTGTCTCTGTGTCTTTGTGTCTCTGACTCTGTCTCTCTCTGTCCCTCTCTCTTTCTCTCTCTTTTTCTCTCTGTCTCTCTGTCTTTCTCTGTCTCTCTCTGTCTGTCTCTCTCTGTCTGTCTTTCTGTCTATGTGTCTGTCTCTGTCTGTCTCTGTCTCTGTCTCTGTCTCTATCTCTCTATCTCTCTGTCTGTCTCTCTGTCTCTGTCCCTCTCTCTTTCTGTCTCTCTGTCTTTCTCTCTGTCTCTCTGTCTCTGTCTCTCTGTCTCTCTGTCTCTCTCTGTCTCTCTCTGTTCCTCTCTCTGTCTCTGTCTTTCTGTCTCTGTCTGTCTCTCTCTGTCTCTGTCTCTCTCAGTCTCTCTCTGTCTCTCTGTCTGTCTCTGTCTCTCTGTCTCTGTCT
>NW_004524599.1:18756474-18759319 GCF_000260255.1 Octodon degus
TCTCTCTCTCTCTCTCTCTCTCTCTCTCTCTCTCTCTCTCTCTCTCTCTCTGTCCTCTGGCTCCCTCTGCAGGACTCCTTGTTACTCAATAATGAGGAAGATAGCCGGCTTCAGCACCTTAGTTGGTCTCTGTGTGTCAACTTGGGCCCAGGTCTGTGGAGAAGAGGAATCAACAAATACTCCGTGGGCTGAAATCCAGACAGAATTCTAAGTTTCAGCGCCACCCCCGGAAATGTTCCTGGATCTCCCCAAGTGGTGCTGAGCATTTGCTCAGGAGAGCGATGTATTATGGTGTGAATGACACGACTACTCGTAGTTCGTCTTTCTCTCTGGACCATGAACTATTTGTTCACTTTTATTCCCTTAGTGCTTAGACACAGAGTGGCACACGGGCGTGTTCACAGAATGTAATACTTACTGATCTCAGTGAAGTGCCAGCCAACTCAGGGTCCTGTGGACCATGCTCAGTAAGATCGGTCCTTGCAGGATGGGTGCTGTCAGGCCAGGCTCTCACTCTGAGGAGGGTGGTGTGTGGGGATATGAGCCTTCTTCACAGTGCACACATGCCTTAAGAAAGCTAAGGCACGAAAAACTGGGTGCAGTGGAATACTAGCTGGATAGCTAACATTTTAACTTCTGTGATAAAAATACAAGCACACTGTGCTTCGTGGTAGACAGGCAGAGAGCCCGGTGAGAGTTGCACATGGGGCAGGAAGGTCTGGGTGTGTGATTCACTGGGAAAGCCCAGCAGGGGCCAAGGGCAGAGGAATAAATTGGGGTTGAGGGAAGGGTCTGATGGGCACTGAAAGAGTTCCTGTTCTCCAACAAGAGAAATGCGATGGGGCATGAGAAGCAGAGAAGGAGGACTTCAGACGCCTTCTAATCCTGTCCTGCCACTGAAGAAAATGGGCCTATCGGGGCAGTGACTGCCTCCAGGTCAAATGATGGCAGGGGCTGAACACAGACAACACTGGGTCCCTTGGCTGAGTTTGCTGAGTCCTGTGCTCCACCTGGGAGCACAAGTGTCACAACATTTCTCTTTCTGGGCTGAAGTGACCAGCTCTCTTCTTGCCCCAGAAATTCTGTGTGAACTCCAAGGTAGTGCACAAGACCAACGCAGCTCTGCAGTGTCCACTGAGTGGCAGAGCTGCAAGCATCCCTACAAGGCCAAGGTGACCCAGGGGCGAGTCCTCAGTGACATGGCGGGTCAAGCGAGCCCCTTTGGGGTTGGTATACCTACTGGATCTTGGGCCCGAGCAGTGTCTGTAAGTGCGCTGGGTGCACATCCTAGCTCTGCTATCGACTAGCTGCATGACTTTTTCTTACTCAGAATTTCCTGTTGAAAATCTACAGCCCAGTGGTTAGGAAATCCGGCTTGGAGGATGCCAAAGATTCGTTTTTATTCCAACGCTGCCACCCAGCAGCAGCTAATACGGACTCATCAACTTCTTCATGCTTTAATGTTCTCAGCTGTAAAACAGGAAGTATAAGCCCCTGCTGACAGAGTGGTTGTGGTGACTGAGCACCTCGGACCTGCGGGAGGCTAGAGGGGTGAGGCGCGCGGGAGCTCCGAGCAGACACCGGCTGTCCTTGGCTGCTGCTGTTGGGTGGGCACTGGGCTCCTGACTCATCATTGTCTTTCTTTGGAGACGGCCTTTTAAGACTGGCATGTGTTTGCGATGTGCATGTGACACATCTTGGCCCCTTTGATCCTCTCCAGGCCCCTCCTTACCGCTCTCCTCCTCTTCCTCCCGGTCCTCATAGCCTTTCTCCAACAAGTCTGCCTTTGCTTTGCTCCTTACTTTATGTTTTAGATTTTGCATACGCGAGAAGCCACATGATATCTTGGTCTGGATTATTTCACCTAATGTTATGGCCTCAATTCCATCCATGTTCCTGCAAGTGACATGATTTCCTTTTTCTTCATACAATGGGTGATCAAAAATACAGTGAATGCCTCAATTTGAAAACTTACTGCAGTAAAATAAATGTCATTCATCGATTGTCACCCATCTGCCTACATCTTTCTTGCCACTTTCTGATTCAGTTCTGGAAGTCCTTTTTTATGAGTGTCTTAATGAGGTATGATGAAAATATAGTCAATGCATTTGAAAATGCTACCCCAAAGAATGACAGGCTTGTGAAAACCTTGGTGCTACACATGTCCCGGAAGTCCCCTCTTTTCTCAAAGTGACCCTTTGTATTTCTCTCTCCTGATCTGGTGCCACTCCAGTTCTGGGTCTTGTCCAAAGTCAAAATGGTCATGAAAAGCAAATTTTCAAAAGTGATTCTGAACCTCAGGCCACTGAAGCAACACGACTGGAGCCATGGGCAGCGCCAACTCCCGCTGCCACGACTTCCTCCCAGACCTGCCCCATGCCCTTGGCACTCTCTGCCGAGAACGCAGATGAGACCCTCTGGAGATTTGAGGTCCCTTCTGCTCTGAGGAAATGTTCCTGGCTCCTGGGGCCCCATGGTATCGACTTCTATTGTGTTCTTGGATGTATTAGGTCCACTCTGAAGGAAAACAGCACAACAGGAAGTGGAAAGCCAACACCTCTTCCTTCTTCTTCATTGTTCTCTTTATTTTTCTTCTTTTGTACTAAGAGGATGGAGAGACAGAAGCCGGGCTGGTGGGAATTACACCGTGAGGCTGACGCAAGCTTCCAGGAAGCTTCTTCACCCAGTTCTCCAGCCGGACGTCTATCATTCTTACCGACACTATGCACCAATATACTTTTTCCTCATACACGGTCCTTTTTAAGACTGAAAGAGGGACCAGGGAGATGGCTCAGTGGAATAAGCACTTCCCTGGGTGCAAGGGCCTGAGTTCAATCCCCTGTTC
>NW_004524599.1:18759419-18773350 GCF_000260255.1 Octodon degus
AAAAAAAAAAAAAAAAAAAAAAAGAAGAAGACTGAAAGACTGGCATATGTTTCACTCAAATGGGAAAAGGCGAGGCAGGGTTTAGTAAAGGGGCCTGCTAACAAAGGTGTGGACAGAGTGCAGGGGACGCAATGGGCAGTAAAACTCTGTTCCAGCTCCGGCTCTCAACACTGCACTAAGCCCAGCCCTGGAAGGAGAAGAGAGTGCAAAGGGTCACTTGGAGAAAGGAGGGGCATCTGGGCCACACGCAGCGCAGGCGTGCTGGGGCTTTGTATCCTCCCTGTCCTCCTCCGGAGTCCCACTGGCTCCTGCCTACAAGGTGAAATGCAGCTGTCTCTCCCCTCCTTGCTTTTGCCATCTTCTACTGCCATGAACTGCTGCCCTCGGCCATGTGCCACCTTGCCTTGGAGCCAGCTGAGAATGCACTGAATCCTCTACAGACTGTGAGCTAAGCAAGCCTCTCCCCCTTAAAAATAAAGAAAAGAAGAACATAAAGGGCCGGGCCTCGCTGTCTGCTGGGCCCATCTCCTAGCACAGCGTGGCGAGCCATCAGCAAGGCCACAGGCAGCAGTGTGGCACACGGTCTGAAGGAGACAGGAACTTTCTGGAAGAGCTGAGGCCGTATCTAGAATCAGTGTGCTGCTAGAGCTACGCAGGAAGGGGGGCGCATTCCTTATCTGAAATGAGGATGGCAATGGGCCGAGTTAGAAGTGGTCAGAGTCGCTCTAGAACCTTACAAACCGAGAAGAACCACGGAGGTCGAGCTGTGGGTGCGGGCGGCAGCGGCGCACGGTGATATCCAGGGGCTTTCCCCGGTGGTGCTCGCCCTCGTCCACGTTGCTGGTGGCCTACATTTCTTGCAGCTACTTCCCTTGGAGACCCAGCTGGGGGGAAGAGGCTGCGGAAAGCAGGCGCGAGAGCTGACCCTGCCCAGTTACCTTGGCCCAGTTCCTCTTATCTGGCTGTTCTCAAAACACATTTTGCTCCGTGGCTTGCAAGGGCTTTTCAGAGGTTGCCCAGCACCTGCTTTCTTGGGGCCGCACACAGCTGCGGGGAAGAGCAAGGGCAGGACGGGGGCTCAGCCTCCTCTACCTCTGCCCCCCAGGAGAGCAGAGTCCCCACTTCCTGTTCTGCTTAGCAGGGCCTGCAGGTGAAGGGGATGGGCCCACTGCTAAGGAAAGCAGGCCTTCAGCAGGGCTGACCTTTCCTGCTGTGTGGAGAGGCTCCCCAGCTGAGGCCTGCGCCTGGCCACGCGGAGCAGTGGTCGGGCTGGCGCGGGAGGAAAGCACCAGCAGCCCCTGTCGGCCGCAGCGCTCGCCCGGTCGCGTTTCCGGATTATCAGGATACGAACTGCACAATTAGCAGTTCCCCTCAACGCGATTTCAGTGGTGCCCAACTTCAAAAAGATGTGTGGAGGGTGAGGTTGGATGGCGAAAGCATTTCTGAGTTATCGGCGTCTCCACGCAGCGCAGGGCCACCTTGGGCAGCTCGGTCTCCACGGCCCCAAGGCCGCGCACTTCCTGAGTCTCCTAGTTGGGTGGGCGTGAGACGACCTCTTCTCCACCTGCCAGGGAGGCGGTCTGTAGCTTCCAGTAAAGTGAACTTGTTACCTTCCCGAGTGGCCTTCTTCCTTTCGAAGTTGTTCTTATTTATTTTTATTTTTTGTATTTAGGACAGGGCCTACAGGGTGCACAGGGTCTCACTGAGTAGATCGGACTCCGATCCGGCTGTTTACAGCCTCCCAAGAGCTGGGATTCCAGGGGCACGCCACCACACCCAGTCTCAACTGCACTCTCAGCGCGCCCCGGGGGCAGGGCCAGCGCGACAGGCTCGGGGATCGAACTCCCGGCCCCTGCGTCTGCCTAAGCAGGCCCTTTAATCTGCTGCACTATTTGGCCGGCCCTATCAAAGTTGTTCTTACTGAAAAGTGTCACCAGATACTTACCTGACTATCCAAAGTAGTGTAAGGGAATGCTCATGCCCAAAGAACCTTCTCCGTGTCATCGATGGCACAAGAGAGGTGTCAGCCTCGGGTGACCTGAATTCAGACTGGATCAAAAGTAAGCTGACACGTCATCACTCACGTTTCAGGAAGCTGACAGGTCCCACTCACCTTAGAAATTTTTGGGTGTATTAAACATTTATCTTTACTTAGACAAGATGATATTTATATATACTTTATAATTAAAATATAACTTGAACCTATGCTTATTTTGTATATTGCTTTTTATTTATATTTTGTATATTGTCTTTTAAAATATGAATTATTAGCTGGGTGTGGTGGCACATGCCTGTAATTGCAGGTTGTGGGGAGGCCAAGGTAGGAGGGTTATGAGTTTAAAGCCAGCCTGGGCACTTTAGTTAGATCCCATCTCAAATTAAAAAATAGTGGGGCTGGGAAGATAGCGCAGTAGAATAAGCACCTGCCCAGCAAGCCTAAGGGCCTGAGTTCAGTTCCCAGTTCTGGAAAAACAAAACAAAAAAAACCAACAACAAAACCAAAAGAAAATAGTTCTGGAGACTTAGTTCAGCGGCTGAGTCTTCGCTTAGCACCCATGAGGCCCTGGGGTCATCCCTCAGTATACAAATGAAATGGAAGTAAAAAAATGAAACAGTCTGTTGAGATAAAACCTTTTTAGATAGTAGGAAAAGCCTCCTGGGTCTTGTCACTTGTCCTCACTTGAGACCATGAGCGTTTACCCGGGCAGTGGCCATTGCCTTGGTGTGCTGGTGGAGAGCCGAGGCGGGCACCCCTCAGCAGGCACCCCTCAAGCTGCGATCCTCAGCTCCTGCAGAGGCTGGAGCCCTCCCTGGGCCTGCGAGCAGTCCCTGACTGCCAGTCTGATGAGCACTGTGTGCCTGCATAGAGCCAAAGAGAGGTCACAAAAGATTCTGGGCCTGCCTAGATTGACCTAAAGTTTCAAGTACCCGAGACCTTTCCCTGGGCAATTATACAGTGGGGTGGCAAAGACTTACTTCACAGTACAGCGCAGCGTCTCAGCTTTTCTCCGCAGGGTGGTGTGTTCGTATTTCGTTACTATGTTAGGCTTGCCCGTACTCAGTAGAAAAGCCCTTGCAGCTCATTACAGCAGCTTTTATTGGTCACTGAGCAGCAGCACAAGCGAACAGCTGCTCCGAGGCTGCCGAATTCCCACCCTTTTCCTGGCAAACATTCCGTCTGCAGCTAGAGTTCCATCTCCAACATGCTGAGACCACATATTTCATCAAATTATAGCACAGAATATTGGGCCAGTGGTGATAATTATTCTTTCATTAGAAATCAATGTAATAAGCTGTGTATTTCATTGTACATGACAATTAGACCTAGCAGTTTGAGGTTCTGATTGCTGATGCAAAACTTGAACTTTGCTGAGATTAGTGTTTCGCTTATAAAAAAAAAAAAAGTAAGACTGCTCAAGGGATTTAAAAAAATTCTTAATAAGCTTTTATAAAGGAAATGAAAGCAGGCTGTCAGGTTTCCCTTAGTACTGGGTGTACTATATGTCAGTAAACTGACTATGTTACGCATTCCGTGTGTTCCCTGAGCTTCTGCTAAGAGATCTTATGCTACTGCGAAGCAGCTCTTGCCCCCTGCAGTGTTGGAGATTGAGGCCAGAGGCTCACAAATGCTGGGCAAGCACATTACCTTTGAGCTAAGTCCTCAGCCATTTTATGGTCTTTTTTTAAACATCTGCTCGTAGTACATGATGAATACACCCACTGTGGCTGGCTGGCAGGGGCACACAGCACGTCTTAATGCTTTCTGAACTTCCCCCTTGTCTCACGGGCTCTTCCCATTTGGGAACGAGCTCCCTCCTTCCTGCTGCCCGCTTTACTTTGCTCTTTATTTATATCTGGGGTTTGTTGCATAAGAGACACCGTGGTGTATTTGTGCTCGAGGTCTGACCTATTACACCTAACATTACATTCTCAAGTTGCACCCACTTCCCTATGAATGACTGTTGTCCTTCTTTATGGCAAAGTAGCAAGCTCTTTATTCAAAACTCCACCATGCTGGTCTCTAGAGCCAGAGATGCAGATGGCACGAGGTTGTGCGAAGGACTACAGTGCTGCCTGAAATCCCTAGAAACTTGAACATTGATATTTTACTAATTTGTTTAAAGTATACTTAATGCTCACATTTTGTTTCAGAAAATCTAGAGAGAAAATAATGAAATTCTGCTTCTGCCTTTCTTTCACAGATGTAGTATGAAGCAGCCACTCCTCTTTGTTTTATATTTGCATTCTTGCAGAGGTTCAAAACACAAGCATAAAGTCAAGTCTGTATTTTAAAAAACCCTGTGTAGGGTTTGAAATTAATTACAGATGCAGCATGAAGGGTCACAGCAAGCGGCAGCACAGCTGGCCTGGCCCCTCCTGCCTCAAGTTCAGGGAAATCCCTTGAATGGTGGATATTTCCTTTATAAAGCAAGCAAGCAACTTTTAAAATTGCATATTTAGGGTTGTTGAGTAACCAACAGTATAATTAATCTTTTTTATTCTGTGTTTTCTATATAAGAACAATATTGAAAGATTTGGCCTAGAAGCGAAATTTTAGTGTCAATAGCAAATGTTTAAGTTATTTTAGTGTAATTTGCTAAATTGGGCATCTCTCATTTAAAAATGGTATAATTTGTGGATTTTACAATGACGTATTCAGAGCCAGGAGAGTCAGAGAATAGGCCCTGAGGCCTCTCTGGGGAGGGAGTCTCCTGCCTCGAGGAGCCGTCTTCCTCCTGCATTTCTGTCGGGTGCCAAAAGCGCTGGCCCGATCTGTGCTGTTTTGTTTCTTCTCTTATCTGGAGACCAGAGCTTCCTATGACAGCTAGAGAGTAAGCAGGCTCCGTAGTCCTGACAAGCTGTCATTGCCTGTGGGACCCACCTGCGCCCTTGCTCACTGGGCGAATTCTAGCTCTTATACTACTTAACAAATATAAAATATCATACAATTTTTCCAAAATTTTCGACACTCACAAGGGACCATGTTCACGAGGCACATTGGTGCTGCCCAGAGCCTTCCCACTGCTCCCTTCTTTCTATCACCTTTCTGGGCCACCAGATGCAAGCTTCTCCCGCCTCTGCCTCATGTGCATTGCCATCAAACATAGCGCAACGTTTGCTTAACGTTTTCTCTCTCTCCTTTTTAATTGCTTTATATATTTTTTGACCAATGCTGTATGCTTGCATCTGGTAATCTGAACCACTAATTTGAAGACAACAATATGCAGTATCACAACCACTGTTGAATTCCTATGATTTTGTTTAGTGAAATTCTGTATCACTTGTAATGGTTTTCTTTCTTTCTTTTTTTTTTTTTTTACTACTTTTTATTCTCTTTTAAAAATGAAAAAAAGAAAAGTACTTTAAACAACAACAAAAAAACAAAAACAAACAAACAAAAAAATGATGCCTTAACCCCCACTGCGTGCAGCCTCACCATCTCTCCAGTCACCAGACGCTCTGCGTCTGCCACGCCAGCGGTGCGTGTGGGGAAAGCGCCGCCTTACAAGCGCGGGGCTGCTATTTTCTGCAGGACTGCAGACTGGAAAGAGAAGGGAGCTGAGTCTTCTTTGTGACTACTTTTGTCAGCTGAGCGTGGTCAGCGGCTTTGCTGTATGAAACTACAAGTGCTGTTCATCTACTCGTTTAGTTCTTTATTACCTGTAACACAATGAAACTGAGAGTTAGTTCACAATTGCTTTCCAACTCCACGAGGCTGACATGTTCTCGATGGCTCTTCTCTCCGACCGAGGCCTGCCTCCTCGAGACAGCCAGGTACCCCCATGTTCGTGAATCAGCGCAAACGGGCTCAGAATCCACAACAGGCTCAGAAATTTTCAAATGTAAATATTATGGAATTATGGAAAGAACCGTCTACCTGATAAGAGAAGAAAAGGAAGCATCATAAGGAGCACGCTTGGAGCAGCTTTGTGCTCACCCCAGGACGGCTTCTGTAGAGTCCCGCAGGTGGAGAGCTGGCTGGTGGTGCCTGCTGGAGGAAGCACCATGTGGCCAGTGGACCCACCCGGCAGAGCCTGGAACACCACGTCACGCGGGACAGGAAAGTGAGAAAAAGCGGTTTCATATTCAGATTTTCTAGTTGAAAGAAATAGTTGAGACTCTTCCTAACTTGATGTGTTCAGGCTGGTACTTGTGATGTGAAGGCCTAGTTCTTACCTTTTGAGGCATCGGGAATCCCGAAAAGGACAAATACATGAGGGGTATGCCACACGGACCTGTGCTGGAGCCTTCCCTTGCAGGGTCCCAGGCATGTGGTGGCAGCCTGGACCACGTGAGGTGACAGTTGGTGCAGACGGAGAGGCCCCGGCCACCCTCTGCAGCTCAGGGACGTCCAGGAAGTTTTCCCACCCAAAAGACACTATCGTCCTTGGCGTTCCTTCAGAAGGAAGGGCTGCGACAGTTGTGAAAGCCAAATGGAGGAGGATGAGGGTGTGGATTTCTTTTCACCCGCCAGCATGAGTGGGTGATTCACAAAAGCAGTGGTGTTCCCCAAGTGCCCAGCCCAGTGAGGAGAGGGAGGAGCATTCCTTGACGAGGCTCAATTTCGTTTCTTACTTGTCAGGCACAAAACTTTGGATCCAGTAAGTACCTTTTTGGAGAACCAAATGTAACGATGGCACACATCTGAAAGATTATTTTGTGTTGTGACTGTTTCCTAGTGTGTAAGGGTTAGCATCCAAGGACTCAGCTCCTCTCTGCTGCACTTAGTATGTGTTATTCTATGTGGTCTTTAGTGTCATCTTTGGGACTATAATTTGAACTAAATTTTCAGCTTAGATTTTTTCCAACTTTCAAAAATTAGCATGTGTTCATGTTACCAGAACGAGACAAATCTACCTGTGTAAATCCCCGCATATCCCCCTGTAGTTTACTCACAGCACTGCTGAGATGAACTCGAGTTCTGCTGAGGGGAGCTTTCTCTGCGCTTCTCACTTCATGGTCTCAGCTTCCCTCCCCGATTCCCAGAGCACGCGCTGGTGCTTGCCCTGCCTGTGCCCCCCCCCCCAGAGGACACGTCTGTGCGGCCCGGGGCCTCCCAATCTAATTGTTCTCTCACCTAGATGTACTTGCCCACTGTCTCTTCTTCTGTTTCTCTCATTTGGACAATGAGGGAATCAACTTTCAGGTTTGCTTTTTTTTAAATTAATTTGCAGGGTTGCTTTTGCTTCTGAAAATTTTATATTCAGTCTATACCTTAGTAATTGTATACTTTAGACTGATTCTATGATGTCATTGCTTATAAATATTCAATGGCTTCTTCTTTTTGTCTTCATTATTTAAGCTGCATAACCATTGAAGACATTTCCAAAACCTCAAACGCGATCAGCCTAAGATGTCTATGTGCAAGTCTCTTGCCTAAAGAGACACCAGAGAGTCAGCTGGCTGCACCCAGCATGGCGTCCTAGATGTCTGCTACCAGAGTCTACAGGAGACTTAGGAGAGCACTGAGCTCATTGAGTGAGCTCAGGGGCATGGAAAGGAAGTCAGATCACTCACCAAAGTTTTGACATTTATCAAGGTGAATTAGCAGAAGGGGGATAGTTAGCTTTCTCCTGGTCATGACATGAGAACAACTTATCAATTGCATAACTCCCAGAGTGTCTGCGTGTAGCATCAGGTGGGACAGCGTGGTCTGGAAGGAGACCCCAGGTAGCATCGCGATGGCATGTCATGCCTGCTGCTTGCCCCTGGCAGGACAGCCCTCCAGCTGACCCTGCAGCCAGCCCCGCATAGTGCCACTTGCCCTGGGCTTTTGCCCAGCAGGGCTGCCTTGATATCTACCAGCCCTGGCTGATTTCATAAGGCAGACCTAGGTCGGACCTTACCTCTTCACATCTAAGAGATCCAATATCAGAGTCCCCTGCAATTTTAGTCAAACTGCGGGCAATTTAGCCAGAACAGAACAAGTCTATTTGGTCGAGTCCATCGGGTTTGTACATGTCGTGTGAACTTGGAATGCCTTCCTGCAAGTCTTCCCTGCTTTTTATGGACTATGAGTGACTTGGTCAGATTCCTTCTCCTGAAGGCTCTGGCAACACAAGCAGCACACACCTAGGTGTGGGCCCAGGTTGGGCAGCAGCTGGCCTCGTGGCTAGCGGGACTTCAGCACCTTCCATGCCTGCCAGATGAGTGGGCCATCATGGCCTACACCAGTGCAGCGGAGAAAGGACACCAGGGACTGAGGAGGCATGCGACCAGCTGTGAAGAGCAGCCACAGTGACAAATAATTCTGGAATAAGAATGATCACCTGTCACACCAGAGATGGGCACTTGTTCGCAGGCGCTGCACTGAATACCTCAGTACTGCTGAGTGCTTTGAAAATTCTCTACTATTTACCTTTTGTTTGTCTTTTGTTCACTTCTTTTGCTTTTCATCCAGCTCTCTTTTTTCTTTCCAAAATTCCAAACCTCTGAGTCATATTTAGAACTAATTCTGAGACATCTGCTAAGTGACATGTCTTCTTTTTAACAAAAACAAAACAAAAACCAAAAACCAAAACCAAATAAACCCAAAAAACAGTATCAGAGGTGAGAGAAGGGCCTGCTCTCCTGAACTGCCCTGGTAAACTAATTGGGACACACCGGATTCACGCAGACATGTGTCATAGTGGACTGAAGGGCCCCTATGTCTTTCTGATTGCATTAGAAGCAAGGAGGGAACAACCACCCCTGAGCCCTCTGAAGGCGTCAGGTTCTGGACACCCGGACAGAGGTGACTTCGTATCCCTGGCATCTTCCTTCCTGGGCCTGATGCCCTTCTTTTGTTTTGGCATAAAGTCCTTGCCTTTCAGAGAGAAAAAGGAAAGAGTGAAGGCCTTGAAGCCCACAGGCCTTGCCGCCGCTTCCTTCCCCAGCCAGACAGCGGAAGCTCAGGTTTCTGAGGGAAATGCCAAGGCTCTTGTGAGTCAGTCTCCTCATGCCTGCTCACCTTGGCGACCGCGGAGCAGACGAGACCCGGATCAGCTCTGGCAGGGAGGCTCCTCAGGTTGTGTCTGTACCTTCAGCATTGGCAGAGCTCGTGGCATCCGAGACGTGTCACCAGGACTTCAGCTTCCACAGCTGTCACCTGTCAGGAGAAAGGAAGCCCCGTGAAGTCATGTGTGACTCTCCCTCTCCCTCTACAGTTAGGGCTTGGCTTGGCTCAGAAGTTCTCCTGGGCTTACCTGGGGCTCAGTTATTTTAGCCGAAGACTGTTCAGTGAGAAAGTGAACAAGGGGCCGTGTTGCTGGCTAATTTAAGGACCCACACTTAGGAGTTCCCTTCACCTGCCCGAATTCGCAGCTGTGAATCCCGAGGGGGACCAGATTCTGAAACACGGATTAAGCCACAGTTCATTCCTTTTCCAGAAACTCAGGGACATAGTGACAAGTGGCACTGGAGACCTTGCTTTCTGTGCTCAGTCCACCTGTGTGCACGGCCAAGCCAACACTCAGCTTGCCCTGCGCTGTGTCAGAAGTGTCTGGCTTGTCCCTTGTCTGTGAAGGAACAAGTGGGTCCTAAACCCAGGTAGATCTCTGCTTTTATTTATTTATTTATATTTTATTTTAGGAAAGGGTCTACAGGGTGTTCAGGGTCTCACTACTAGATCCAACTCATAGCGATCTGCCTTTTAACAGCCTCCCAAGAGCTGGGATTACAGGTGCGTGCCACCAGCCCAGTCTCAATTGTCTTCTCAGTGCGTCCCAAGGGCGGGGCTGGCACACAGGTCCAAGGCTTGAATCCCTGGCTCTGGTACCTGCTTGCAGGCACTTTAATCTGCTGAGCTATTTGTCTGGCCCTGATTTCTGCTTTTAAAGTTCATATCTGCTCTATAGCAACCAAATCCTTATTATGGAGAGGTGCAGCCTACACCTAATATATCTTTAGCGTATTTTTGCATAAATGAAAAAATACCCCCATGAGGTAAATGACGTTTCCATTCTCAGTTTTAAATAAGAAAGCACAGGCATAGTGCGTGAGGTAGTTGCCCACTGACACATTGAGGCATAAGCACAAATATAAGAATGAAAACTTCACGTGGTGCAGGGCATGAGATTTATTTTTTTTTTAAAGTTTTCTACTGAACCCATGTGGTTCTAAGTTTTTTCTCTTTCTCACTGGAGATGTGCTGAAAGGTTTTGGGAACTGGACAGTGCTCCTGCCTGATTTGCAGCAGGAAGGCTTTCTAAAGGTCAGCCGGGGTTGTGCCTTTAAAGTGTAACCACTGAGGAAAACCCTCCCTTTTCTCCCAGTTTCTGTAGGCCACCTTGTTCTAATTTGCAAAACATTACTCTGTCATTCAGTTGTGAAAAATTAATTTATTTGTGCTTTGATAAAGGCCACTGGCAATGTGGAGAATCAGCCCGCTCACCAGTCAATTCAGGCTGGACTCTGTGTAATAAGTGGAGTGGGGAAGATTCCCTCCTCAGCCACAAGTTATAGCCCATCTTGGGGACACATATGTCCCAGCTTGTTTCCACTGAGAAAAGAGATTTCTCTTCTTTCTTATTTCTTCACCATCCTTAATGGATATCTGATGGCACACATAGCATTCTGCTTTAATAAGCAAATTCTTCTCTTCCTTTCTCAAGTTTTTGACAGCTTCCTAGTTATACAGAACACTGGATTTAACTTTGGCCTATCCATACATGCATGTAACATGGTTCGGCCATTTGTAACCCACTTCACCTTTTCTTCTGCTGTTTGCTTTTATTCTCTTTCTCTTTTAGTTTCTCCACTGCTCCCTGCTGTCTCAGCTCTGCACGTGACAGGGAACACAGATACTTCTCCTTCTGGGTCTGGCTCCTCAGCTTTACCTGAGTACCACTTTCCTTCAAATGACCACATTTTTCATCTTATTGAGTGCATCGTTCCTGCTCTCGACTGTGCCGTGTTTCTTCATCCCTTTACCCGTTACTGAGCACCTAGGCGGTTGCAGTGCCTCAGTTCCTGGGAGCCACAGCGCAGTGCACGTGAGTCTGCAGTTATCTGGGCAGACGAGGCCACTCAGGGGAACTCAGGCCTGGAAGCGGTGCCGTTTCTATCATTTCTCAGACACTGTACTTAGGGCTTCTGTCCTCTTTGTGTTGGCTTTGGTGCAGGGCAAACTGTAAGGGCTCAGGGTTAGTCTGCTACCTCTGCCTCTCGAGTTTCCCGGCACCGTTTATTAAGACATCACTCCTTTCTCCACCTTGTGTTTTTGACATCGTTGCTGAGAGTCACATGGTTGTGTTGGGCTGGTTTCATGCTGCCTTTCTGTCTTTTTGGGGGCGGGTATGACCGTTACTGAACTTGTCCACCAGAGTGCAAATAATATCTACGCGAAACCAATTGTTTGTTACTGGAACTTCTGCATCACAATTGAAATCCAAACAGTGTAAAAACAGTCAATGGAAACCCACTACTTCAGAATCAAGAGCTTCTTTGAAGCTGCAGTAGCACTTAAATATGGTCAAGACTCGGAAGCAGAAATTTGGTTGGTTGGAAAGAGTTCAACTTCCACCTTGCTCAAACAGAACCACGGAAAGGCAGCCCACTGGAATCGCCAACACTGGACAGCTCTTAAAGGGCGTGAGAGTCCTGAGATAATACGGAAGGAATCCAGGCGTCCTTGACACAGCCTTCTGTCCCTCCTTCCCAATCAGAGGCTTGTGGATACGGGGGATGACGCCACCTCAAAGCGCCTCCAGGTCTCCAGGTGCGTTTCCTGCCACTCCAAGCACGTGCGCAGAGAGCTGCTCCCGGATGGCCGCCCTGCACACGGCGGCCTGGTGCCCACGAGCCTTGGCTGGTCGTGCTGCAGGTGTTGATGGAGGCGGCCCGCGGGGAGCCGCAGGCCGCGCTCTGGGAGCGGAAACCGCCCTCGCCCTGGCCTTTCCCGAGTCCTTCCCTGCCTTCCTCCGAGGCACGCTCGAGGGCAGGGTAGGGGGTTCGCAGCGCGCGAGGCCCAGCGCTGCTCCTGCGCCTCATGCTGCATTTCGTTAGCACATTTATTTGGTTTTTTAGGTCAGTGCTGTGTTGGTTTCGTTACAAGGACTGTGTGGTGCTGGTACCTTTAGGATCACTCTGGTTTTTCTCAGTCTTTTGTGTTTCTATGTGAACTTTATTTACAAAATCATTTATTTATTTATTTGGTACAGAGTCTCGCCCTCGCTCTGATCCTTCTGTCTCAGCCTTCCCAGCACTGGGATTGCACGCGTGTGCCACCACGCCTGCACTCTGTGGCCGTGGAGCCTGGAACCGGCATGGCATGCAGTGCCGCTATTGAACCCGGGTCCGTGTGCTTGCCAGGCAGGCCCTTAGACCGCTGAGCTATCTCTCCAGCCCTTGCTTGTGAATCTTGACATTGGCTTTTCAACTTGTGTAGAGAACGCTCTTAGAATTTTGGCAGCTATTACATGGGCTCTGCCCACTGCTTTCGGCGCTACGGCTGTTTTGCAATACAGATTCTGCCAATCTTGAGCATCATGTAGTGTCCTCTTCAGGCTCTTTCACTGTTTTGTAATGTGATTGTAGACAGCGTCTACATCCTTAGCTATGGTTTCGGAATTTCTTGTGAAATTCCACTTTATTCTCAGTGGGACTACTATTGGAGCACAGACAATCACTGAGTGTCGTGTGCTGACCCTGAATCCCGCCTCACAGCTGCATTTTTCGATCACATCCGAAAGTCACCCGTGAACATTTTAGCATCCTCTAAGTAAAGGATCACACCTGCAAACTGAGATTCAACGTCTCCTTTACCTGTTTGTAATGCTTTTAATTATTTTTCCTGCCTAATTGCTCTGGCTAAAATTTAATGATGGTATTGAAGATGAATGGTGGAAGAGGACAACTTTCCTTTTCCCTGATTTTGCCAGCTATTGTTTGCAGAATGCTCCTACTGAGGACGGTGCTGACTGTGAGCACAAAGCGTGCACCCCGTAGTATCTGGAGGCAATCTTGAAGGACTGTTGGACTCTGTCAGTGACTTTCTCCGAATCCCTTCCTGTGAATTTACCCTTGACTGTTTGTGGGCTGTGTTATGCTTATTCATTACCAACGTCGAACCATCATGGCATCATTGAGTTGATCATGGTCTGATTTGTTTTTTAAATGTTGTTGAATATGTTTGTAAAATTTTATTGAGCAATTTAGCACTTTATTCTTATTAAGAACCGTGGCACGTGCTTTCATTCCTCGAGTCTCTGCTGGGTTCCTGTAAGTGGACACTTGCCTGTTTTGGAAATACTTGTCCCTTTCTGGTAGATGTAGAGCTGACCATCATTGGTGTTGGTCTTCATCAAAGGTCTGGTAAAGCTCTGGTTTATCAGCCTGCTTTTGAGCTTTTCTTTGTAGATTTTTATAAGTACTTCAGTAACACTGATTGCTGTTGGTCTCTTCAGGTTTTCTACAGTCTCCTGATTCTATTCTGTTACATTATTTGTGTGCACACATTCAGTCTTTACTTCTAAATATTCACCTCATTGGACTGTAACTGTTCAGACATACTTTTTTTGAATTTTTGTTATTATTACATGTTAGCAATAGCTAATGAACACAGTCATAATGCATTTGAAATGTATGCGCGTGTGTCCTTACCCCTTTAGTCTGCCTTCTTCTCTAAAACCTCATTTTTTGTTACTTATTTCTAATTTTAATTTTAAATTACTTTCACTTTAGGTTTCTCACATGAGAGAAACTATATTTAATATTTCACCCCTGTGTCTGATTTACTTCACTCCGCCCTGCAGTCCAAAGGTGCAGTCATTTCAGAACAGTCCCTGAAGACCCGGAACGCTTCAGTTCATCTGCTGTGACAGCCTCTCTTGTTCCCCTCTTTCACTTGGCCGAGGATTGCCAATCTTCTTTCTTATATCAGAGAGCAAAGTCTTTGGCTCACTGACTTGGCTATTGTTCTTCTAATTAATATTTCATTGATTTCAGGTTCT
>NW_004524599.1:18775558-18780016 GCF_000260255.1 Octodon degus
CTCCTCCTCCTTTTTTTGTTCTTCTTGTTCATGTTGTTGTTGTTCTCCTCCTCCTCCTCCTCTTCCTCCTCCCCCTCCCTCCTCCTCCCCCTCCCCCTCCGCTTTGTTACCTGCTGCCTGCTGCGCCCTGTGTCTTCTCTGTGGTGGCCTCTGCTGTAGCACTCTACCCTGGAGCCAGCCAACTGCAAGCTGAAACCACTACAAACTGTGAGCCAAAGTAAACCTTCTTTAACTTTGGGTGTCCAGCATTTTGTCCCAGCAATGAGTAGAAGTAACTAACACAATCATCATTTAATTATGTAATTTTAAAAAAGGTTTTCCTCTGATTTACTCATTGGCTTACTGATTGTTCAGTAATGTGTTCTTCATTCTCTATATGATTTTGCAACAACTCTTGCTCTGCATTCTTAGCTTTATTATGTTATGGTCTCAGAAGATGGAAGTCTTTACTCTCTCTTATTTGGCAAGATGTGCTGCATGCCACTACCTAGATGTCCCTCCAAAACCTCCTGCACTCATAGGAGGGACTTTTGGTGTGGACTGGATATGGGGCATGTGACATTGGGATTAGAGTTATGATATTAGTTAGTTCCCTGACTGGAATCAGCATAGTTCTAGGCATGGCTGGATGGACTTACTGAAGACTGAAGTCCCACCACCCAAAAGTTTGTACGCTGGGTGGGATAAAAGGGGGAAGAAAGCTCCCTGCTTGCTGCCTGCTGCTTGTCACTTTCTGCCCACCCTGCCATGGGCTGCTTCTCTCCTGCCACATTTCTCTACTACATCACCCTGTGTTGGAGTCAGCCAAGCTCAGACCGGAACCTCTGAGAATTCTGAGGTACAATAACGCTTCACCCTTTGACATTGCATGTTAGATATTTTGTCCAAGCAATGAGAACAGCAACCTAAGCTGTGATCTGTCTTGAAGGACACTTGGGGCTATGCTGAAAAACACATTGAATGGAGCGCCGCACAGATGTGTGAAGAGGCCAGTTGCTCAGAATTAGCGTGATCTTGTGCTTCTCTCAAGATTTTTTTTGTCTGCACAACATATATTTGGAAGAGCAGAATATTGAATCAACCCATTATTGCCATTTTGGGGCCTGCCTATTCTTTAATGCTGTGTAACTTTTAAAAAATGGAATTTGGTGCAGTGATATTTGCTGTGCAGATATTTAAAACCGTATATTCTGGTGAATCGGTTTCTTTGCCAGTAGGTAGTGGTCCATGTCTCTTCTGGCTTTTTTTTTTCATTAAAAAATAATCAGGCATGCGAATAGCTACTCACGTTGCTTTCAGATTGCAATGCTGTGGAATACCATTCTCCTTCCTTTCACTTTCAGTGTGTGCATTTCTTTTCCAGTGTGATATCTTTGTTGCAAATAACAAAAAATTAGGTCTTTTTTTAAAAAAATTCTGTTGACTAGTCTCTCTCTTTAGATTGTAAAAAGAAGACCAATGTCCTCCAAGCCATTTTGTAAACTTGTGTACAAGTTGCTGCCACTTCGTTCCTTCTCTAGTCCTCACTTGCTGAGCTCCTCTCACCTGCCCCGTAGGAGGCACTTGTAGGCATCTTTTGCAATGAAAGTTCTGTAGTCATGAATTCACTCTATTTCCACTCATCCTAATGGAAGATCACTTTACTTTACTGTAAAAACCCAGGCAAGGGATTTAAAAATCAACTTTATTCCAGGTTTTAGAAATGAGTTTGGAGGTGTTCTTTTTATATCACACTGAAGTTTTCATGCAACACAGATATTTCTGCTTTAAGAAAATATTTTAAAGAATTCATCAGAAAATTTTCTTGATTTTGGGATTCTATTTTTATATTTTGCATTAATGTTTATGTTTATATGTTTAATTTATTTAGTGACTACAAGAATTTGATTTTATAAATCCTCTTTTAAGATTTTGGAGAAATTTTGTTTTTCAAGCAATTAGTTCATTTGATCTACAGTTTAAAATGCAGTTTGAAAGACATACTTAGCACACTTGTAGTACTTTGAATGTCTGACATAGTTCTTGATGTATGTACAGTTTTCTAAATTAAAATTATTTAACATTTCAGTAAGCAACTTATTTGAATGTTCCTAAAATTTGAATTACTTTTCAGTGTAAAAGAAAAGTTCTCCCCCAATTTTCCCAGAGCCCAGTTTCACTCCTGCACTATGACTCACACATTTTCTGTTCTAGAAGTTTGTCACTCACGTTTTCCTTTTTTAATGTGCACCATGCCAGATGCACAAGTGCTCATGCCCAGGCCTTCTCACTGGGTGACACCTGGGAGCTGCGCCTCGCCGGCACGCTGAGAGTGTCACGCTCCTCCTCATCCTGCATGCCGCCCTCCAGCGTGGTGCGCCCCGTGTGCTCAGCGGGGCTTCCTGTGGATACACATGGCTGTTGTTTCCAGTCTTTGCCATGACCAACTATGCTGAAGTGCATGCTGGGGCACTGAACATTTTTTTTTCAAACAAATGAGTATGACTGTAGGATTTATTTCTCAAAAAATCGTTGAGTGAACATGTGCACATATTTCTAATTTTATTGCCAAGTTCCCTCCTACAACTCTTAGCTGATGATTATATCCCTGTGATGTACCAGACCCCTTCATTTCTAGGGCAACCCACAGCAGCATGTTATTTGTAGTGAAATTGTGTCAAGTGGTTTGGAAAGTGTATAATTCATCACAGTTTTATTGGGTAGTTTACAAAGAAAGAAGCTTCATAAGTTAGTCTCATGCTATTTCAGGTCCAAAGGTGGTAAAACCTAATCACTCTTCTTTTTAATAGTTATGATTCTTTTCACCTTTGGATACATCTGCTCCCTTTGGTCTTAACTCCCAGGTAAACACCCATGTATAGTTTCTTATTGCAGCTCGATGACTATAGCTTGTCAAGGGACCAATGTCTATTTTTTTTTTTTTTTTTCTGGCTCAACCTACCCTGAGGATGGGGCTGATGTGGCATGTGGTGCTGGGGATCGAACTGCAGTCCTCTGCATGTGCCTAACCTTGCCTAAGCATGCACTTTAGACCCCTGACCTATCTCACTGGCCCCCAGTATCTGTTTTGTTCTTTGCTTTTTTGGACTGAAATACAAATTGTGGTTGAAGCAGGCAACACATTTCTTAGGGGACATATTATATCATCCAGGAAAAACTAGGGAAATATAATGGCTGATCCGTGTGTCAATATGAGAAGTTTAGAAGTTTATCTGAGGCGTTCAGCAGAGGGGGGCCAGGGTCCGCACTTTGTACACCTCCTCATTCTGTGCAAGAGGAGACCATGGAGATGGCGTGGGCTGCGGCCTGCCCACAAGGTAAGGGAGGAGAAGAGGCTTGATTCCATCTGTTTTTCCCTCTTCTTTGCTGTCTTCCACAGCCATGCACTGTTGGCCCTCTGCCGTAGGCCACCCTGCCTTGGAGGCAGTTGATTATGGACTGAAACCTCCACAAACTGTGAGCTAAATCAACTTTTCTTCCTTTAACGTCAGATGTTAGGTATTTTGTTTCAGCAACAAGAGAAAAGTAATTAAGACAGAATTTGGTACTAGTGAAGTGGGGCCCTTGCTGGAACTATACCTGGTCATGTGGTTTAAGAGCCTTTGGGAGTGGTTTGTGGGAAGATTTTGGAAAGGTTCAGAGATGTTGCCTGAAAGGGTAGTGCCGGTATGCCACAGGCTGTTCTGTATGGGAGATTTTGGTCAGAGCTCAGAAGACTAGAAGGCTGGTAGAAGGAGCCTACAAGACCATGTTTTTTGCTGTAGAAACCTCTCAAATCTAGCCTTGGGTGCGAGACTCCAGATGAGGTACGTTACGGCTTCATAAAAATTTGTTTGCATTTTGCTCATGTTCAGAGGATTGGTCGAGTCCCAGATTAAGGGTGCCAGACCAATTAAATTGGATGAAGAAATTTCAAGGCAGCTGAATGTTGCGGCAGTGGCGTGGCTCTTGTTGGGGGCTGTTACCCAGATTTTTGTTGCCAATCAAGAGCAGAGAGCCCAGCAGGATAATTTAAAATGTTGTGAGTTTTGCCAGAAAGGAAGCTCCAAATAAGCCTGTGGACTGCAAAGGTAGAGCTGAGGAGATCTCCACTATGAGAAGGAAGCGCAGAATAGAGAAGAGGCCTGAGGGCGTCAGGAGAAACAGCAAGTCTCCACCCTTTGCAACCTCAAAACTGAAGAAGTGAAGACTTTGTTTTGAGGAAAAAACTTCCAAAAGCCATGTTCCTGAATGGTGGTGACTGTCACACCATGTTTCAGAATGGTGGCAGTGCACAAAATTTGTGTCTCAGAATTGGGTTTGGGGTGCCCAATGGTCCAGTTACTCAACCCCTGCAGCAAAAGAGAGGAAAGTCTGGCCTCTGTTCCTGCTGGCAGCTTGCATCATCCAGATTGTACTGGGTTTAGGTACATGCAGAATGCAGGAGTTGTGGGATTAAAAAGGCTTCCAGCCCATATT
>NW_004524599.1:18780878-18783923 GCF_000260255.1 Octodon degus
GTTTGGCTAAGTGACTCAGCAGGGAGCCAGGCTCCCCACGTTGTAAACGTCCTCATCATGGCAAGAGCAGGGCGTGGAGATTGTGTGAGTGCTGCACCCACCTCAGGGCACTGAGGCCTGCCCACAACACACAGGAGGAGAAGAGGGTCACTCATCCTCGCCCCTTTGCTCTCATCGCCTTTGCTGTCTTCTGCCGCCGTGAACCGTCGCCCCTGTGCCAGGCCCTTCCTTGGAGCCAGCTGATTATGGACTGAAACCTCCAAGAGTAGTGAGCTATTGAACCTTTCCTTTCTTAATTTGGGGTATTAGGTATTTTGTCTTAGCAATGAGAGAAAGGTAACTAAGATGGGCAATTTTCATCATGGACATCTAATGGCTCTTTTATGTTTGCAAGCCTTTCGCTGGCTGAAGAAGTCATTATAACATGCTTGCAGAAAGCTGTGCCCGTGTTACCGGAAGGATCTCGGGGGATGGGCAAGCATACTCATCTGTTCTTCCTTGAAATGCCGGCCCAACAGTGGAACATGCAAGCTACTGAGATCACTGGTTATGCAGGTAAAGCTGTGAAGCCTATTCTGCTCTAACTGTGTGTGTAAGAACCCTGCAGAGCGGATCTGGCTGCCACCAGACAGTGCGAGTCCCTTTTGTGGATCTCTAGTCCAGCCTGTGCCACTGGCTCCTGCTGGTTTTTGTCTGGCCTATTGTCATCAGATCTTGTGCGCAATCATCTGTCCATCCCTTCACCACAGAGCTCTCATCTGTTACTAATTTGCATTTTCCCCAACTCTTTATTTTTGATTCTTATGAATAAGTTTCAATAAGCCCATGACGTCTCTCACTGTTTTATGCAGTCCCTCAGCAGCTCGCGCCACTGTCCTAGCACCACCTGGCTATGGATAAGCCATCAAGTGAGCAAGTACAGCTGACAAGGTCATATTATTTTGCCAGAGAAAATGTGCCTAAATGTTTATTTCAAATTTATGAAAGTTTTACTTCCCCGATGTTCTGACAAAGTTAAGTCCAGGAAAGGAATGACAACCAAGGAATATAAGGGACAGTGAATAGCTTTATTTTACACTGGTGTTCCTGGCTGGAATAACTGGAAAAAAAAGCCAGGCCCTGAGTGCCCACAAGCCAGCATTTTTATATGAGGCGTAAGCAAGTGTTACAGAGGTGGTGCAAAGGCAGGATAGGACAGCCTGGCAGCTCTTCTGATTGGCTAGTGGGGTGAGATTACGGCTCACAAGGCAAGACTAATGATCATCAGTTACACGACTAGATTAATGACCACAAAACTTGGTGCAATCAGGCATCCTGCATATTCAGTTATGCTCTTGTGGTTTCACGGGTCAAGAAAATAAGTACAAAGCCACGAAGTTGTTTCAGAGGCAGGCAGATTCAGAGGACAAAGTTTTAGAGAGAACATTTTTCTGTGTATAGTTTTGTTTTCCTTTGTTTTATGTATTTTATAGGGTCAACAGGGTCTCACTACACAGATAGGACTCGTAGTGATCCTGTTTTCACCCTCCCAAGCGCTGGATTACAGGCCAGTGCCACCGCGCCGTCTCAGTTGCTGTGTCAGTGCGCCCCTGGGCGGGGTCGGCACAGCATACCAGGGACAGAATCCGGGTCGTTTTAGTCCACTGAGCTATCTGGCTGGCCCTTTCCTTGTATAATTTTCATTTTACTACAATACGTAATTCTTCTTCTTACTGATCTCTCTCTCATCTTTCCCCCATGCAGTAGGCACGTAGCTCAATCGCTGTGCAAACATGAGGACAAATGATATAGTGGGGCAATGAAGAAAAGAAAGGTGGAAGAAAATACTTTCCAGTTTTCTTCAGATTTAGACTGTATATTAATAGTCTTCTTTTTATAAGAAATAAATAACATCAAACTATGCCACGAATAATAGCTACAAGGATGATTTTATACTGAAAATGGCTCATGGGCATGGCCTCAGTGGCGATGCCCTGAAATTGGTCTGCGCTCTGGCTGAACCACCGCCAGCTGACTTGGCGTGTGGAATGCGAGGATGGCCAAGGTTCCTGAGCCCCTCTGAGGGCTGAATTTGGCTCGAAGTGTCCTCATTTCACTCAACCT
Source organism: Octodon degus (assembly GCF_000260255.1). Taxonomy (NCBI): domain Eukaryota; kingdom Metazoa; phylum Chordata; class Mammalia; order Rodentia; family Octodontidae; genus Octodon; species Octodon degus. Next base: position 18,782,982 of record NW_004524599.1, read on the forward strand.
GCACTGAAACCAGAACGCTGGATAAGACTTGCATAGTGGTCCAAAGGCTTTCTTGGGGTCCTCGGCTTTGATAGCATTTATCTGACTAGTGCTGAATGCTTTCTTAGTTTTTATCTCCCCGGCAAGGACTCATACCTATGTCTTTCTTTCATGACTGTTAATTTACACTCAGTGAATTTTGACTGGCAAGAATATGGCCAAATGATATACATTTAGCTACTGTAAGAATTAATAAAAGATGTAGGGTTCCAAATGTTCAGTGACAATGTCAGCAATTAACCACATGGATATTCCTGCTAATCAGCAGGAGTGGGCTGAGGCTGACAAACCAAGTTCTAGAAACAATTTAATATTGACAATTGTATTGGATGTCATGATGGGCCCCATATAGAATGAGAAAATGTAATCCACCCAATAAAAGAAAAGGGAAAAGATCATAAAATGAGAGTACTTTGGGCAGCTCTATTGCTGGGCTGGAGTTGTTTGTATACCTGCAACTACGTGGGTAGGGGACACGCTTGTGCTGTTTGTACAGAGAGAGGGCCATGTGCCCACGCTCCAGCCCATGAGACTCGGAAGATGATGGGTCACAGAGCCATGGGAGAAAGAAAAAGCCACCTAACTATTTGCTGGGCTAGCAGCATGTAACACGGACCAATGTACGTCTAATTCTTGAACTGTTCATGCTACTGATTGCTGTAACACAGTAAAGCAAGTTGGAGCTTATCAAAAGTTAAAAATCCAAGAGGATGATACAGGAACAACCTTGCCACGTGGTCTGTGGCTTCAGCTTTCCCTACAACATGGTCCTGGGACTGCTGGTGATGGCATGGACCACGCTGAGGAGACAAAAAATTCAGATGGAGAGGCCCGGGCCACCTGCCCCAGGTAAGTCATAATTGTGTATCCTACATAATCTGGGCTATTTTGGAAACAAAAATT
>NW_004524599.1:18784518-18787376 GCF_000260255.1 Octodon degus
TACATCCTCATCCCTCAGGTGAATAGTGAGCTGAAGAAGGGTTTCAGTTCTCCAAAGAATTGAACTTGGCCAAAAGGAATGGCTTCCTGATAGGTGCTTTGAATTATCCCCTGCCCTGCCCCACGGGCGTAAGTGATGCAAACTGTAATTAGGTAGAGGAGTTAGAGGTCCAGCCCCTTCCTTCACAGTAGGACTGACTGGCTAGCAGTGTTCTCCCAGCTTTTTGCATGGGTGGGATCCGACTGAAGTTGCTTTCATTTTTTTCCCATTATTCTGTGCTTACTTTCCATTCATTCTGAGAACAGTTCCACAGAAAAACATCTGAAACACTCTTCCCATCTCAGGCTGTGTTCTGTGGACTTCAGGTACAGATACGTTATTCCCCATGCTTTTTGACATTTGCCCAGTCTACTGATAACTCTCCATCAGAAATGCCTGCCTTGTAAGGATCCAAAAGAGGAGGAGATAGGGAAGAGTGACCTGCAGTCTGTGGTTTGCGCTTTGTGGCTGGGTGGTCCTGGCCCTGGCTGTGATGGCCTGGAGCACAGCAATACCTTCACTACAACTTGCATGATCACTTCACAGATGCTGTCCCTTTCCTGTCTAGTTTATTAAGTTCTCTTACCATAATGAACTCTGGAGACAGAAATCTATTCTATGTTTTCCTTCTTCAGCATAATACGTGGTACCTTCTCCTTCCTATCAAACTTAGGCCTGAAGGGTTTTCTATTCAGCAGTTGCACTGTGGAAACTCACTTCGTGCCCAGAGTGCGTGACACCGACAGACTGACATGTTGCTGGCCACCACTCCGCATCTCCCAGCAATGTCCGCCTCTCACTGATCAGCTTAGAGCTTGGCGCTCTGTGCCTTCCTTGAACTCACCAGGCTGCACTGCATACGTGTCTGCTTCCTTCCTCCACAGAACAGCGAGAACACCAGAGGGAAGCTGTCTTCCTAGCATACCTACCACGGTGCCTGCTGCGAAATGCACAAAGTGATTCATGGTGGAATAATTCTGCACTGGTCAGAGACAGGCTCACTAGCCAATTCAGCTATTTGAATTGGATTATGGCTTCTTGTGATGTTGAAACTGGCCATCCGGATGAAGACAGTCCACTTTGGATGATGCACTCAGGTGCCCTTACTGTGACCTCACATGTGTGGGCAAGGTGCACTTCCCAGCTTCTGCTGGCCCAGTGAATGACCTGGACCATCCTTAGGGACCTGGAGATCCCAGGGGCACAGTGGGATGCTTACCTCACAACCCCTCACATAGACGTGCAAGCAAGGTCCAGCCCGATATGCATAAATCTCAGTGTAGAGACAACCAATTTGGAAAGTCAAGACACTGACATTCCCTCGAAAGTTAATAATTCTCCAGAAACCAGTTTAAATAATCCATAATTTTGATTTTAGAAATCGTCAGTGAATTCATAGTTTGCTCATTTGCTTGACCATGGTCTAGAAGTTCTCCACTTCTGATGTAGCAAGCACCATCACATTTCTTATAGTGTAGCTGTAAACACTTTCATATATGTTGTACATAAGTATTTCTTGTCCAGTTTTATTTTGAGTGGATTTTCTTAGTCAAATGATGTAACTACATTTAATGTTAGCAATGTCAGCACATTTTGCCCAGTGAATTTACTACCATTTTTTATGTCCATAAAATTATGTAAGAGGCGCTGTGAATGTGTATCTTTTCTAACACTTTGTATTATGATTTTATTTTAGTTGTGCTAGTCCTGTAGATGCAAAAAAAAAAATGTCATTGTGAAGTCTTATATAAGTGTAATATATGTGTTTCTTCTTTTTGGAAATACTCTTCATCTCTTCTGAATGTCTTTGTGTTGAATTACTGTTAATTTTATTGCATACTCTTGTGCTGTTCCTTTTATAGTGGAAAAAATGACCCTAAGAAAAAAGAAATCATCAGTGAATTCAAACAGGATACACATAAATAGCTAGATGAATCAGGAAAAAAATAGAGTATAAGAAAGAGCAATTTCATGAAGAGACAGATTCTGACAAAGATCTGGTCAGAAATCTTGGAAATCTCAATAGGTAAATACGCTCAGTTGAAAGGCTTACACACAGTAGATCAAGCATAAGGAGGAAGGTCAGAACCTGGCCAGGTGGGGGGGAGCATGCCCAGAATCCCGCCACTCCAGAGACTGGAGGGGGGGGGGCTGCAAGCTCAAGGTCAGATCAGAGCCAAATGTAAACGGTCAATAAACAAAGAGAAAAACTGACAAGGAAAGAAAAAGTACATAAATAAAACTAGTGAAAAAGGGGATTTAGCAGAAGGATACCACTGAAATTCACAGTGGAATATTAGGAATATTTTGAAAAATTATATGCCAATAAGTTGAAAAATTTAGAAGAATGGGAAAAATTTCTAGACATGTATGTCCTACAAAAATTGAACAGAGCATTTGAAAAACCTAAACAGAACAGTAAGATTCAGTAGACTCAAGACTCGATGGCGATGAAGTAGGGATAAAAGGCCTCCCAGCAGAAGGAGCAGAGGACCAGGATTCGAGCTGTATCTTACCAGTTTTTATTTTAAGTGCTAAGAGTGCTTTTCACATTATTCTGTATAATGGAAAGACAATAAACTTGGCCGTACTTACTGTAAGAAGCCAGCATTATCCTGCTCCTCACAGTTAAGGGCATAATTAATAAAGAAAATTATAGGTCAATTTCTTTCTTTCTTTCTTTCTTTCTTTCTTTCTTTCTTTCTTTCTTTCTTTTTTTTTTTTTACCGAGCATAGTACCTTTAATGTAGAAATGCTGTATCTTTTTTCTCCATAATTTTATTGATAAACAAATAGCAATGAGACAGTTTCAAACCAAA
>NW_004524599.1:18788416-18795027 GCF_000260255.1 Octodon degus
TTGGCGTCGATCGCGCTAGCCGTAAACAGGAACGCTTGGGCGTTAGCCTTCCCATTTGTGTTCCTTTTCTTTCTTCTTCTGCCCGAGAGCGACAGTACGGTGAGACCCAGCTGTGGCACGCCCGGGTGTGTTCAAGGGTGAGTCCGCGGCGGCAGGTAACCCGCACACCTGTGCTCACTGCAGGACTTCTAAGGATAGCCAGAGCTTGGTGGATGCCAAACTGAATAAAGGGCTGGCAGGACCGCTCAGCAGGCGGGTTCCGCCCGGCCTGAGCCCCTCCACCCCCAAGAAGGAAAAAGGAGCACAAATGTGCAGGAGATGCAAAATGGAGAGGTACCCGGCCATGAAGCGCAGAATGGAAGGAGAGAGGTATCGCAGGAGAGAGGATTACACGGGAAAGGACGACAGGGTCTCTTGTCTGTGCTGAATCTGGTGGAAAGAGACACAGACTGAAAGCAAAAGGGAGAGAGGAAGGCGAGAAGGAGGACACCGGAAGATGGGCGGCAGAGCGACGTGGGGCGTGGGCGGTGCAGGCTGTCGTCGGCACAGGTGTGCGGAGGATCCTAATGAGACCCGCCGTTCCGCATGACTAGCGTATGCTAACAGTTGTGATAAGAAGACCCCAAATGATGATTGCTGGTTATTTCTCTCTTGCCACCTCTCTGCAGTGACCTGCTGATAACTGATTATTTTCAGGTGAGCCTCTCTGCGCTCTGAGACAGCAATGGACTTTGGGTTAGGAAATTATCTTTTCTTTCCTGAAGCGAATTCCACCTGGGACGATGTGTCTGGTTGGGAAGAGACATGTCTGCATATGTCTCAATAAACTTCTCTAAGTTTCTTATCTCCCGCATGTGAAGACCGAAACTGCTGCGTGAGACTCCAGTCATTAGGGTTTTCTGTAGCAAATGTTGCGTAATATGTGTATTATAAATGCTTGAGGGTTACCATTAAGCGTGAGAAGCATAAAATTCAGCATTCACAGGAGCAAAATCCAATCAGCATCTCGGGGCTTTCCTGGGCTTCCCGGCACATGCGTGCAGGACTCAGCTTATTACATGGCGTTCCGAGACCCACTTCCTCATGTTTCTACTAGGTGGTGGCTTGTGATCGGCGGGTGCTTTGCGCTGACCTCTACCACCGCGATGGTGCAGGTGAAAGAACAGATTTGCAAGGAGTGCAGCTGGGCCGTTGCTTTAAGGTGGCAGAGTGGGGAGTGGGAACCCTGCTTCTCCTGCTTCCTGTGATGGCTGTGTGAACTCAGGGCTGCAGATCGCCGGGTTGCTGAGAGCAAACCTCTCCATGATTAAAGTACTTTGACATGATTGATTTTGCTTTACACACAGCATAAAACAATGGAGAATTCTTTCCAACTTGCTTTCTTGAATGATGAATAAAATAGGTGTTTTCCTAATGTCTCTGAGGCTGCTATCATTAAGCCAGACATTGATCTCTGTGATTAAAAAAGACATAAAATTGCAGAGCCAAAGGCCAAAAATTCTCCAATACTTGCTATTATAAAATTATTCTCTAAATTACAAATGCAAAAACACTAGTCCAACAAAAGAAAACAAAGCATTAGAAGAACACATGGAGTAGCTTTCATTTAGGACTTTCATGCAGGAGCTTGGAGGGCTGCAGGTGGAGAACACGCCAACCAAGTTTATGCAGAAGTGCGGGAGGCACTGGCCTCGCCCACAGAACTCTGAGGCCCGGTTTTGAGCAAGGCCATGGTAGTGAGGAAAAATTTTCTTTGTTTCTTTAGTCAGAAGTATGAAGCTACAATAGTTGTTACATTCCATAATTTGTGATGAGTTCATGGCACTGTTTGTGATGGGATAGAGGGAGGACGACAGAGAGAGAAAGGACATGCCCTCGAGACCCGGGCTGAGCTCCCTCACCCAGTCTCCAGGACTGGTGCTGACAGCCTGGACCAGGGGAGGAGCCCGCTGTGCACATGGGAGGCCCAGGCCACCTTCTGCGGGAAGCACCATCTGGTGGCCTTTGGGCTCCAGAAAGTTTCTCAAGGCTAAAGTGACAATTGCCCCTGGCACTCCTTAAGAACCCCATGGAAGGGAAGAACGTGTACAGTCATCTCAACGCCTCTGTGGCATGTACATCATGCACACAGTGGTGATGTTCCCTCCGGTGCCAGCTCCCATGGGAAAGACTACGACTTTCCCCTTGATGAAGCTTGAAATGATTTTGCATTTCACAGTCCTAAAAACATGGGCCCAGCAAACTTTCTTATGAAGCAAGGGTCATTAAAGATGATATTTATGTGCAAAAATATTTCCTGTCATAGCGATTTCCTAAAGCATTAGGGAGAGGCCTAACACATGTAATTGCATATTTTGTCATATACACTCTTCCTTGTCCCCTGGCTCTGTTGGGGAGTCATACAGTGTAGTCTTAAATGTCACTTTGATTATTATGAAGAAAATTTACAAACCGCCCAGATTTTTAGGGCTTTATTGGTTTTAACTATGCCAAGTGATTTACACACTCACACAAATAAAGCCAACCTACTTTTCAAATTGTTATGTATCTCACTTGTTTATCATCCTTTTTTTTTGGGGGGGAGGGTGTACAGGGTTTTCAGGGTCTCACTACTAGATTGGACTCAGTGATTCTCCTGTTTATAGCCTCCCAAGAGCTGGGACTACAGGTGTGCTCCACCATGCCCAGTCTCAATTGTCATCTCAGCATGCCCCGGGGGTGGGGCCAGCATGCAGGCCCAGGGGTAGAACCCCCAGCACTTGTGCCTGCTTGCAGGCATTTTAATCTCCTGAGCTATTTAGCCAGCCCTCTTTATGGTCTTGACATGGCTAGATTGAACACACAGTCCTACTAGAATTTCTATCTGTGTTTTAAATTTTATTCAGCTATATTTCCAGCATCTAACTCCACACATTTAGCCAGTCCACTTTCCTCGCAGATACCCACAAGTCCCATTGCTCCAAACCGTAACATCCTTCAGCCTATACCCAGGCTTGGTGGCACCATCTGGGAAAGGACATACTCCAATGATCATAAATACGTTTGCACAAAAACCTCACATTGCCACATGTCTCAATTACTGCCCTCCCTGACATGACGTGGTTCTCTCCCCTAACAATTCCCACAGTTCTACTTTCTATAGTTCGTGTGCAGGACAGCCACAAACTATCCAGCCTTCTGCTGGTTCCAAACCGCATGCGATGTCCCTGTCCGCTTCCGCTGCCCTCTCCTGCCAGCTCCTGTCCTAACTAAGCCCTCAACCCTGTTGCTCTGATCATTTGCAATCCTAAAATGATGACGCGGCATAGCTCAGCACTGCCCACGGGTATGAACTGAGCCACAGGAGTTGACCCATGCAGCCAGTGGCTCATACATAGAGAGCCACACGTTTCCTACACTCCCAGCAAGCATTTTAGGCATAGAAAATAAAATTGAAACTCTCAACCACACCCTCTGGCTCCCCACCCCATCCTCTCTAAACTTACCTTCTCGGTTCTAACTAACCTCTTTCTACCCCTGTTAAGCTTTCTAGTTGCTGGATGTGTGTTTCACTTAACCAACCACATATGTCTGCTGTCTCCACCCTGAACAACTCCAACATGACAATGTGCATTGTGATGCACAAAGGCCCTTGGCTCTGGAAGTAGTCCTCTTTACCCCACCTAATTTTAGACTACCCTGTTTCCATGGAAACCTTCGTGTAATTATACTCACATATAAAACACTTCCTCAAAATCTAGCAATCTACCCTTCTTATGTGGCAGTTGGTTTTATCCCTGCGTTGCCTTGGGGTTACAATGCACCCTGGTATTCCTGATTCCCAATCGCAATATCTACACAGAGGGAGATTTTTATGAAGCCTAGTTAAGACAAAGGGAGGAATTCCCCAGAAAAAAGCAGGCTGTTCATGTTGGGGTCTTCCTAGGCACCACCCTCCTTGGGGCTGTTGTCAGAACTGCTGGATTGAGAGCCAGCATTGGACTCCAGCTCCAGCATGCTACTCTCCTTGCTGATGCTCTAGAACACAGAGCTCAAGCCTTCTTCATGGTCCACAGCCAGCTTCAACAACTGGCATGCATGGTCCTCCAAGACCGAAGGGCCCTAGATTTATTAACTGCTGAAAAGGGAGCACATGCCTCTTCCTAGAGGAAAAGTGCTGCAACTGTGCTAACCAATCAGGAATCATTACCCAACAAATTAAAACATCAAACAAATGGCCCAAGAACACCTAAACATGGGGTTCTATAGGTAGAGAGATGGACAAACGCAAGGAAGAATATCCTTCCCTGGCTCACCCTCCTTATAGGGCCACTGGCAGGACTATTATGCTCCTCTTAGCCCCTTGCTTAATAACTCTAGTCAGCAACACAGTAACTAAACTCACAACCCCAAATTTTAACCAGATGCTTCTTTCTGATTACTCCCACCAGCCCTTACTCCAATGAGACCCCTTCAATGACAACAACTCCTCGCCCTGATCTCCAGACTCACAGCTCCACAATGCCCCCAGCCACCAGAAAGTGGCCAGATGATCTCTTTGCCCTTTTTCTATCAAACAGTCTGTAATGATGGGCCAGGACTCAAGGTTTCCCAGGCACCCTGCCCCGAACACTCTCCCTCTTGGTTTCCCAGGCACCATTGCTACGCCCTCTTAAGCCTGTCTGTTTTCTTCGAGGTGCTAGATGGTGGCTGAAGACTTTTCTTTCTGAAGAGCCTTCCACCATACACTGCATAATAAACATGATCTTCTGCTCAGGTCTCATATTACAGAACCTCACAACTTAATGTAAATTCATTATTGCTTTCAAATTCTCTTTTTTCCTTAAAGACAGGGAAATTCAGACATCTATAAATGCATTAAGTATGGTCATACCCAAGGTTAAATGTCAGACACACAACAAATTGGGCTACAACCTTCAATGACAAGCATGTAACATTCTTTAAAGAGTAACCTGGAATAAAAATTTAAAAATATTTAGTCAGAGGCTCAAACGTATTAGTAACGACTACATTCAAAATACCTCAAAACCATAATGGACTTATGAACATATTTTCCCTATTTGTCTTTTTAAAAATATATTTAGTTGTTTCAGGGTCTCACCATGCAACTTGGACTCATAGTGATCCTCCTGTATTTTCTTTTTTCAGCCTCCCCAGCTCTAGGATTACAGGTGTATGCCACTGTGCCTGGGACTGTGTGGCTGGCTCAGCCTACCTTGAGGAAGAGGCTAGCGAGGCATATGGTGCAGGAAAATCGAACCACAGTCCCTGCACTTGCCTAGGCAGCTGCTTTAGTTCTCTGAGCTATCTCTCTGGACCCCTATTTGTCTTTTATCTTCCTAAGGAATCCCACTGTTGCACAACACTTTCTCCAATGTTCCAGAATGCTCTGGATTAGATTTGGGCTTAGTCTCTCAGGCACCTGAACAGTGTTCTATTTTTTTTTTTTTTGAAATAACTTCCTGGCAGAAGAATATCAAGAATATAAGAGACAATAGGATGAATATGTTCCAAAAATGTTTGGGGAAATTGTATAGAAGCTTAAATTAAAAGACATACTCCATTTTCATGTTAGTGTGAAATGCAGCATGTAGATCTATCATCACAACTGTGTTGGGCTGGGAAACAAGTTCATCTGAGATTTGGACTTCTCAACAGAAATAATGAGCTAAGGCTCCTTGCTTTAAAGCAGTGATATAAAATTAAAGTGAATACTTCATCTTGTAATAACAGGTTGAAAAAGTATAAATTTTGAAAATAAAAAATATAAATTTGCCTATTATATGCATGCATCTATCTATAAATATCAACCATCTATCATCTGTCAGTCTATCTGTATCTTGACTTTCATGTATGTTATAAAATTGTTATTAAAATAGGAAAATATTTTTAAAAGAATGCAGACAGAATACTTTCATATAAACACAAAGGCATGTTGAGAGTGAGAAAAACAAGGTGAAAAGAACAGATGTCCTGTTAAAAGCAAAACCTTGCTAGAATGAAGTAAACAGAAGATGCTGATGGGGTCATAGTGCGGGAGAGTTGTATTGGAAGAAAACAACCTTTCTCGTAACTTGCAGAGCTTGGGTGTCTTTCTGACATTTGGATTAGCACAAAGGGAAAACCCTACATAAAAGTCAGGCCCTTATTTCTGTAATGATGCCAGGTTCTACAGAGAGACAGTGATATTCAATAATAGCAGCCGTTACTGTCCCCAGGGTCCTTCTGGGCCCATACACAGACCTTTGGGCCTCAGAAGACAAGAGAAGTTTCTAAGGCTCTAAGAGTCTCCTGCAAACACCCTTGCTTAACCAAAGGGAGACCAGGTTGTAAGCTTCTCAGGGGAATTCCAAGGCATCTGTGAGCAAACCACGAACACCCTAGGTCTCTCTGGAGGGGCAGCTGTGGCATAAACAAGCCAGGGCTGCTCCTGCAGGTAGGGAGGGGCTTGCCAGGCCACATTTATGACTTCACAAGCTGCAAGCTCTTGGGTACAGTCAGCCATCACCAAGGCTTTTCTCTTCACACTTACCACCCTGTCAGGGGAAGGGAACTGTCTGCAGAATGCACATCCCTGTGGTCTAACTCTCCCTCTCCCTCTAAGATCATTG
>NW_004524599.1:18795881-18797259 GCF_000260255.1 Octodon degus
GCAAATTAAAACCACATTGAGATATCATCTCACCCCAGAAAGAATGGCTATCATAAAGAAATCAACCAACAACAAATGTTGGAGAGGCTGTGGGGAAAAGGGAACCCTTCTCCACTGCTGGTGGGAATGCAGACTAGTGCAACCATTATGAGAATCAGTGTGGAGACTCCTTACAAAACTAGGAGTGGAAATCCCATTCTAGCCAGCTATCCCCCTACTGGGAATTTTCCTGGATGAACTGAAAATGTCAAATCTTAGTGATATATGTATACCTATGTTTATAGCAGCATAATTTGTGATAGCCAAATCTTGGAAACAACCAAGATACCTGTCACATGAGGAATGGTTGTAAAATATGTGGTATTTTTATGCAATGGAGTATTACTCAGCTATAAAGAATGATAATTTGAAGCATTTATATTTAAGTGGATGCCACTTGAAGATATACTCATAAGTGAAATAAACCAGACCCTCATGTGTAAATATCATATAGTCTCCCTAGTATAAGAACTCAAAAAAAGAAATACAAATAGAAAGGTATAACACAATTAAAAGGAAAGTGAGAAATTGAGGATTGGACAATAAGGAGAGGGCAAGGAGAAAACCTGGGGAACATAACAGGGTCAAAGCTATACATTTATAAGTACAAGATGGGCAAGGCAGTGTTCCTGAGAAACATCAGCAGGTTTTTGAAAGTAGCAGTTAATTGGTAGGATTCTCACCTTGAGTAACTATATATGCTGATACCTGTGAAAAAGGCAAAGGCACTGAAGATAGCAATGTGTAATAGAAAGGTCATGCTTGGAATGCTTGTCATTCTGGTCTTCTAAATACATATTTCTATTCATGACATACCAATTATAACCATACTGTCTCTCAAGTAAATGTTTTTTTTTTAAAGGGTAATAAATGCAAAAAAGACACAAGAAAATAAATGTCACAGACTGTCCTGCCTCAATGCTGTATATGTTTAGATTTCTAAATTTTTGTGTAAAAATATGTAATTGTTTATTCATATTCTTTATTTTCATGTTTTTAAATTTTCTTCTCCAGAGCTGGGGAGATGGCTCAGTGGAACAAGTGCTTCCCCGGCAAGCGCAAGAGCCTGATTTCAATCCACAGTTTCACCAAAAAAAAAAAAAAATTGTCCCTATTCTGTAGAGATTTAAACTTTAACATATCAATACTTGATGGAAAATACCTGTTTCATGTCATGGCTAAGATATCTGATATTCAGACAGACAGTGAGGTTAAACCCAACTGCATATGTTGTAGGGTAATGATAAGCTTTTCTTCTTGAGGGCTAACAACCTAAGTTTGCTGACCAAAAAATAGAGAAATAGAAGGGCTGCAAGGACAGCCAACATTTTGACCCTAA
>NW_004524599.1:18797359-18798528 GCF_000260255.1 Octodon degus
TAATCTTATTTTTACACATAAGTCCAGAAATCTAACCATATACAACCTTGAAGCAGGACAGTCCCACAACATTCATTTTCCAGTCTCCTGCCTTCATTCACCACCCCCTTCTTTTTGAACAATCATCTACCCTAGAGACAGCATGGAAGCAGCTGGTATGTCATGACAAGCAGCCCATATTCAGAAGACCAGCATGCCAGGCACTCCAAGCATGAAACTACTATTATAAATTGCCATCTTCAGTGCAGTTGCTTAGTTCACAGGTGTCTGTATATATAGTAAATCAGGGTGAAAATCATTCCAATTAACTGCTAGATTCAAAAATCTTCTGAAGATTCTCAGGATCATTGCCTTGCCCATATTCTACATATAACTGTATGGCTTGCCACTGTCGTGTTTCCTAGCTCTTCTCTTTGCTTTCTTTTCATTGTCTAGTCCTCAAGTTCTTGCTTTCCTTTTAGTTGTGTTATACCTTTCTATTTTACCCATTGCTTGTCTACATAACAACACATGGGTGAAAAACTAGATGTGTTCACCCTGCCTTTCTCACAACTGGTCCTCCATATGAAACTTCATGGGCACTTATGTAATTAATCTCTACTCTGATTTTTCTATTTTCTCTGTTCCTCAGCTGTCCAGGTGGAAGCTTGTAGTCCCTGCTGCAGAGGAGTGTAGATGCACCTGGGCACAGGATGGAGCCCAGCAGTGACCATGACACAATTTCCTGGAGTGAGGGCAGTGCACAGCTTTCTCTGGAGACAGGCCAGGCCACAGGGGTCCCTTTTGTCTCCTATGTGACTGAGCCCTCACCACACAGAGCCACATGTGTGACCCACCATGGTGCTTAAAGTGCTTTATGCTATTAAATATAAGAACAAAACTTTGAGATAAATCTGATTGCCATTCTCCAATTTTCAGTGGGAAAATACAGGCACACAAGTGCAGAATATGTATCGTATGATACACATAAACAATTACAAATTGAAAATACAAATAACTACATTCCAGATTTAGCCCAGCCCAGCCTAGGCTCAGCGAGTGTGTGGGAGAGCTTCCGGCTTCCCTGCGCCCATGGACCACTACGGACCTAAACCCAGGCACACTGTGTGAGTGGGACCCTCTGCCACGAACTTGGGACCCCTCTAACCCCTCCGGAACCCCAACTCCAC
>NW_004524599.1:18798909-18801015 GCF_000260255.1 Octodon degus
ACCCACTACTATTGTGGACTGCTGGAGTGTGTTGGATTGTGTTGCTGAATTCATGCACCTATAGTATTTAGATGCCAATGGAATACCCATCTTTGGTAGGACTAAAGAAAAAAGAGTATACAAAGGAAGGACCATTTTGTATCTGTTTATAGTTTAGTTAGGATAGATACACAACTACTTTTGCTTAATTCAATGAGAAGAAAGATTTGTACTAATAGGGTTTGGACAGGATATGCTGTCTGCACCTTGTATTATGGATAACCACTAAGAAGATAACAATGTACATTATATTAATTAATGAAACTGTTCAATTAATCAGTTTTGAAACTGTCTCATTGCTATTTGTTCCACAATAATAGAAAATAAGAAAAGAAAAACAATTAACTACACTTATCTCACATAAAAGGAGCACATTCTTTTGTCATTTTGGTAAAACATTTCTTTTTTTAAACTTTATTTTAATTTAAAGAGTGAAAAGAAAAGCAAAAACAAATAGAAAAAATGACAGAAACAGGGTAACATACAGCAATACACATGTTACAGATTTTTAAAACAGGGATAGCTAATTAACAATGGTTGATATATTATCTATATTTTCATCTTAATGAGAAAAAAGATAAAATAACAATGAAACAATTTCAAGGCAGGTTAGTATGATAGTTACAATAATTAATTCATTGCATATTGTTGTCTTCCTAGTTGTTATTCAGAGAACAAGATGCAGACATGATATCTTGTCTAAATAAAATTAGTACAAACCTTTCCTTTCAATGAACTAAGAGAAAGTAGCTGCATATCTATCCTAACTATCTTGTTGTGCACATACACTTAACACACACACACATATATTTTTTTCACACACATACACATATGCAGAAAAAAATGGTCATTTATGTATATCACTCTTTTTTGTTTTGTTTTGTCAGAGATAGGTGTGCCTTTTTGCTAGAGAAGCTGTATTTGGAGAAGTCTTTAAAGGACTTTTTCATGTTTGATGCCAGACCAAAGATTATAAGTACTTAAATTCAGCAAAATAAACTAATATTGCCCACTAATCCATATTAGTAGTGGGTTATCAGCACAACTGGCAATTGTCTGAAATTGTTAACACGAGCCTTTTACAGTGCAGCATATTAGTATGGCATTACTTCTATGCTTTGTGATTACACTTTTCTGCTGGATGGTTAAGACCAAGTTAAAGCAAGACCTATATAACTCAAAATAGAACTTTTGCTGTCTGACAAGGTCAGTCAAATATCCTTAGGAACCATGTACAGCACCTTGTGGGTCTTTTGTCAGTGTCAGCCATGTGCATGAGTCATGGACATTGCTTGACCATTTTGCTCTCTATGAAAGACTGAGAGAATTTCTCTCTCTAGGTGACTCTTCTTAGGCACACTCTACATTATTGATTACTTTCCTCTGTGGCCCCATAATCACCTTGAAGAGAAAATTTGGGACATAACTGAGTTACAGGATATTACAGTACAGGTTCTTCTATGTCCTGAGTCCTCACTAACCTTGAAAGGTTAGGGTCAAAATGTTGGCTGTCCTTGCAGCCCTTCTTTCTCTCTAATTTTTGGTCTGCAAACTTAGGTTGTTAACCCTCCAGAAGAGAAACTTAAGGATATTATTACCCTATAACATAGGCAGTTGAGTTTAACCTCACTATCCATCTGAATACCAAATGCCTTAAACTAACATGGAACAGGTATTTCCCAATAATGATAGGTGTGCTAAATTTTAAATATCTATAGAATGTAAAAGAAAATAAAAAGTAAAAAAATAAAAATAAACAATTGCACATTTTTACACAGAATTTTTTAAATGTTTTCTATTAATTTTATTGAGAAACAATAGAAATGAGTGTTTCAAAACTGATTAGTAGGACAGTTTCAATGATTAATACTTTGCATATTGCTGTTTTCATAGTGATTATTCATAGTACAAGATGCAGACATGATATCCTGTCCTAACAGTATTAGGACAAATCTTTCTTTTCATTGAATTAAGAGAATGTAGCTGTATATCTATCCCAACTATTTTGCATATATAGATACAAAATAGTCCTTCATTTGTACCCCCTTTTATGGTTTAGTTTTGTCA
>NW_004524599.1:18801115-18804552 GCF_000260255.1 Octodon degus
TTAATAGAGTTGGAAGTAAAGAAACAACAGCAGAAAGGTATAGATGAACTCAGAGCAAAATTAATTTCTGAAACAAAAATAGAAATCTCTGAAGTCACAGCATCTGAAGTAAAGAATCAAATATAGAAACATGGAGGAAACCCAATCTGAAAAAAATCTGCAGTAAAAGAATTAATAAGTGCCTCTAAGGGCTGGGGAGATGGCTCAGTAGGATAAGCGCTTGACTGACAAATGCAAGGATCTGAATTCAATCCCCGGTTCTGCAAAAAAAAGTGCCTCTAAAGAACACATTGATAAAAAATAGAGGAAATTAGAAATATGATGGATTCCTTGAATGAGCAATACAGGAAAGAAATACATCACGTGAACCAGAGTCAAAGAGACATAGAAGAAATTAAAATCTCAATCACAATCCTGCAAAAACGATTTGAGTGAAAGTGAAGATAGGAGCAGCTAGTGAAAAGGTAAGAAAGGATCTCTTAAAAACAACCAAGATGCAGGGAAAAAAATTCATCACCTGCAAGACAATGCAAAGATGAACAATATGAACAATGTGAGACTAATAGGCATCAATGAGAAAGATGGAGTCAATACAAATGATATAAAAGTAATATGGGCAGAAGTAATAGCACAAAACTTTGCAAATATGAGGAAACAATCAACATTCAGATAACCGAAGCATACAGAACACCAAATAATTTCAACCCAATTAAAAACACATGGAGACATATAATAGTCAAGATCATAGTAAAAAATGCTAGAGAAAAGAAGCAGATCATATTAAAAGGAAAACCGATCAGAATTATGGCTGGATTCTCTTCACAAACCATGCAGGCAAGAAGAGCATGGAGCAGAATACTGCAAGTCTCCATGAAAACAAAGTCCAGCCCAAACCAATATACCCTGCAAAACTCTCAAGTTTTGATGGAGAAGTGAAATACTTCCACGACAAAGAACAACTAAAGAATTTCATGATGACAAAGACAATCCTGACCAGATTACTGAAAACTGTAGAGAGAGACCAAAATGATCAGAACTTCATGAATGAGAACAGAAGAAACCCACTAAATAGGACAAACAATTAAACACGGGACAAAAGGGAGTAAACAACAGCAGGTAAATAACATATCAATTGTATGTCAACATGTATCAATTATAACCATCAATGTAAATGGACTCAATTCACCAATTAAGAGAAATAGACTGGCACGGTGGATCAGGAAACAAAATCAAACAATATGGTGTATACAAGAAACAGACTTAACTCATAAAGAAATTCATAGGCTGAAAATCAAAGGATGGAACACAATACTACATGCCCCAGCTCCTCAGAAAAAAAGCAGGGGAATCAACTTCAAATGAAGAATGATCAAAGGAAATAAAGAAGGTCAGTATATACTGGTTAGGGGAAAACTTCAAGAGAGAGAGAAGTAACACTCATAAACATCTATGCACCAAACACAGGAGCACCCAACTATATAAATCAAATCTTAATGGACATGAAAAATCTAACATCCAATACAACAATCTTAACAGGAGAACTTAACAGCCCTTATCCCAAAAAGATTGGTCAACCAGACAAAAAATTAACAAAGAAGTACCAGAACTGAACCAGAGCTTGGAACAAATGGACTTAGTGGACATATACAGAGTGTTCCACCCAAAAACAGCTGAATACACATTTTTTTCAGCTGCACATGGGTCATTTTCTAAAATAGACCACATACTGATCCATAGGTCATGCTTAAGTATACACAAGAAAACAGAAATTATCCCATGCATCCATGCATATTATCTGACCACAGTGTAATAAAACTGGAAATAAATGACAAAAGAAACCAGGAAAACCCCCACTCAGTACATAGAAATTAAACAACACCCTACTCAGCAACCAATGGGTCACAGATGAAATTAAACAAGAAATTCAACAATTTCTACAATTCAAGAAAATTTCAACCACACCTTAGCGGAATAAACCAATAACCCAATAACAGCCAATGAAGTACGAAATGCAATAAAAAGTCTGCCAGCAAAGAAAAGTCCAGGTCATGATGAATTCACAGCTGAATTCTACAAGAAATTTGCAGAAGATATAATCCCTACACTTCTCAAACTCTTCAATGAAATTGAAAAGGACACAGTTCTCCCAAAATCATTCCTGCAGGCAAGTATTATACTGATACAAAAACCAGGGATAAGCACAAGTAAAAAAGAGAACAACAGGCCAATCTCCCTCAGGAACATAGATGGGACAATCCTTAATAAAATCCTAGCAAATAGAATACAGCATATCATCAAGAAGATTATATGCCATGGCCAGGTAGGATTCATCCCAGTGATGCAAGGATGGGTCAATAGTCTCAAATCTATAAATGTAATGTACTATATCAATAGAACAAAATCCAAAAACCCCATGATCATCTCAATTGATGCACAAAAGTCTTTTGACAAAGTCCAACACTCATTCATGTTCAAAGTCCTACAGAAAATTGGAATAGAAGGCTTCAATTTCAATTTGATAAAAACCATCTATGACAACAAAATGGCTAATATAATTCCAAATGGAGAAAAATTGAAATGCTTTGCTCTCAGATCTGGTACAAAACAAGGATGTCCTCTCTATCACCGCTTTTATTTAATATGTTTCCAGAATCATTAACTAAAACCATTAGACAAGAGGGAGAAATAAAAGGAATAAGAATAGGTAAAGAAGAAGTGAAACTATCAATATTTGCAGATGACATGATACTTCACTGGATGAGCCAAAAAGCTCCACCAGGAAGCTACTAGAATTGATATACAAATTCAGTAGCATAGCAGGTTATAAAGTCAATACCCAAAAGTCAATAGCATTCCTCTACACAGACAACAAACACACTGTGAGGGAAATCATAGAAACAATACCTTTTACAATAGCACTGCAGAAATTGAAATACTTTGGAATTAATCTAACTAAAGAAGTCAAAGATCTTTTCAAGGAAAATAACAGTATTCTGAAAAAGAGATTGTAGAGAATTTCAGCAAATGCAAAGATATACACTGCTCCTGGATAGGAAGAATCAACATCGTGAAGATAGCCATACTCTCAAAATTGTTATACAGATTTAATGCAATTCTGATGAAGCTACCAGTAACATACCACCCAGACCTAGAGAAATCATTCCTAAAACTTATCTGGAACTAGAAAAGACCTAGAATTTCAAAGGCAATCCTAGGCAACAAAGACAAAGAAGGAAGCAATACAATTCCTGACTTGAAATTATACTACAAAGCTACTGAAAAAAATCAGCATGGTATTAGCAATGAAATAGACCTGAGGATCAATTGAACAGATTAGAAGTTGCGGAGGTCTCTACAAACACACTCAGCAACCTGATCTTCAGCAAAGGATCCAAACATGCTTACTGGCAGAAAGATAGCCTCTTTAACAAATGGTG
>NW_004524599.1:18813078-18819437 GCF_000260255.1 Octodon degus
GAATTCAGCAAAATAATGCAATGTAGTCCAGTAATCCATAATAGTAGTGGGTTATCTGTAGGGCTGGCTTTGTAAGAAGTTGTTGACTTGAGCCATTACAGCTTAGCATATTAATATGGCATTACTTTATATACCTCGTTTTTATACTTTTCTGCTGGATGGTTAAGACAAAGATGAAGCAAGTCCTATATAATAAGAAATACAACTTTTGTATCTGATAAGGTCAGTCAAGTACTCTTGGGATTTATTCTGTAACCCTTTACAGCAATTTGCCAATCCTTTGTCAGTGTCAGCCATGTGGATGAGTCATGGCCATTGCTTGGTCAATTAGCTCTCTGGGAAATTCTGAGAGAATGTTTTCACTCCATGTGACTCTCCTTAGGCACACTCTACATCATCGATCTCTTTGCTCTGTGACCCGATAATTTCCTTGATCAGAAAATTTGGGACACACCTGAGTTACAGGATTTTACAGTACAGGTTTTCCTATGACCTGAGTCCTCACTGACCTTGAAAGGCTAAAGCCAAAATGTTGGCTGTCCTTGTAGCCCTTCTTTCTCTCTAAGTTTTTGTCTGCAATCTTAAATTGTTAAACCTCTAGAAGAGGAGATTAATGATATTATCACCCTAAAACATAGGCAGTTGAGCTTAATCTCACTATCTGTCTGAATATCAAACATCTTAGACATAACATGGAAAGGGTTTTTTTACATCAAGTATTGATATGTTAAACTTTAAGTCCTTACAGAATATGAAGGAAAAAATTAAAAATTAAAAAATAGGAACAAAAAATTACATATTTTCACAAAGAAATTTAGAAATCTAACAATATGCAGCATTGTAGCAGGGCAGTCCTATGACATTTTATTTCCCTGTCTCTTGTTTTCATTTATTCCACCTCATTTCTTAAAGAAACATTTACTTAAGAGATGGTATGCCAGTAATTGGCATGATATGACAAGCAGTACATATTCAGAAGACCAGGATGACAGGCAGTCAAAGCATGACCCTGGTATTATACATCGCTATCTTCAGTGAAGTTGCTTAGTTCACAAGTATCAGGATATATGGTTAGATAGGGTGAGCAACCTACCAATTAACTGCTAGTTTCAAAAATCTGCTGAAGATTCTCAGGATCATTGGCTTAACCATCTTGTGTATTTAAATGTATGACATTGCCCCTGTCATGTTTCCTAGCTTTTCTCCTTGCCCTCTTTCACTGTCTAATCCTTAAGTTCTCTCTTTCCTTTTAATTGTATTATACTTTTCTATTTTTATTTCTTCTTTTGAGTTCTTAGGCTAGGGAGACAAATGATATTTGCACATGTGGGTCTATTTTATTTCACTTATGAGTATGTCTTCAAGTGGCATCCACATGAATATAAAGGCTTCAAGTTTATCATTCTTTATAGCTGTATAAAAATGCCACATCTTTTTCATCCATTCCTCAGGTGACTGGCATCTTGGTTGTTTCTGAGGTGAGATGGTATCTCAGTGTTGATTTAATTTACATTTCATGGATGGCTAGTGATGTGGAGCATTTTTTCATATATTTATTTGCTCTTTAATTTCATCCTCTGAGAAGTGTGTGTTAATGTCAGATGCCCATTTCTGGATTGGGTCTTTCAACTTAGGAGTCCTAATTTTTTTATTTCTTTATAAATCTAGAGAGCAAACCATTGTCTGAGTGCTTATTAGTTAAGACTTTTTCCCAAATTTTTGGGTTGTCTTTTCACTTTGTTGGTAATTTCTTTTGATGTGCAAAACTTCTCAATAAGTGGTGGTCCTAGTAGTTAATTCTTTCAAGTATTACCTGTGCTATTTAATTTTTTTCATGATCACTTTACCTACACCTATGTCTTCAAGAGTTCCTCCTAGTTCTCTTATAGGAGACTTAGTGTTTCTGCTTTAATTTTTAAATCTTTAACCCATTTTGACTTTAGCTTAGTGCATGGTTTTAGACCGGGGTCAAGTTTTAGTTTTCAGCAAGTAGAGAACCAGTTTTTCTACCACCATTTGTTAAAGAGGCTATCTTTCTTCCAGTAAGCCTGTTTGTCTCCTTTGTCAAAGATCAGATGGCTGAGTGTGTTCCTAGAAACTTATGTATCTTCTAGTTTTTTCCATTGATCCTCAGGTTTATTTTGTTGCCAATACATGCTGATTTTATCACAGTAGTTTTGAAGTATAATTTCAAGTCAGGAATTGTAATGCCTCCTGCCTTGTCTTTGTTGCCCAGGATTGCTTTTGTTATTCTGTGTCTTTTCTGGTTCCAAATAAATTTTAGGAACAATTTCTCTAGGTCTCAGAGGTATGTTGGTGGTAGTCTAACAGGGATTGCATTAAATTGGTACAGGAATGTTGGGAGTATGGCCATGTTCATAATGTTAGTTCTTCCTCTCCAGGGTATAGAATATCTTTCCATTTTCTGTTCCTCTACAAACTCTTTTTTCTCAGTACTGTAATTTTCATTGAATAGATCTTCGAGTTCTTTAGTTTGATTAATTCCAAGGCAGTTCATCTTCCACATTGCTATTTTAAAGGATATTGTTTCTATAATTTCCCTCTCAGTGTGTTTGTTATCTGTGTAGAGGAATGCTATTGACTTTTGAGTATAGACTTCCTATCCTGCTATGCTACTGAATTTGTGTATCAATTCTAGTAGATGCTTGGTGGTGTTTTTTCTTCCAAGTAAAATATCATGTCTTCTGTGGATAATTATTATGTAACTTCTTCTGTACCTATTCTTATTCCTTTTATTTCTCTCTCGTCTAATGGCTTTAGCTAATCATTCCAGAACCATATTGAATAGGAGTGGGGATAGAGGACATCCTTTTCTTGTCGCAAATGAGAGGAAAATGTTTCAGTTTTTCCCCACTTAGGATTATGTTAGCCTTTGGGTTGTCATAGATGGCTTTTAAGAGATTGAAGTAGAGACCATGTATTCCAGTATTCTGTTGGACTGTGAACATGAATGTTTGTTGGAATTTGTCAAAAGCCTTTTTTGCATTGCTTGAGATGATCATGTGGTTTTTAGATTTCACTATTGATATAGTATACTATACTTACATATTTGAGACTATTGAACCATCCTTGCATCCCTGGGATGAATCCTACCTGACCATGTTATATAATCTTCTTGATGGTTTGCTATATTCTATTTGCTAGGATTTTATTGAGGATTTTTGCTTCTATGTTCATGAGGGATATTGGCCTGTAGCTTTTATTTTAGTTGTGTCTTTCCCTGGTTTTAGTATCAGTATGATACTTGCTTCCAGGAATGATGTTGGGAAGACTGCTTCCTTTTCAATTTCATTGAAGAGTTTGAGTAGTATAGGGATTATATCGCCCATAATTTTTTGTAGAATTCAGCTGTCAATCTATAAGGACCTGGACTTTTCTTTGTCTGTAGGTTTTTTTGTTACATTTCATATTTCATTGGCTGTTATTGGGTTATTGAAATTTGTTATATCTTCTTGATTCAGTTTTGGTAATTTGTACCTTTCCAGAAATCTGTCCATTTCTTCTCTGTCTTCTATATCTGTGAGAGTAAAGATTCTCAAAGTAGGTATTGATGATTTTCTGAATTTCCACTGGGTCTGTGGTAATTACACCCTTTTCATTCCTAATTGCTTGCATTTGAATTTTTTCTTCTTTTCTTTTCTTTTCTTTTCTTTTCTTTTCTTTTCTTTTCTTTTCTTTTCTTTCTTTCTTTCTTTTTTTTGTGGAACTGGGGATTAAACTCAGGCTCTTGCACTTGCCAGGGAAGCACTTATTCTACTGAGCCATCTCCCCAGCCCCTTACTTCCTGTTTTTGATGATATTAGCTATGCAAAATTTTGAAGAGGACCTAATGTCAACTTTTGTGATAGTCTTCAATGAAATTGAAAGGGAGGCAGTTTTCTTATACTTATTGCTGGAGCACATATTACTCTGACAACAAAACCAGAGAAAGATCCAAGAAAAAAGAGAACTACAGTTCAATTTCCACATTGGAAATAGAAGCAAAACTTCTCAATAAAATGCTAGCAATTAGAATGCAGCAAATTATCAAGAAGATTATACAGCATTATCAATTTGGATTCATTGCAGGAATGCAGTGGTATCCTAATACACGCAAAATCATAAACATAACACACTACATCAACAAAATCACGGCCTCCCCAGTATTTGTTATTGGTTGATTTCTTGAAGATAGCCATTCTTTCTGGTGTAAGATGTTATATCAGCATTGTTTTAATTTGCACCTCTTGAATGACCAATGATGTTGAATGTTTTTTCATATATTTATTTGCCATTTGTATCTCTTCATTTGCTAAGTGTATTTTCATCTCAGATGACCAGGTTTGGATTGGGTGTTTCAATATTGTAGGCCTCATTTAAAAAAATTATATGCTTATATAGGAGTCCTTTGTCTGAAAGAGAGCACACTATCACTTTTCCCCAATTCTTGTGTTTTCTTTTTACTTTGTTGGTGATACTTTTTGACATGCAGGAAATGATATCCCAATTGTTGATTCTGCAAAGTGTTTCCTGTCCAGTTTGAATTTTTTTTTGTATTTAGGACAGGGTGTACAGGTTGTAAAGGGTCTCACTGCATAGATCAGACTCATAATGATCCTCCTGTTTACAGCCTCCAAAGTGCTGGGATTACAGGTGCTCACCACCACGACCAGTCTCAATCTCCAACTCAGCATGTCCTGGGGGCGGGGCCAGCACAGCATGCCAGGAGATTAAACTCCGGCCCCAGCTTCTGCCTAAGCAGGTGTTTTAATCCACTGAGTTATTTGGGCAGCCTTCCAGTTTGAGTTTTGTTCATGAACTTTTTAACCTACCTTAGGTCTATAAGGTTCCTACCTACTTTCTCTTCCAGAAAATTTAATGTTTCAGTTTTAATATTGAAATCTTTGATCCATTTTGACCGTACCTTTGTGTATGTTGATAAGCATGTGGAAAGATAGTATTTTCAGCACCACTAATTAAAGAGGCTATCTTTCTTCCCATGAGCATATTTTGTCCCTTTTCAGAGATAAAGTGTGTTTGTAGTTGTGTCTATATCTGATAATCTCTTTCACTGATCCTCCACATGCCAGTACCATGCTGATTTTATCACAGTAGACTTGTAGTATAATTTCAAGTCAGGGATTGTGATTACTCCTACCTTGCCGTTTGGGACAACCATTATGCAAATCAGTATGGGGATTCCCCAAGAAGAGGACTGGAAATCCCATTCAACCCAGATATTCCCCTACAATATATCTTTTTGCGAAAGTACTGAAATCATCATAGCACAGTGATACATACATGCACTTGTGTTTATAGTATCACAATTTGTTATAGCTAAATCTTGAAAACAATCCAAATACACATCAACTGAGGAATAGATAAAAAGATAGTATTTTTACACAATGGACTATTATTCAGGTATAAAAAAAGATAAATTCG
Organism: Octodon degus; assembly: GCF_000260255.1. Taxonomy (NCBI): domain Eukaryota; kingdom Metazoa; phylum Chordata; class Mammalia; order Rodentia; family Octodontidae; genus Octodon; species Octodon degus. The sequence continues at coordinate 18,818,521 of NW_004524599.1, forward strand.
TGGCTTTTGTAGATAAATGGATGCCTCTAGAGCCTATGTTGGTAAATTAAATAAATCAGATCCACATGTGCAAATGTCCTATTATCTTGCTAAAGTGGAAACCTGAAAGAGTAATTAAAATCTAAAAGGTACAAATATTGTAGGTACTTGAATTCAGCAAAATGACCCAATATAGTCCAATAGTTCATGATATTAGTGAGTTATAAGTACAACCGGCAATTGCCAAAGTTGTTGACTTGAGTCTTTTATAGCTCAGCATATTAGTATAGTTTTACTTTTCATACCTTGTGGTTATACTTTTCTGTGGATGGTTAAGACCAAGTTAAAGCAAGAACTATATAACCAAAAACATAACTTTTGCTATCTGATAAGGTCAGTCAAATCCCATCAGGATTTACTTTGGAGCCATGTATGGCACCTTATGGATCTTTTGTCAGTGTCAGCCATCTGGACGAGTTACGGCCATTGTTTGACCAATTTGCTCTCTGTGAGAACCTTAGAGAATTTTTACTCTCTAGGTGACTCTCCTTAGGCACACTATGCATCATCAATGAAAATGTCCTATAAGACTTCTCCAATCACAGCTTCTCTGACAGCAATGGAACACCCATCTCTGAAAAAACAAAACAAAAAAGGGGGATATAAATAAAGGACCATTTTGTTGTGAAAAAATATATATGTATGTGTGTATGTATGTATGTATATACGAGATAGTTAGGATAGATATATAGCTACTTTCTCTTAGTTCAATGAGAAGACAGATTTGTGATAATATTATTTATATATTTTTTTCTCTTTTCTATTCGTTTCTTTTAATTTTTTAATAGATTGCAAATTGAAAATAAATTATTTACAAACATAAATGAATATAACAATAAAAACTATCCAAAATAAAAATGAAGAAAGAATTTACAGAT
>NW_004524599.1:18839432-18848452 GCF_000260255.1 Octodon degus
TTACATACTTTTACCCAGAAATTTAGAAATCTAACTATATACAACGTTGTAGCAGGACAGTCCTATAACATTTTTTTCTTGTCTCTTGTTTTCATTTATTACCCCCTTTTTTAAAACAAACATTTACTTGAAAGACAGTATAGCAGTAATTGATATGACATTAGAAGCAGTATGTATTTAGAAGACCAGAATGGCAGGCATTCAAAGCATGGCCCTACTATTACACATTGATATCTTTAGTGCAGTTGCTTAGTTCACAGGTATCAGCATATATAGGTAGTCAGGGTAAGAATCCTACCAATTAACTGCTAGTTTCAAAAACCTGCTGAAGATTCTCAGGATCATTGCCTTAATCATCTTGTGCATATAAATGTATGGTTTTGCCCCTGTCATGTTTCCTAGCTTTTCTCCTTGCTCTTTCTTCATTATTTAATTCTTAAGTTCTCAGTTTCCTTTTAATTGTGTTATACCTTTCTATCTTTATTTCTTCTTTTGAGTTCTTAGTCTTGGGAAACTATACATTATTTACACATGAACTCATGCACCTACAATATTTAAATGGCAATGGAATACCCATCTTTGACAAAACTAAACAAAAAAAGGGATATAAATGAAGGACTGTTTTGTATGAGTATATACAAAATAGTTAGGATAGATATACAGCTACTTTCTCTTAATTCAATGAGAAGAAAGTTTTGTACTAATAGTGTTTGGATTGGATATCATGTCTGCATCTTGTGCTATGAATAATTACTATGAAGACAACAATATGAAATATATTGATTATTGTAACTGTCCTACTAACCTGTTTTGAAACTTTGTCATTGCTATTTGTTTCTCAAAAAATTTATAAAAAAAACAGTACCAGATGAGGAAAAGATATCACACACACACACACACACACACACACACACACACACACACAAACGAAAAAACACCTGTGCACAGGTAGTGTCCTCTAGGTCCTGTTTATACTGCAGAAAGTGATAAGAATCCTCTTCCCCTTTGTCTTGTGGCTTTTATGGGTGGCTGAGCCCAAGCCCTTTGTGGTTGATGCTGGATGGCTGAATGTGTGACCAGTGCTTGAGCTGTTTTCTCTCAACAGTATGTTCTCTTGTCTACCAGGGCTTGAAGGGGCTGGAAGGATCTGGGTGGGCCTTGGTGATAGAATCTCCTTCCCCTGGTACAGAGCTCTGCTAGGTGTGAGCTGCTCTCCATGGATGTGAGTGGCTGGTGGTCTTGACCTCATTCTTAAGACCAGGCGACTGAAGTTGGAAGGGAGGAAGGCATGGTGCAAATGGCCTAAGACCTCTCCTGCAGTGCTCTGCGCCTCCATCCCCATGTCCCTAAGGCTACTCCTGCACCTGCCTGTGTCTCTCTGCCCATACCTTCCAGGGAGCATGCGATGGAGACCTCTGTTGACACCACTCCTCTCTCCCATTCTGTGCTACACTGATGTCCCTGTGCCCATGGCATGAACCCAGGAGTGGTTACTGCCAGTTACATGTGATTCTATGCAAATATGTCTCAGACATGAAGTGCAGCAAGGTCATATAGTTTGCAGAAAGGGGCCATAGTGGGTAGAGCTAGATAAGCCAGAGTCAGAGAGGAGGATGAGGAAGGAGCAAGGGGACCATGAGAAGTGAAAATGAAGGTCATTTGTAGGTGTGAAGATGATGCTATAAAGCGCATTATTTTGTACAGCAGACACTGACAAATGGGAATCTTAAGACAGTCTGACTAGTGGAAAATGTTACTGTACAAAGTTATCCACACAAAATGTACGCACAAAAGACTTACAATAAAGAAAAGGAAGTCTTTTGCCCTTTGGAGCCAAGAGGACATGAACTTGTACACAGTGGGTTCCAAATAAAGTGTAGGTAAAGCTGGAAAAGACTGGACCCTTCCATTGTCATACAGAGTTACCACAAAACAGCCAGCAATTTACCTGTTTATCTTATTGCATTCCTTTGATCAAAGAATAAATAAATTTCACAGAACATAATGTGAAACGAATATTCAGCAACTTGGGACCAGATGGCCAGGCCACTTGGACCCCTCGACTGCATGGAAACTTCAGGCCATGGGCTCTTTTTCCTCATGATTATGTTTCAAGTGGGGGCTTCTGGGCCTTAAGTCAGCATTCCTGGTGTGCAGAACTGGGAAGAGGAGTATTTTGCTTCAGAAACTTTTCTATAGAAATTCGCAGATCAGAAAAAAATTAAAACTACTTTAGCTAGAGAAAAATCATCAGAAAAATGAATGTTATTTTGTCTGCACCACCAGGAAATATTTTATTCCTACATTTGTATGGAATTTGAGTATGTCACTCAGCAGCTTCTCCAACTACTTTGCCCCAATTTCTACAGTCAAAGTTGGGGCTCCACATGCTATTCATATCAATGAGCTATTATTTCATGTATGGCAAAAATATATTTCATATATAGTAGGGACCAAGGGCCAGTCCATGTATAAAAAATATGGATGTTATGCTCTGGGTTGGTCTTTACAAGTGGGGTCTGCTTTCTTAGGGGATTCACTTTTTGTGTAATGGACAAGGAATAAGCCAGCCACTTTTGATAAAGACCCTGGCCGCCAGGTGTGTTCGCAGGCAAGGTGATGCTGGGCTTCTGCCCTCGGCACGTGGCTGGGGTGTGCGACAAGTCAGTCTGTGGGCCTCTCACTTGTACTTTATCCACTATTTCCTGACAGACTAAAGGAGGAAAGAGAAGTAATTTATTCTGTGTCTTCCAACTTGTTCCAACTAAAGTCACAGCCTGACTTTGGGGACAGTGAAGAGAGACGGTACAAAACACAGAACACTAGGTACAGTGACTTCCTCATTCACTTTGGTTCTGTATAATTTTCCTATTAAAATAATTAAGCCCCAATCAATCTAGAGACAACTACTGAGACAAACAAACACAGTACTGTGTCCAGAGGGAGTGCTGTGCATCGGGGACAGGGGTGCAGGCGGGGATTCTTCTTCCTCACAATGTGACAGTAATGAGAATTGCAGTCTTAGTGTTGAGACTTCATAGGAGCCAAGAGCTGCACCACTCCTGAAGGTACAGGTGTGAGTGGGAAGCCTCGCCTTGCCAGAAAGGCTGGGCCGGAGATGTCTGCACCGCAGCTACCAAGGTGAGTGACAGTAATGCATCACTGGTTTACTCAAAGAACCTGGAAATTTTCCCGCGCAGGCCTGCCTCTGTCTCTCGGGCTGAGCAGGGGAGTTCAGAGGGCCTGTGCACAGCACGACCTTGCCCCTTCTTAGGATAGTTTAAGAGCAATGCACCATGGCAACAAGGCCAGGTGGGCCAATTGCGGGTGAAGGACTCTAGGAACGTGCAAGCCTCTCGGCCTTGAAGCCCGGACACTGCGCCCTGAGAGTGCTCTGGGCTGGGGTGCTGCCTAAGGTCCCCTTCTCCCTTGCTTCAAGAAGCCAGAGATGTAGAAGCTGTTCAAGAATCTGTGAAGAGCTCTGTATCTGTAGCCTGAAATCTCACTGCCGTGACCAGTCTGTCCACAGCAGTACCTTTTTAAAATTTAATGGTATTTTTTGATGAATTTCTGCATCTCCATATGAATCCAGTGTGGAATTTTCTTTTCTTTGAACAAGGCTGTTTGTAACGTTTGCAATTCTGGTTGAGTCAGCAGTGATGCTCTGAGATGCCTTTTACACACTGTAGTTGATAACATGCAATATATAGCCTTTTAAAATTTATTTAAACATGTGTTCTTAATTTTTTTAGCTCTTTTTGTCTTTACAGTTCATTTCTTATCATCCTAAAAGTATATATTACATTCCATTCTACAGAATTGTAGTGATGTGTTGCCCATTGAATGACATCTCAGTTGCTTACACTTTGGGGGCAATTATCAATAAATATAATATAAATAATTGTGTACTGAAAAAATAAAGTTTTCATCTCTGTGTACATCCATGAACCATATATGTCCTAATATACCATATTATTCTATGCTTTTTACGAAGCTTTATCCCTTGTATGCAACCCTAATACGATAACAATTTAATTATTAAATGTAATCATTGCACGGAGAATAATCTCACTTATATTTGAGGAAGTGACCCCGAGTGGAAAACTCTCTCATCTGCCCACGTTCTCCGTGTTACGACCAGGTGGGCGTCACACATGCACCCGAAGGCCGCACCTCTCTTTCCTAGTAGTTTCCTGTGCTGTTTTCCACCACAGTCTGGCTGAGCAGCCACCTCTCACTCTGATGTTTTCACTTCAGATAGAGAGCAAGAGAAGCCACTTCAGGGAAGTCTCTGAAGCTGTCCAAAATAATGCTGAGGGCAACACTGAGTAAGAGTCAAGTCTGAGCTTAGATATAGGGGAAGGAAGAGCAGGTAGAGGAAGAGGGGCTCCTAGGCAGAGGGCCTCCTGGGCAAGCAACAAGGAGACCTGGAGAGAACAGAGGGCTACTGGGACGGATCCAAAGCAGCAGCTTTCACTAGATTCTATATGTGAGTAAACGCCTAAGTTTTATTTCACGCCTTTTAGTCCATGCAGCTGTGCCTGACAACGCTTGGCCCATACTTCACTGCATGTGAGGCTGGGCACAGTCATTTCCGTGCCGCTTGTCCATAGCCGGTGAGTGTCCCTCCAAAGGGAGGGGACAGGGGTAGCTGGCGCTCCGGTGGCTGTGAGGTGCCCTGCGTCCACACTTAGGCTGCTTTTGGCTCATGATGTCAGCGGCTGTCTGAGCAAGCATGAAGCGATTTTCATCACATTGTAGAAAGGGCAGGAGGAAGATTCCCAGAAAGAAGTTGCGGTGTACATGTGAAACACGGGCGGTCGCCACGAACTGATCACACAACTGATTCGTTCTGTTCTGGAAATATTGTCCATATTTCACACAAATTCATCAGTGAAAAATGAATGTACCACTTTTTGACATGAAGAAGTATAAGCCTAGCCAGTCTGAAAGTAAAAGTAAGTATATAGTTGGGTCTATACAGAACAAAGCAGCTCTATTTTTTCAGACAAATTGGGGAAAAACTGAGGAAAAGCAGTCTACAAAGGCAATTGCAACATAATTTCTCCCAAGGTCATGCAACAATTGTAAAATGACATCATGCTATTTTATAAATTATTATTATTTTAATGTATTTGGTATAAGGTATACAGGGTCTATGGGGTCTCAATACATAGATCAGACTGGTCTCACTACATAGATCCTCCTCTTTTCAGCTTCCTAAGCACTGGCATTACAGGCATGTGCCATCCGGCCCAGTTTTAATGCCCTCTCAGAGCACCGGGAGGTGGTGGTGGTGACATGTCACACCGAGGATCGAACCTTGGTGGCTGTGCTCTGCTGAAGCAGATGCTTTAGTCTGCTGAGCTATCTGGTTGGCCCTCATCATGCTAGTTTATAAACTTTCTCTTGTTTCTGTTTTTCTTCTTTGCATACCACTAATAACTCAATCTATTTTGCTATATGCAGCCACCATTTAGGATCCCTCCATAATAAACTGACCTTAATTTATGTCAAGGAAGGCATTATGCAACTTATCGAGGTAAACTCAATAGTCCTCTGAGGGCATCCATGGGAATTGAGACCTCTCCTAAGATTTTGTAGAGATTGTTCCATGGCCCTTCTACTGCATTCTCCTGGCTACTGGGAATTATCTGCTTTTGTTGGTAGTAGACTATTTTCAGGGTATCTTTGGCTGATCAGATTTAAAATTTTGGAATCTTTTTCAAAAGGTTCTACAATTTAATTGGCTATTGAGGACAGCAATCGAAAATGTGCCTGAACATTTGTAGGCAACAAAATCACAGAATCAGTTGGAATTTAAAATACAATCTCACATGGAAATGGATTTCAAATATTAAGTATTTGGAAGCAAAATGAAAAGTTGAACATTGTCTCACTCATATAGCAGGAGAAATAAAACAAATATTCAACAAAATAAGAGACACTATAGAAGTAGAACTGTAATAAATCTAAGAGATGTGAATGAACTTGAAGCTGCATTTTACAGGTGTCTCCACAGTAGGTGGAAGAGGCAGGCAGGACATCCGAAGGCCAAGCTTCTGGAAATGAGTGATGACAATATGACACAAGGTCAGAAAGTAGAGATTTGGAGAACTTTGTCTCAATTCAGCAATGGTGTGAATGATCATAAGTGGGCTTTTTAATAATATGAACAAGCAGGTTGCTTTTTTCAATGGAGTTAAAAAAAACTTTGAGTTGAAACCACTACAGATGTGTGCAGTAGTCCTCAATATGACATTTGTGTCTAAAAAGAAATCCTCACAAAAAAACAGTTTTTTGGATAAAAATGTGCATATATGTTTTGACTGTCTTTCATACTACAAAAGCTTTTGTGACATGAGATATTTTTTCCAGATACCTATGGTCATTTTACTGATGATTTCTTCAACAAGTGCCTCTCTGGCTGAAATGTTTTCTTCTTACAAAGTAAAAATGGAACTAAAATTTGTCAGAGGCACAGTCTTTGCCTTTCTCATTGGCTTGGGCACTGTGGGGAACATCTTTGTTTTTGTGAGCTATGCACTCATGTCGGCAGGCACTGACAGGAAATGTATGCATCTTATTCTCATCCATTTGTCTTTCACACACATCATAATGCTTCCCTGCCAAGGCCTGCCAAAGATAGTAGCAGCATTTGTCTTGAGAAACTTCCTAAATGACACAGGCTGTAAAGTCGTTGTTTACCTGCAGAGGGTGGCTCGGGGCCTCTCCATCTGCACCAGCAGTCTCCTCACAGTGGTCCAGGCCATCACCATGAGTCCCAGACACTCAGGGTGGAGGAGGCTCCAGCCCAGGACAGCATGGGTCTTCCTCCCTCTGCTTCTCTTCTTCTGGATTCTCAATTCCACAATAGGCATGAACTTACTTCATTACGTCAAGAAAACCAACACGTCAAAGTTCACTAGCAATAATGAGAGATGTGATTTTCAACCCAAAAATCCCCAAATAAGATGGCTTTTTCTCATACTCATGGTCCTACGGGATGCTGTGTTTCAGGGTCTCATGGGTGGGGCCAGTGTCTACATAGTGCTTGTGCTGCACAAGCACCACCAGTGTGTTCTCCGCCTGCAGAGCTCCAAGCTCCTCTACACAGCACCCCCTGAGATCAAAGCTGCTCAGAGTGTTCTCTTTCTGATGCTCTGTTTCATTTTATCCTATTGGATAGAATGTATATTATCTCTATTTTTAAACTCCTTGTTGGAGAATAATGCCATAGTATTTAATATTCGAGAACTTCTGACTATGAGCTATCCCATTCTCAGCCCATTCTTGCTGATTCACAGAGACGGACATCTGCGTGGATGTGGGAGAGGCCAGTAGCAGAAGCCCTTTGTTTAAAATAAAATGTCTGTTTATGCTTCTTTTCTTAAGTGTGAAATAAGTGTAAGCTTTATTGTCTAGTAGCATATGTAATAAAAATCAAGTGAGAGTACATCATACATTTAGGTGACAGTTCTGGTGATGGCCCTGAGCTGCATGGGTAGCAGAGGCAGCTGTCTTTCATCCCACACCTTGTACCTGCAGGAACTGGCTACTCCTGCTCATCAGTGGGCCTTTCCACTGCCAGCTATGCCTGTAGGAAGAAGGACGAGGGCACGAATAGTCAGTACATGCTTGTGGGTCGGGAGACAACACAGGGGTGCCATTAAGTTCAAATAATAAATTAATTATAATTATAGTATAAAGGTGCATATGTGGTGGCCATTTCAAAAGAAGAAAATGTAATTTATAAACTAGGCAAGCAATTCTTAGATACTCTCTGTGATCCAAGAGTTTCATGTCAACAAATGATATTGCAGAAAGATAATCTTGTTGTTGGGAGACAGTCAAAATGGACAGATACAAACCACAGTGTTATCATCAAAAGAAACATAAGTATCAAATGAAAGGGCCATTTTACTTGTCTTTTTCACAAATTCAACAATATCTATCTATCTAAGAATTTTTTATTGAACTTTAAAAGAATAGGCAAGGGCACACCATGATGCTGCATGGTTATTGATGTTACATATATAATTAATCAGAAAAGCTATGCATGGCAGTAATACTTAGAATAGAAGATGTTTGGCTGTATATTTTTCACATTAGGAACTTATGTAAGAATACTTAAGTAATCAACTCAAATACTCCAGTAATCATGCCTTGAGAGAAACTGTGTCACTAAATGTAGTAACTGGAATTTTTTCTCTAATTTTTCTGATTGGTTGACCATTTAAATGCATGTCAAACAAATCAATGAATCAATGTGTAACACAATTTGTGACTTATTTGTGGAATTCACATATGAATGTCATCTGTCTCTGCCTTTAAAGATTCACAACATATTCTGGGTTTAAATTATGTGTTAACTTTTAATTTTTTTGGAGTTCTACCGTGTTTACATATTATACATATTTCAGAAGATGAATAAGTCTTTTAAGGTCTTTCATGGAGCCATATTGAAAATGCATGATATCTCTGCCACCTCACAGAACCCAGGGAACAAGAGAGACTTCCAGTCCACTGTCCAAAGTCACCCTTCTGCATCTCCCTGAAGGCCTTGTTTTTATCCGGTGTTGTCCTTCTTGTGTAATGTTTCCTTTTTATTACTGTGTTCTTGTGATTTGAAACAAAGACTCTTGTCTTGATGAAATGGTGTTTGTGCAAGTTGCTTCCTGACCACTTTTACTTCTGTGTTGCCTCCCCATCCTCTCCTCTCCACCCGTCCGTAGATCACCATCCGTGATAGCAGTGTTGGCTGCCATTGGTGTTCATTTCTCTGTACTGTGTTCTGAATAATCTAAGCAAGTCACTCATGTTACTCTGCCAAAGATCCCTTAAGACATTTAAGAGTTCATCATTTTTTGTACAACTATGTCTTATTTGAAGACAATGGTATGTTATATATCTCAATTTAATCATTTTCCCATGAAACACTTTTCCTAATGTATATAAAAACAAGACAAAACAAACAATCCCCAAATAGATCATTTGCCATTGATTGAAGATGCAGAAAT
>NW_004524599.1:18856932-18862399 GCF_000260255.1 Octodon degus
GTGAACCTGTTGTGCCCCTGTGGGAAGATGTTCTTCTCCTGGACTACCTGTTTGGATCTATCCTCCACACTCTCTGCAGGGATTGCAGCAGCAGGGTTTCGCCCCAGGCTCGTATGCCAGGCTTGAGCTGTGCCTGGAGGGGGCAATGTGAAGTAGGGGGAAGAGGAAGCTCTCCCACTCACTCACCGGACCTGGGCTAGGATTGGGTCTGGGGGTTCCCGGATCTCTGTAGAAATTCCTACTCGGTGGCCGGGGTGGGAGAGGTACTGCGGAGTGGTGGTGGGCGTCCCAAGGGTGTGGGAGAGGGTCTGCCCCACGCTGCACCTGATCTGGGACTGGTCCCTCTGGTGAAGAGTAGCAGGAAACTCTCCACAAACTCACTGGACCTGGGCTAGGACTGGGTCTGGGGGTTCCTGGAACTCAACAGAAATTACTACTCGGTGGGTGGGGTTGGGGAGGTACTGAGGAGTGGTGGGGGGCCCCCCAAGGGGGTGGGAGAGGGTCCAGCCCATGCTGCGCCTGTGCTGGGACTGTTCCCGCTGGTGCAGGGTAGCAGGAAGCTCTCCACACACTCACTGGACCTGGCCTAGGACTGGGTCTGGTGGTTCCCCGAACTCGACAGAAATTCCTGCCTGGTGGGTGGAGTAGTGGAGGTACTGCGGAGTGGTGGGGGGTGACCCAAGGGGGTTGGAGAGGGTCTGGCCCATGGAGCGCCTGGGCTGTGACTGGTCCCGCTGGTGCAGGGTAGCAGGAAGCTCTCACACACTCCCTTATACTTCGTTTTTTATACTTTTCTTCTGGATGGTTAAGATCAAGATAAAGCAAGACCTATTCAACAAGAGTTGTAGTTTTTTTTTTTTATCTCATAAGGTCAGTCAAATCCCCTCAGGATTTATCCTGAGATCCTGTACCTCAGATTGTAGATACCTTGTCAATGTCAGTCATGTACATGAGTCACAGCCATTGCTCGGCCAATTTAGTCTCTGTGACAGCCTGAGAGAGTGTTTTCTCTCCATGTGACTCTCCTTAGTCACACTCTACATCATTGATCACGTTCCTCTTTGGTCCCATAATCTCCTTGATCAGAAAATTTAGGATATAACTGAGTTACGTGATGTTACAGTACAAGTGGTCTTATGTCCTGAGTCTTAATTGACCTTGGAAGGCTAGAGCCAAAATGTTAGCTTTCCTTGTGGCTCTCCTTTTCTCTAATTTTTGGTCTGAAAACTTAGGCTGTTAACCCTCAAGAAGAGAAGCTTATTGTTATTACCACCCAACCTAGGCTGTTGAACTTAACCTCACTATCTCTGTGAACATCAAACATCTTAGGCATAACATGGAACAAGTATTTTTCATGAAATATTGATATGTTAAATTTTAAGTCCCTTCAGAATATGACAAAAAATTTTAAAAATTAAAATATATTTAAAAAATAGGAATAAAGAATTATATATGTTTACACATAAGTCCAGAAATCTAACCATATACAACATTGTTACAGGACAGTCCCACAACACTCCTTTTCCTGTCTCCTGCCTTCATTCAGCACCCCCTTCCTTTTTAAACAATCATCTACCCAAGAGACAGCATGGAAGCAACTGGCATGTCATGACAAGCAGCCCATATTCAGAAGACCAGTATGACAAGCACTCCAAACATGAACCTACTATTATAAATTGCCATCTTCAGTGCAGTTGCTTAGTTTGCATGTGTCAGTATATATAGTTAGTTAGGGTGAGAATCCTTCCAATTAACTGTTACATTAGAAAATCATCTGAAGATTCTCAGGATCATTGCCTTATCCATCTTGTACATATAACTGTATGGCTTGCCTCTGTCATGTTTCTTAGCAATTCTCCTTGCTCTCCCTTCATTGTCTAGTCCTCTAGTTCTTGCTTTCCTTTTAATTGTATTATACCTTTCTATTTGTATTTCTTCTTTTGAGTTCTTATACTTGGGAAATTATATGATATTTACACATGTGTATCACGTTTATTTTCATTTATGAGTATATCCTCAAGTGGCATCCACTTAAATATAAAGTCTTTGAGTTTATCATTCTTGATAGCTGAGTAATACTCCATGGTATAAAAATAGCACATCTTTTTCATCCATTCCTTATGAGATGGCTATCTTGGTTGTTTCCAAGATTTGGCTATCACAAATTGTTCTGCTATAAACATAGGCACATATATATCACTATGATATGATGATTTCAGATCCTCCAGGAAAATACCATGTAGGGGAATAGCTGGTTTAAATGGGATTTCCAGTCCTAGTCTTTCTAAGGAGTCTCCACACTGATTTTCAAAATGATGAAACCAGTCTACATTCCCACCAGCAGTGGAGAAGTGTTCCTTTTCCCCCACAATTTCTCCAACATTTGTTGTTGGTTGATTTTTTTGTGATAGCCATTCTTTCTGGGGGGAGATGATATCTCAGTGTTGTTTTAATTTGCATTTCACGGATGACTAGTGATATGGTGCATTTTTCATATATTTATTTGATTCTTTAATTTCCTCTTCTCAGAAGTGTGTGTTTAACTCAGATGTGCATTTCAGGACTGGGTATTTAAATTTTGGGACCTTAGTGTTTTTTAAATTCTTTATAAATTCTAGAGAGCAGACCTTTGTCTGAGTACTTATTTGTCATGACTTTTTCCATGTTTGTGGGTTGTCTTTTCACTTTCTTGGTAATTGCTTTTGACATGCAAAAACTTCTCAATTAGAGGAGGTCCTAGTTGTTAATTCTTTCAAGTGTTTCCTATGCAATTTGATTTTTGTTCATGAACTCTTCACCTACCCCGATTTCTTCAAGAGTTCCTCCTTTCCCTTCCAGGAGATTTAGTGTTTCTCTTTTAATTTTTAGATCTTGAATCCATTCTGACTTTAGCTTAGTGTATGGTGATAGACCTGGGTCAAGTTTTACTTTCTGGCATGCAGAGAGCCAATATTTCCAGAACCATTTGTTTACGAAACTATCTTTCTTCCAGCGAGTATGTTTGGCTGCTTTGTCGAAGATCAGGTGGCTGAGTGTGTTCATAGAGATTTGAGCATCTTCTAATCTATTCCATTGATCCTCAGGTCTATTTTGTTGCCAGTACCATGCTGATTTTATCACAGTAGCTTTGTAGTATAATTTCAACTCAGGAATTGTAATGCCTCCTGCCTTATCTTTGTTGCCCAGGGTTGCCTTTGGTATCCTAGGTCTTTTCTGGTTTAAAATAAATTTTAGGAATGATTTCTCTATGTCTGTGAGGTAGGTTGGTGGTAGTTTGATAGGGATTGCATTAAATCCATGCAGCAATTTTGGGAGTATGGCCATCTTCTCAATGTTGGTTCTTCCTGTCCAGGAGCAGAGAATATCTTTCTATTTTATGAAATCCTCTATGATCTCTTTTTTAAGAGTACTGTAATTTTCCTTGAAAAGATCTTTGACTTCTTTAATTATATTAATTCAAAGGTATTTCATTTGCCACAGTGCTATTGTAAAAGGTATTGTTTCTCTGATTTCCCACTCAATGTGTTTGTTATCTGTGTAGAGGAATGCTATTGACTTTGGTTATTGAGTTTGTATTCTGCTATGCTACTGAATTTGTGAATTAATTACAGTAGCTTCCTGGTGGAGTTCTTTGGGTCTTCCATGTAAAGTATCATATCATCTGCAAATAATGATAATTTAACTTCTTCTTTACCTATTCTTATTCCTTTTATTTCTTTCTCTTGTCTAATGGCTCTACCTAATGATTCCAGAACTTTATTGAATAGGAGTGGTGATTAGTGGTGAATAGGACATCCTTATGTTGTACCAGATCTAACAGTAAGAGATTTCAGTTTTTCTCCATTTATAATTATGTTAGCCATTGGGTTTTCATAAATGGCTTTTGCCAGGTTGTAGTAGAGGCCATCTATTCCAATTTTCTGTAGGACTTTGAACATGAATGTGTGTTGGACTTTGTCAAAAGCCCTTTCTACTTCAATTGATACGATCATTTGGTTTTTAGATTTTACTCTATCTATATAGTGTATTACATTTATAGATTTTCAAATATTGAACCATCCTTGCATCCCTGGGATGAATCCTACCTGGTCATGGTGTATGATCTTCTTGATGATTTGCTGTATTCTATTTGCTAGGATTTTATTGAAGATTTTTGCTTCTATGTTCATTAGGGAGATTGGCCTGTAGTTGTCTTTTTTATTTGCGTCTTTCCCTGGTTTTGGTGTCAGTACAATGCTTGCCTCCAGGAATGATTTTGGTGGATTGCTTCCTTTTCAATTTCATTGAAGAGATTGAGGAGTATATGGACTATATCTTCTGTAAATTTTTTGCAGAATTCAACTGTGATTCCATGCCGACCTGGAATTTTCTTTTTCGGTAGGTTTTTTATTACATCTCGTATTTCATTGCCTGTTATTGGGCTATTGAGAGTGGTTATATCATCTTGATTCAGTTGTGGTAATTTGTGCCTTTCTAAGAATCTGTTATTTTGTCTGTGTCTTATATTCTGTGAAAGTAAAGATTCTCAAATTAACTATTGATAATCTTCTGAATTTCCACTGGGTCTGAGGTAATTACACCCTTTTCATTCCTTATTGTTTGTATTTGAATTCTTTCTTTCCTCTTTTTGATGAGGTTAGCTAGGGGCTTATGGAGTTTATTTAATCTTTCAAAGAACCAACTTTTTGATTCATTAATTTTTTGATGTGTTTTCTTCGTCGCCATTTAATTAATTTCTGCTCTAATCTGTATGATATCTTCCCGTCTTTGGGCTTTTCGTTAGGTTTGCTATTCCTTTTCTAGTTGTTGGAGGTGGGGCATTAGGGTGTTCATTTATTTCCATTCTGTTTTCCTCATTTGTGAGTACACAGCTATGAATTTCTTTCTGAGAACTGCTTTCATCGTATTCCATAAATTCCAACAAATTGTGCTTGAATTTTCATTGAATTGTAGATGTTGTTGAATTTTTTGTTTAATTTCATCTGTGACCCATTGGTTACTGAGTAGGGTGTTTTTTAACTTCCATGTATTTAGGGTGTTTTCTGTTTTCTTTCATCATTTATTTCCAGTTTCATTGTACTGTGGTCAGATAACATGCATAGGATAATTTTTGTTTTCTTGCACATGCTTAAGCATGACCTATGGATCAGTATATGGTCTATTTTAGAAATTGACCCATGTACAGCTGAGAAAAATATGTATTCAGCTGTGTTTGGGTGGAACACTGTATATGTCCACGAAGTCCATTTGTTTCAAGCTCTGGTTCAGTTCTATTGTTTCTTTGCTAATTTTTTGTGTGGTTGACCTGTCCTTTTGGGAGAAGGGTTTGTTAAGGTCTCCTGTTAAGATTGTGGTATCAGATATTAGATTTTTCATGTCCATTAGGATTTTCTTTATATAGTTGGCTGCTCCCATGTTTGGTGCTTACATATTTATGAGTGTTACCTCTTCCTCTTGAATTTTTCCT
>NW_004524599.1:18863534-18865290 GCF_000260255.1 Octodon degus
TTTCCTGTATTGCTCATTCAAGGAATCTGTCATTTTTCTAATCTCCTCTATTTTTTATCAATGTTTCTTTAGAAGCATTTATTAATTCTTTTACTTCAGAGTTTTTTTTTTTTTTCAGATTTGGCTTCCTTCCTATGATTTTGTATTTGATTCTTTACTTCAGATGCTATGAGTTCAGAAAATTCTTTTTATTATAGAAACTGTTTCCTCTCTAAGTTCCTATTTACCTTTCTGCTGTTGTTTCTTTACTTCTGACGCTGCTAATTCATTCATTTCAGCTGAGCTAGTGTCCTCTGTATTTTTTCTGGGTGGACACTGGGTTTCCTCCATATGTTTCTTCTTTTGATTCTTTACTGCAGATGTTATTAATTCAGGGATTTATTTTTTCATTTCCAATCTGACTTCCTCCCTACCTTTCTGCAGCTGTTTCTTTATTTCAGAAGCTCTTGATTCATTGATTTCAGCTGTGTGATTCCCAATTTGTTCTGTGTTAGTGTCCTCTGCACTTGTCATGGATGAGCTTGGGTTCTGAGATTGCATTTTGGTCTTTCTAGTTGTCATTTTGTATAGCACTCTCTTCTGACTTTTGTTATAGTGCTTTGGTGCAGTTATAAGCTTTGCATCTGCTGAAATTCTGGTGCAGATCTACAAAGTTTGATTTTATCCATTTGTGCCTGGCTTGGTTCTGGTTGCTGTGCTCAGCTCCTTCCTGATGTAGCATTGGGAGTGAATCTGTTCTGCCCTTCTGGCAAGATGTTCTGCTCTTGGACTAGCTGGGTGGTTCTGTCTCCTACTCTCTATGCAGGGACTGCAGCTGCAGGGTTTCACCCCAGGCCTGTATGCCAGGCCTGAGCTGAGTCTGAAGGGCACAAGGTGGCATAAGGGAGCAAGGAAGCTCTCCCACACACTCACTGGTGTTGAGCTAGGGATGGATCTTGGGGTCCCGAGAATGTGGTATAAGTTCTCACTCATTTGCTGGGCATAGGAGGGGTGGCTGTGGAGTGGTGCTGCTGGGGTCCCAAGGGTGCGGAAGAGGGCCTCATTCATGCTGTGCCTGAGTTTGGACCCCACAGGTCCCACAGGGTAGCCGGATCAGACAGCATTGTATGTGGCACCAGGTATCGAACTCCTGTTCTTGTGCTTGCCAGGTAGGCACTTAGACTGCCGAGTTATCTCTCCAGGTCAAAGTTTTAGAAGAAGAGCTGCAAATATATTTAAATTGTATCTGGAGTTTACCTCCACCATGTTATTGTCATTCTATTTTCTATTATATAGAGAATTTTTTTTTTAGATGAGAGGCAATACCTGACAGGTACAGTTTACAAGAGAAGAGGTGTGTTTGACTGATTTTCTGTGGTTCCATTCATGGTTGGTGGTTTACATGGCAGATGGCACTGATGGGAAGGCAAGCAGTCTGGCTTGAATCTCCTTGACCCAGGGCATCCAGGAAGCCAAAAACAGTGGAAGAGCTGGGAAAACAAGCACACAATTGCTGATCAAGCCCTAAGTGTTGTGGATTCTCTGAGCAGGACCTGGTTCTGCACGTAAGTTGTTTGGAGGACACCTTCGATCTAAATAACAAACACTCCACACAGTCAGGACTGAACTGACAAAAATTCATAGCACTACTTCCTTCAGCTGTGAAAAATAATTAAAATTATAAAAGCCCAAGATTGTAATTGTTATACACCTAATAAAGTGGGAAATGTGAAACTAAAAATATAAAGGCTAACGATTAGACACAATGCCCTGGCTG
>NW_004524599.1:18865880-18869351 GCF_000260255.1 Octodon degus
TAATTATTAATAGTGGTATATTATTCTTTAATAATAGTGGATTTCAGCTAAGAAACCTGGAATGGAGACTGAGCTCTCCTGCCCACCAGTCCCTGACAGCCCTGTGGGCTGTTCACAGGAACACTTGGATCTCCAGTAGTTATTGCCAGCTTGGAGCCAGTGTCTGCCACTCTGAAATTCCTGTCTTTTCTCTGTGCCTTAGTACCCTACTCAATGACTGCAGGTTCTTTGGGATGCATGGAAGGAAGACTTATGAGGCATGACTTTGTTGATGTGGCAAGGCTATGAGTGAGAGCCCACAGCCCCCATCATTGGAGGAGCTCTGGATCTGTGGAGCGACTCCCTTGCAAGTGAGTCAGGTGCAGATTTGGAAAGAAAGAAGCCCTTAGCCACTGTGGTATAGAAGAGAATAAGTACAATCAAGGAGAAAAATAGAAATTTATCCAAAAATTAACTGTAGTGCTAGTCACAATGCAGCTTTCCAGCTACTGTGCAAATACAGAAGGCAGTAACCAGAATGTCAAAGGGACATAGTGTGCTCATTGGAGTTACATCCTCAAGCTTAACAAATGGGTACGAGGGCACATCACAGAAGAATAAAGAGCGAGTGGTACCTGGAATGGTGGAATACTCTTCAGCCATGAAAATGAATAAAGTGCTGTTTCCATGTGAGAGCATGGAGAATTCTGCAGACCATCCTACTGGGTGCCCTATGTGTGGGACAGAAGGACAGAGGTCAGAGACTCATGTCTGGAATATGAAAAAGTTAAATTCATAGAAGTGAGGAGTAGATTGGTGGATACCAGAGGGTGGGCGAGGTGAGCCTGGCATGTGGGCACACAGCGATTGGTGTCACCACGTGATGGTTCTGTGGGACTCAACCCAGCTGTGCTGCAGCCCATGGTGAGTGCAGGTGAGAGTGACAGGTGGTGAGTTTCAGAAAGCTGCAAGGAAAGGTTTTCAGGGCTCTCACGGTAGCATGATGCACACTTGAAATACTTCAACAATTAAACCTTCACTTTAAATGCAAGAAATAGCTGTGTTATTGAATGCACATTCAAACACCATGAAGCACACAGCCCAGGAAATGGGCTCACGAGCTGACACTTACACGGATTAGGTGCATCTTTTGTAGCAAGTCAGGTGCCACCTGCTAACTACACTAGAAAAACGACAACCAAAGCTGCAGTCAAAGGGCCCTTGGCCATGCACTGTGCACTCTGAGTGCACCCAGTGATCTGAGTTGTTTTAATTCTCTTGGTTCAGAAATTGTAAATTCTCTCTCTCTTTTTGCTGTTAAGGTGACTCGACATATTTTTATGGCATCCATTCATGCTGGGGGCAGACTTTGTAAATATATGCTTACCAGTTACTGAACATTATACTGATGACTCCTTTCTTCTTTTATATGTGTGAAACTACTGGCTCAAATGAAACTGTGTGGTATGCATAACTATTTTCACTTAGCAATATGTTTTTGAGATTTTTTCCACAGCAGTTTGAGAGTTTTAGCTTTTTCACTAGCTCGATAGTCTTCTTGAAGTGTGGTAATAGTGCATAGACTTTAAAAGATCTGTCTTCAGATTTTTGTGTTCAGCAAGCACCACAAATGACACACGAAGCTTCCACCCAGATTTTAAGTGTGCCTTATAACTCTTTGTTTAAATATTTTTTCAATAAAGAAAAAGATATTTGAAGCCCTTTTTGTACATTTCTTTTGTGTCTCTTCTTTATTCTTCCCTAACTTTCTCTTTTCCACAAAGATTTATTATTCTGGAGTTAAGGGGATCCTTCTTATCATGCAGCCTTATTAGACGGATTAAAGTAGATTTAATCAGTCATTTCCAAATGCAGATTTGGAAAGAAAGAAGCCCTTAGCCACTGTGGCATAGAAGAGTGGATTAAAGTTTCATCCCCCTTTTTTTGTTTTGTTTTGTCAAAGTGATCTGAAGTTCACATTATTTGTTGTAATACGCAGTGTTGTCTTCCAACCGGTTATTCATGTTACCAGAAATATATACGTAAAATTGAAAGGAGAAAGAAAGAAGAAAGAAGTGTACAAGAAATTAAGAAAAGAAACAGTACAAACAAGTGAAAAAAAGAGACAAAACAAATCAAGTATGCTCTGCTCCTTCCCACAGGCCAGCAGAAATGCACAGTACAGTTCTCCAAACCATCCTGCTCACATACACAGATGAATCTCTTTCCACCACTCCCTCTCCTGTCATTCTCCTCAACTTAGTATCTCTTTGCTTTCGAAGAAGTTGATTCAGTCCCCTTTCCCACTATCTATTGTACCCTTAAGATTTCATTTTGTCTTTGAGGTTCTGACATTAAGCAGACAATGTGATGTTAGCAAATATATCCACCCTTGTTGATCAACTGTTGTTGCTTTGAAAATCTGTAACATATATATTGTTGTATGTCACCCTAATTTGTTTCTGATCTTTGTTCTTGCTTTTGCTTTTACTCTTCAAAATAAAATAAAATAAAGTGATTAAAAAAGCTATCTGGTTTAAAAATTCTCACCTTTTTTCATTTTAATGAGAAAAAAGGATAAAATAGCAAGGAAACAGTTTCAAAATAGGCTAGCAGGACAGTTACAATAATTAATATGGTGCATATTGTTTTTGTAGTAGTTATTCAGATAAGGGCTTAAATTGTAGAATATTCATGGTTGTTGGAAAATAGCAGTTTCATTTTATGTCTCAGGTGTTTGATACTCAGACAGTGATGTTGAGCTTAACTGCTTCTGTTACAGGATAATAATATTGTTCAGTTTCTCTTCTGGATGTTTAACAAAATTCTCGCCTATGGATGGGGTGATTTTGCAGTGTTGCAAATCACCCAGGAATGTTAGTTCTTTAATCATCCTGTAAAACCAGAAGAATAAGACATACATTTTTGTGCTGAATACACTTCTAAAGAGGCTCTAAGAATGTGGAAAAATGATAATGGTGACAGCAGTCTATCTCTTTTTGTATCTATGTATCCATCTATCTGTCTGTCTATGTATCTTTCTAAGTGTGTATGTTTTTTCTTTAATAAGTATATGTTTAAGCAGAGAAAAAACTCCTATGCAGTCTTTTTTTTAATGAGAAAGAAATAGCAATGAGACAGTTTCAAAACAGGTTAGTAGGAGAGTTACAATAATTAATACATTGCATATTGTTGTCTTTGTAGTAGCTATTCATAGTGCAAGATACAGACGTGATATCTTGTCTAAACATTAGCACAAATCTTTCTTCTCATTGAACGAAGAGAAAGTAGCTGTATATTTATCCTAAATATTTTGTACATACAGATATATATATATATTTTTTTTTTCACCACAAATTGTCCTTCATTTATATCCCCCTTTTTTGTTTTGTTTGGTCAGAGATGGGTGTCCCATTACCATTCAAATATTGTAGGTGCTTGAATTCAGCAGAATAAGTCAACATAGTCCAATAGTCTAATAGTAGTGGGTTA
>NW_004524599.1:18869477-18882979 GCF_000260255.1 Octodon degus
TAAAGCAAGACCTATATAACAAAAAATGTAACTTTTGTATCTGATAAGATCAGTCAAATCCCCTCAGGATTTACCCTGAAACCATGTACAACAGTTTGTAGATCCTTTGTCAGTGTCAGCCATGTGGATGAGTCATGGCCATTGCCTGACCAATGTGCTCTCTGTGAAAGCCTGAGAGAAAGTTTTCTCTCCAGGTGACTCTCCTTAGGCACATTCTACATCATTGATCCCTTTTCTCTGTGGCCCCCATAATCTCCTTGAACAGAAAATTTGGGCCACCACTGAGTCACAGCACATGTTCTCCTGTGTCTTGAGTCCTCACAGCTTCTCTTCTGGATGGTTAACAACTTAAATTTGTAGACGAAAAATTAGAGAGAAAGAAGGGTTGCAGGGTAGCCAATGTTTTGGCCCCAGCTCTTCAAAACTCCTACACTTTCTAATCAAATGTCTTAAGAAGACACAGGATGCGATTCTTCTGACATTTTGGAAATTTATTAGCATTTTTCTTCAGTTTGTATTTCCCCTCACATTTATCATGCAACTTAGCTCAGCCCTCCTCTTCTTGCATGTCCACTATTCATTACCAGGGGCTGGAAACCACATTCACCACCTGAGCTGTTCTTTTCAGCCTCCCTGCAGCATGAGTTGCACCCCCAGGTGAGGAGGACCCAGTCACACCAATACTAGAGGAGACAGTGAGCAGGGTTGGCCTCCCAGGACAGCCAAGTCCTTCCCTTGCTGCAGGAAAAGCCATGCAGTTTTCATGTCGCATCTCAGACCGAAGCCCTCATTTGATTAAATCCTTTGCATCTGGGTTAAGAAACTAGCTCTTAGATAATGTTACTGCTGATGTCTATTGGTGTGTGAAATTGAGCAGTTAATGCCTATTTTGCTGTCCCTTTTCAATTTATTCTAACATTTTTTTTCCCCAATTCTGCATGCTTATCTTTGGTAACCCAATCAACTAATTTGTGACAACATTAAATGATATAATAATTATTTTTGAATTCCCAAGATTGTGTCTAGGCAAATTCTGTACCTTTCAAAGCATTTTTTTTCTATTTTAGAATTTTATTTTAAAGCTAAATTTTAAGAAAGAAACTAAGTAGAAGACTTGAAGACATAGAGGTAGGTAGAGAGTTTGTGAGCATAAACCATATTGCGGAGGAAATACTTCAGGGAATGAACTACTGGGCTCTCATCTTGAAATTATTTTCATGTCAAAAATATTAACTAACAACGTAAAAAGTAAACCCACATATTTGAAAGAAGTTTAGTCAACTATCCCCTCTGTCTTACATGTATCCAGAACATATAAAGAATTGCAATAAATTAGGCCCTCAAAACTCAAAGGCCTGATCAATAAGTGGGCATGTGAGAACACACAGTTGTCGGACAATGATTTTCCCATTGAAAATCATTAAGGCAGAATAAATGTGCCTGGGAGGATAACTACAGAAAATATTGCAAGAACACGAAAATAAACTCTTCTTTTATTATCAAGCTGACCTAAGCTGGCGTCCACAGCCTCAGGGCAAACTGTAACTGGTTGTTCAGTAGGGGGCTTGGTGTGCCCTTTGCCTTACTTAGGTGACCTGAAATTCAACTGCAGGATGAACTGGTTGTGCTACTCTCTTCTCACTGTCAATCAGTGAAGAAATACAGCTCTTGTACTATAATGAGAGAGGGACATCTTGCAGCAACTTGCCCAGGGGACTGAGACCACTACTATTCCACAGGACCTGGGACACCAGGGATGACATCACTGCAGGACTGACTGCCTTAGGAAAGAGGGGAGGGTTCTCAGGACTATTCCTCATGCCTTACACTGGCAATTACATCATTTGGCTGTGAAATTTTCCATAAAATTGAAAGGGCAAGGAAAAAAATTATCCTATTTTCTTTTAAAGTGGTTCAAAGCAGGAAGAAAGTATAAATGTGTAGCCATAAGAAGGGAATTTTTTCTTATTCTTGTATTTATACTTTCAAGTGTAAATGGGTAATTCACTCCAGTTCTGTATCTAGATTTTCTTATTCAAAACAAGACAAACATATTACTTATCTATTTTTTTATGTATTTAGTACAAGGTCTCCAGGGTCTCACTACTTAAGATTGGACTCGTAGTGATCCTCCTGTTTACAGCCCCCCAAGCACTGGGATTACAGGCACGTGCTGCTGAGCCCAGTCTAAACCGCTGTCTCACTGTGTCAGAGGGAGGGGCGGCATGGCAGGCCTGGGGATCGAACCCTGGCCCCTGCCTCTGCCTAAGCAGGTGCTTTAATCCGCTGAGCTATTTGGCTGGCCCTTTACTTATCTATTTTTTTTAAAAAAAACTATTTTTAAAATATCAATTACTTAGCTATTTTTAAAAAATGGACTAGGCAGAAATGTATTTAGCAATAGTAAGAATCAAGTGCACCTCCAGGTAATAAATATGTAATCTGAGAGTGTAGGATTGCTCTATGAAAAGTAGGAATTCGAAGGTTTGGAGCCCCATTTGTTACAAATGGTCCTGAAGCAAACCGTGTCGCGTCACGGTAATGAAGCCCTAAGAGCAGCAGGCCTGCCTGGAGCCCCGTGATGCGCTCCTGGCAGCCTGGCTGCCCCTGTGTGCAAAGCCGAATCCCAGTGGTGAGCACCATTACCGCGTGCCTGGGCCTGATGAACCCGAGAGGTGAGGGCAGTGGCTCCCTCTCGCTTCACAGCCCGCTGTTAGTCACTTTAACAGGCCCAATTAAGCCTGAACTAACTCCCAGTCTAACAAGTGCCTTGAGTGTGGAGGGCGAGGGAAAGTCTCGCATCAGGGACCGAGAGGCCATGAAGGTTTCTGCTTGTCCTGCAGGAGACAGCTGTCCCAGTGGAAGTCTTGGTGTCACTTCCTGGTAGCCCCAAGCTCTGCTGTGCTGAAGGAACAAATAAGATCGGGGAGCCTCGCCTTGCCAGGAGGAGCAGCCCAGAGCACACCTGCACCACAGCTGCCAAGGTAAGTGGACCTCCAGGTTCTTTCATTTACTCAGGTGTGCCAGGAAAATTTCCATCTGAAGAAGTATTAGCCAGACCGGTCATCACCCATCACTCCCTCGTGGTAGTTCAGGGCGCTTCTTCAGAGGGGCGGGGGATGTTATAGGTAGCTAAGTCAGACAGAAATACTATGGAGAATCAGGTAGGCTGGGCCCTCGAAGGAGCCAGTGCGGAAGACAGATGCCCTCAACCATGGGGGAGACAGACACCTCCACTGGGGGCCAGACCTGAAGATAAAAGATTAAACACACGCACTCACGTCCTTCCTGAGGATACATCCGTCTCCGACGAACCTGAGCTGCTGTGGAGAGGGTGTTGGCGGCTGAGGTGCTCCCCTTGACCTCTGAACTTTAAAACGCAAAGGCAGAGGAGAAGGGGGCCAGTTCATGGGTTTCAAAAATGTCGAGGCTCTGGCTCTCTATTTAGGGAGAGACGTCATCAGCAAGCTCAGGCTTTGGTCAGGAATCTCTCCTTACTCTTTTCCCACTTTTATTATTTTAATTTTTAAGACAAATCTGCTGAGAACTTCTTACTCAAGGCTTTCAAACATTTGAGGATACAACCCACAGTAAAACAAGCAAACAGGAAATTGTTTGATACAGCTCCGTAATCTCTCCTTACTCTTGCAGGAATCAGAAAGGTACAGGACTCTTGGGGTTCATTTTCTTCCACCTCCAGTTTTACATGACACTTGACTCTGTGGGTATCTCTTCCTATTTTAAAATTCGAACATTTCATTTCTGGTGGTCTTTTAAATTTCAAAATGGGCCAAATTGAATGTTTTATGTTACAAATTTCCTCAGTGCATTTCTGTTTCATTTTAGATTTTGCTGCCTGCATTTATGCATGCATTTTTCACATGCTAACACACAAAGTTATATTATTTTTGACATTTAATTGTTTATGTATTTCTTTGTAGTTTATAGAAGCCCGTCTTGCTATGCATCTTTGGCTGGCTTGAACTTACTGAAATCCTGTGCTTCAGCCTCCTGAGTGCTGTGACTACAGGCAAGTGTCTCCACACCCAGTATTATATTATACTTGTAAGTTAATTTTGCATGCCTGTGTTTCTTAGGAGAGGTAGTATCAATGATTGAGGAAAAATTTACAGTTCTTCTTGCAAGAACACTGTAGTTCAAGAACACTATCGTTCCTCTTTCAAGAAATAACTTGCTTTATTTATGTACTAGTGCTTTGAGTAAGAAGCAATATTTTCATCTTTTATTTGGGAAAACGCCCTGATAAAGATGCTCTGTTTTGCTTCTACTAATTTGGTGTCAGATCCCGGTGCCATTTAATCTCTATTTAAATGCTAAGACTGACTTTTAAAGCAGCTTATTAAAGCATTTTCCGAGACAGTCAGGAAAATGGGTGCTTCCTCCCTTTTCTGACATTCTGACTTCATGAGAAAGAAGGAGTCTCTAGCAGGCATCTCAGAACTGGTCCTAAACATCACTGTGAGCTCTGGAGTCTGGGGAAAGTAACTGGGGCTGGAGCAAAGGAGCCTAGTTCTGCCACAGAGAGACAGAAAGCTCCAGGAGGGCTTGGAAAGGCCATCAGGATGTTGTATGTGGAGGCAGCGACTGCTTCCAAACTACACTTCCTCACTGAACGCTTGGTTACCTTTGCGGACTCTGGGCCCGGCTGCTCGTCCAGTGCTGCAACACGTCACGCTGTGGTGTCTGTTATCTGTGCTGCTCCACAAGAGCCAATGCTCCCCTTGGCCAGGGAGGGACTGGCAGCCCCAGCTGAATTTCCTCCAGGGCGGAGGTCAGCAGAAGCCAAGCCTGGGCCCATCCTGGGGTGTGCAGTGCATGTTATCAGATGTCTCAGGACAGAACCTCTAAAGCAGAGCTTTAATAGTCTGTTGCAATGAGGACAGGTGCCTCCTGAATGGCAGGCCAGTGCTGTGCACACTCTGGTGCAGATGCTATGGATGGTGTCAAACAGCAGGATTTAGTTCATTCTGGAGAAAATGCTCATGCTTTGTCCTAAATTCTAAATGAGAAATTGCAGGTCTCAGTTGCAATCGCCAGCACATTCCTATAGTTAACTATGTTGGGTAAAGGAAAGATAAAATAGGCTGCAAATTTCACTAGAATGGTCTTTCCTGTCGTATTGTGAACTCCTGACCAACTCTTTGATTTTTTATATGCCAACATTGCTTCAAGTAAGTTTGTGAACAACAGCTAATATTGCAGTGTCCGTATTCTTCACAAGCAGTTATCTAAGTACAGCACAGAGCACTGAATTATCCCCCTTCTCCTGATCCTCTTTGGTAAAAGCCTGCTGACAGCCAGGCCGAGCCCTATCCAAGGCCACAGGGTCCACGTGGGAACTCAGAACTCTTCCCAAGTCTTGTAGAAAACCATTCCCGGCTTCCTCTAGGACATCAGGCCCTGCTACTGCTGGTTGTTTCTCTAATATTTTTTTAGGGAAGACAATTCTGACCGATGGATGTTACCTGATTCAGCTTTACTGTTTGGTTGCTATGTAGAAAGTTATACATTTGGAATTGATGGTGAAGACTACAAAAACCTGCAGACTTACAAGCAGTGTATTGTAGAGTCAATTTCAGTGTAGACAAAAGGAAACATTCAGTCACATATGGGAATAAAATGTGTAGAATTTAGAAGCAAAAAGATAAATTAAAAAACTTGGAAATTGGCCTGCTCCCCGAATTAGAGGCATAAAGGAAAGATGACCAAACCAAGACACACTGTACCAGTGAGGACGTGATCACACATGACACTGCCTAAGGATGGTGAAGAAACAGGATTGAAAAGTATCCGGTGGGACTGAGGGAAGCAAACAGGCTAAGCCGGAGGGTGGGGACATCAGCATTGCATCATGGGAGTAGGATAGACTGAAGACTTAGTTATTATGGAGAGGATTTTCTGCTCAATTTATCTACCAGGAAACTGAATGTAGGTGGAACACAGAAGGATTTGAACAAGAAAATAGACTTCTAGTATGGAAGTAAATAGAGAATCTGGGTTAAAAATCATGATTTCTAGTAGTATCCTTCAGGTTTATATTTGAGAATGCACAGAATAATACATAGGCAAAAAAGGAATATATCCTTTTCACAAATGTGCACTGTTGGGACTGGTAAGATAGCTCAGCAGTCTAAAGTGCCTGCGTAGGCAAGCTTAGACAAGCGCACAGTGACTGTGGTTCAATCCCTGGCACCACTTGCCACGCCGGCCCTGCCCCCCAGGATGGGCTGATCGGTCCACAAAACAAACAAAAAATGTGCACTGTTAAATACAGCATGACTTTCCCTTATACTTCAAATATTGCTATTCTATGAAACTTTTTGTACAGATACATATGATTACTGCCTACTGATGCTGTCTTCAGAAAGGTGTTTGCTGAACCCAACCTCTTCTGTCAGTGCTGTAAGAAATGATTTTGAATCTTCTCAAGGGAACAGTCCTGGCCTTCCTGACTACACTTGGCACAGCAGGGAACACCTTTGTTTTTATAAGTCATGTACTCATGTTTGGGGGCGCTGAGAAGAAAGCCACGCACCTTATTCTCATCCATTTGGCCTTCACACATATCATAATGCTTCTGTCCAAAGGCATGCCAAGCACAATAGCTGCTTTTGGGGTGAGACACTTCCTCGATGACACAGGCTGTAAGGTCGTGTGCTACCTGGAGCGGGTGGCCCGGGGCCTCTCCATCTGCACCAGCAGTCTCCTCACGGTGGTCCAGGCCTTCACCGTGAGCCCCAGTCACTCCAGGTGCAGGAGGCCCAGGTCTGCGTGGTTCATTCTTCTTTTGTTTCCCTTCCTCTGGATATTTAATTTTTTGACCAACCTCACCTTACTCGTTTATATCAGAAGTACTAGTGAAAACACATCACAAATTAGCACAAGTGACTACTATTGCTCTTTTCAGCCAGAAAATCAGAAGGTAAGATGGATCATACTTGGTACCATGGCCTTCCGGGACGCTGTGTCTCAGGGCGTCATGTGCGGCGCCAGTGGCTACATGGTGCTTCTTCTCCATCAGCACCACCAGCGTGTTCTCCAGCTGCGGAGCTCCAAGGTCCTCTGCAAAACTCCCGCCGAGGTCAAAGCTGCCCAAAGTGTTCTCCTTCTGATGCTCTGTTTCCTCCTCTTTTATTGGGCAGATTGTGTTTGTAATCTACTGATTTCCATGGTGGAGAATAATCTTATAATAAATGTCCGAGAGTTTCTCACCCTTGGTTATGCGATTCTCAGCCCCTTTGTGTTGATTCACAGGGATGGACACGTGGCTGCGTGCCACTTCCCTCAGAGGGAGAGCGGGGCTTTCAGGAGATATTTATTGCCTGCAGCTTTTCAGTAAATGAATTTGAAAGCAACTCTTAGATTTGTTGTGCTCTATGTATAGAATAATCCAGCGAAAGTAGCTGATACATATGAAGTTGCACTGTCCTACAGTAAAGCTGGTGATCGTGGTGAGTTGCCGCAGAGATAATGGGAAAGGCCCCCCTCGGTCCTCACTGCAAAGCGCGCATCCCTTCAGAAAGCGGTGACGTCATGCCTGTTAGAAAGCTCTGACACCAGCACTGCTGGTTACAAGGAGGAATGATGGTGTGACTGAGCCTTGAGGGCTAACCCTTTTGTCCTTGTTCCACAACCCGCTTGGCAGGCATATGTGTTCACGTAGTAACGAAATAATAACGAAAGAATAATAAAACAAATATTAACTATTGTAGCACTTTTAAAGGTAAACCTAAGTATTTGGTAAAATGGCAATTTTGCTTTTTTAATTCAATTTTTATTTTAAACTTTTATTAGTAAAGGTTTGCAGTACAGAATGTTTACAATAACTGTAGACAATGGGCACACATAAATACAATATATTAATTGTTCCCTGTCCTCCACTCCTTTTCTACTTCCAACATCATGTTCATCTTACAAGAATTTAGGAAGTTACTTGTCACATGTACAGATAAAAAGCCAGACCAATGGGCCAGGACATGCAAAACATGTAAGACTTTTGTGCCAAGTCCAGGAGCTTGTGTGCAAGTGGCCCTTGCACACTCTCTGTGTTGGGACACTGGGGAGAGCGGGAGGGCCCCTGAAAATGTGATTGCCTGTTCCGGGAGACACTCTTTAGCAATGAAACAAAGGTGGGATTCCATTGTCTTTGTCTTTTCTGACTTGTGGAATCTTTAAATGCATTTTAAGCCAGTGAATTAAATATTAATATGATTCTAATTTTTGTCCTGCTCAAAACATCGTGTGGTATTGATTTTATCCTGACAGATGACATCTGCTTCTCTCTGTTTGTGTTTTGGTTTTTAACTAAGACTTTGCTTTGTATTTTTGTTAGGCTGCCTGTGATATAAATGTTTCCGTAGAGTGAATGTTTCAGTCAGCTCACCAGTGTACGGGGCTGTTGAGAGAAGTCTGGGACACATTATGGCGATTTCACTTCTTCACATCAGAAATTTGAGAGCTACTATAGAGAAACAGTCACGCCATTATCACAAATGTCTTTCTACATTTCTTCTATGTTGCTATACTAATTTGCACATTTTACTTTTGTAGTAAATAGTGGTGAATGCCTAGTTCTTTTTTTTATTTTATGTATTTAGTACAGGGTCTACTGGGTCTCACTACATAGATCAGATTTGTAGTGATTCTCCTGTCTTCAGCCTCCCAAGAGCTAGGAATTGAACTCGGGGCCTTGTGCTTGCAAGGCAAGTGCCTATACCACTGAGCTATCTCCTCAGCCCGAGTGCTTAGTTCTTAGTATGATTCTGTCATGCCAGACAGATTTCTAGTAACTAACTAATGTTTTTGTATCACATTGTAAAATATTTAGGAGATTATCATTTTTGTATAAGCATTGCTTGTTTGAAGATGATAATATATCTTTACCTTAGTTTTTATTTTCCTTGGACAGTCTTTCTTAATATCCAGAATATGGAATGTATAAAAAACATGCAGTTCCTAAGAAGGAGATTGGTTTTTGATTAGAATGGAAGGAATTCAAATCCAAGAAATATACTTAGGAATGTTACTGAAAAGTCTAATCGTGAAGACAGAGTTGCACAGGAAATGGAGATAAGAAAGTAAGGAGGGTTGAGGACAGATTTTATGGCTGTTGCCAAAGAAGGAGTGAAGACTTCCATCTAGTTCAGCTTTCCTAAGAAATTTATTTCTGTCTAAAAAGAAGGAACTGAGTTCAGAATGCTTACTTTACACTTAGATTCCTAGCATAAAATAATTGAAGACAGAGAAGCACACCCTTCAATTGGTTCACATCAAAGGAGAGAAGCTGGGAATCAGGAATCTGCAAACACTGACCCTTAGCACACGTCATGTGCAGTGTGCCAAATGGCTTTTACCTTTGGAATCTATAGATTTTAGCAGAAAAATACAATATTAAGGTGGACTGTGCCTGAGATTTGCACCCTTGGAAGCTGACATAATATTTACATAGGTCTGAATGCTACCTAGATTTGGTGAATAATTTATCTCCAATTTCAAAACACCAATGAAGCCATGTGGAATCAGCTCAACTTGTTTAGCCCTGGACTAACCACAATCAACTTTATAAACAATAAAACAGAAAATTCTTAAAATCAACCCCAAATAGTACATTATGTACAAAATAGAGATGACTTTTGAGTGTTACTTCATTTTAGAGAAGAAATATTGGGCCTGAGGAAAAACTCCCTTGTTCACTAGGTCCTGTGAAATCCTTCCCCTGAGTGGTTGTTCACAATGATGCTCTGGATCCTGAGCAAATATTTGCAGCCCTAAGGGACTCCCTAAGTCCATGGAATATCTGATTTTATCCTCTACTACTGATTCACTCTAGATCAGTGTTGGTGAACCTATGACATGGTGGAGAAGTTGGTTTTTTTTTTATCACTGAAACATCTAGAAGATTTGCTATCCCTGCTCTAGGAAATGGCCAGTGCTTCATATAGAAGAGCGAGAGAAAGAATTTCCATGTACATTTTAGGTGGTGTAGCAAGTCTCCACATGAGGATCCATAATGTACCTGATTCTAGGAGTTCTGTGTCTGCAGAGCAGCTCAGATATGGAGAGAATGAGGAGCCATAGTTTCACATTGACTAAACTGTGCATATAGCCTCACTGCTCTTCTTCAAATGAATGGATTAGAAAGTGTGGGTCCTGCTTTACCTTGGTCTTAACCATCCAACAGAAAAGTATAAAAACAGAATATAAGAAGTAAAGCCATGGTCTTATGTTGAGCTGTAGGAGACTCAGGTCAACAATTTCTGACATTGCCAGTGGAGCGGAAGACCCAATACTATTATGGACTACTGGACTCTTTGAGATTATTTTGCTGATTTAGCACACCTCTAATATTCAAATAATGGAACTTAACAAAAAGGGTATACAGATGAATGTCCATTTTGTATCTGTGTATTCAAAGTGGTTAGGATAGATATATAGTTACATTCTCTTAATGAATAGAGGGATTTGTTCTAATGATGTTTGTAAGTAGGAAATCATGTCCGCATCTTGTACAGCAATTAACCACTGGGAGGAATGTATGCAGTGTGTTAATTATTGAAACTGTCCTATCAATTTGATTTGAAACTGTCTCATTGCTATTTGTTTCTCAATAAAATTATGGAAAAAAAGAAAGTGTGGTGTATACACGAGAAGATACTATGGTGGCATAAAAGGAATGCAATTATGCCAATTCCAGAAAGCCATGGAAGTGTGTTCCATCATATTACACAATTATAGCTGAACTCAGAATGTTAAGTAGCAGGATTTTTGTTATACAGAAAAAGTAAACCATACACAAGTATATTCATGAAGAAGGGATGGCATAAGTGTAGGCAGAGCCTACAGAAGATGGGGATGGACTCAGAGTGGAAGGAGAAGAGAGGCAGAGGATGAGACTGAAAAGGATCAGGATGTACTCCTTGCAGCTCCCCAATCCCTCACACACCCCTTACTATTCTATGTTACTTATGTGCCTTAAAAATAAACAACAAATGGAAAACAATCAGTGTGTTTGGCAGAGATCTTCACATCTGTCTTCCTTGCAGAAGTTACCACCATGAAGAAATGACATCATGTGACCATCACATGATGTGTGAACTTAAAGCATGTCACACACACACACACACACACACACACACACACACACACACACGAAATACAATCCTTGTGTTAAGTGCACTGAGTCAGGCACAACAAGGCAAGTGCTGCCTGACCTCATCACGTGGGGTAAAAAATGCACACACTGTGTATTTGGGGATTGGTGTGCTGAGTAATTAAGGGGGACAGGGCAGGTGGGGAAGGCTTATGAAAGGGTTCACAGTGGTAGTTACAGAAGAAGTGTTCCCTGAGTTCTGAACAGTACAGATATGGATAATGTACAGTATATTTCAGTGGGTTGAATGAAAAAAAATTAGATTTTTCACAGAAGGGATTGATAAAAAATTTAAAAGATAGGTAAGTTTCTCCCAAATCAACATTATACAATGTACACAAATGGAAATATATGATGCAACACCCATTTTTAGATGTCAAGTGAACAAATAAAGAGATGAGGCAAGGTAGGGAGAAGCAGATGGGGGAAGAGAAATAAAAGGGATCCAGATGTGCTATGAGCATGCACCGACTCTCTGTGATAGACAATCTTCATTTACTTCACACCTGTGACAAGAAAATAAAGAATTGAAGTGAATTTATAAAATATCTTCCTAAGTAACTAACAATTCACAAAGGGTAACCTTCCTGAAATTCCTGTCCTATTTAAATGTAGAGCAAGCAGAGCAGAATCAATCTAAGCGTTAATCAGTGAGCAGGATATTTTTTGAAGGAGAAATCTCAGGACAACCACAGAAAAGTGTACTGCCAATCTGTAGAGGATCAAGAGAGAGTGTCTGGGCTGAAGACTAGTCTCCACTTTTTAAATTAATTTTATTGAGAAACAAATAGTAATGGGACAGTTTAAAAAAACAGGATAGTAGGACAATTATAATAATTAATACACTGCATATTGTTGTCTTCATAGTAGTTATTCATAGTACAAGATGCAGAAATGATATCCTGTCCATACACTTTTAGTACAAATCTTATCTCTCATTGAATTGAGAGAAAGTAGCAGTATATCTAATCTAACTATTTTGTATATACAGATACAAAATGGTCTTTTATTTATATCCCCCTTTTACATTTAGTTTTGTCAGAGATGGGTATTCCATTGCCATTTAAATATAATAAGTGTGTGAACTCAGCAAAATAATTCAATATAGTCCAGTAGTCATAGTGGGTTATCTGTAGGACTATACAGACCTCAAAAATCATCTCTGAAATTTCTGGGCTCCAGACCTTGTTCCCTCCTTTAGCTGTGCTTTCTATCACCCTCTTTATTTCTTTTTCCCATAATTTTATTGAAAAACAAATAGCAGTGAGACAGTTTCAAATCAAATTGTTAGGACAGTTTAACACATTGCATAATGTCTTCCTAGTGGTTATTTGTTGTAAAAGATGCAAGCATGATATCCTATTGACAAACACTATTAGAACAAATCCTTCTGAGAGCTTCACACTACCCTGCACCAGCGGGACCTACTACTGGTCCCAGCTCAGGCACAGCAAGGTAAGACCCACTTCCACCACCCTGGGATGCCCCAACCACTTCCCAGCACCTCCTGCACCACGCCCGCTGAGTAGGAATTTCTGCCGCTTTCCAGGAACCCCCAGAACCAGTCCTAGCCTAGGTTCGGTGAGTGTGTGGGAGAGCTTCTGGCTACCCCGTGAAGGTGGGACCTATTACTGGTTGCAGTCCAGGCTCAGCCTGGGTGAGACCCTCTTCCACCCCCTTGGAATGCCCCCCAACTCTGCAGCACCTCCCCCACCCCACCTGCCCAGTAGGAATTCTGGCCGCGTTCCCGGAAACCCCAGACCCAGTACTAGCCCAGGCCCAGTGAGTGTGTGGGAGAGCCGCCTCTTTCCCCTACTCCACCTTGTCCACTCCAGGCTCAGCTCAGGCCTGGCATACAGGCCTGGGGTGAAACCCTAAAGCTGCAATCCCTGCAGAGAGTGCAGAGGATAGAACCATCCAGCTAGTCCAGGAGCAGAAAATCTTGCCAGAAGGGCATAACATGTTCACCCACAAGGGCAGCAGCAGAAAGGAGCAGAGCACAGCAGCCAGACCCAAGACAGGCACAGCTGGATAAATCCAAACTTTGTAGATCTGAACCAGAACTACAGTACGTGCTAAGGTTATAACTACAACAAAGATCTACAACAAAGGTCAGAAGACAGTGCTACACAAAATGATGAGAAGGAACAAAATGTAACCTCAGAACCCAAGACCACCCATAACAAGTGCAGACGTCACTAAAACAGAAAAAATTGGGAATCAAACAGCTGAAAACAACGAATCAATGGCTTCTGAAATAAAGAAAGAGCTGCAGAAAGGTATAGAGGAACTCAGATTGGAAATAGAAAAAGAAATCCCTGAATTAATAACA
>NW_004524599.1:18889474-18900992 GCF_000260255.1 Octodon degus
ATAGTTGCATTCTCTTAATGAATAGAATGATTTGTTCTAATGGTGTTTGTAAGTAGGATCACAAGTCTGCATCTTGTACAGCAATTAATCACTAAGAAGAATATGTGCAGTGTATTATTTGTTGAAACTGTACTTTCGATTTGATTCGAAACTGTCTCATTGCTATATGTTTATCAATAAAACTTTGAAAAGAAAAAAAAAGACCTTATGTTGAAAGGTTAGAAGTATGAGAAATCTTTACTTTATATACCTAGGTAAAATCAAAGCTTCATTCTCTGATCTCAAGGGAATGTCTACAATGTACATTGATACAAAAAACAAAGCTTTTGAAAGACTGAAAAAAAAGATCTTTGACTTCTTTAGTTATATTAATTCCAAGGTATTTCAATTTCCTCGGTGCTGTTCTATAAGGTATTGTTTGTATAATTTCCCTCTCAATGTATTTGTTATCTGTGTTGAGGAATGCTATTGACTTTTGGGTATTGACTTTCTATCCTGCTATGCTAGTGAATTTGTGTATTAATTCTTGAAACTTCTTGGTGGAGTTTTTTGGGTCTTCCAGGTAAAGTACGATGTCATCTGCAAATAATGATAATTTAACTTCTTTGCCTATTCTTATTGCTTTTATTTCTTACTGTTGTCTAATGGCTTTAGCTAATGATTCTTGAACTATAGGGAATAGGAGTGGTGATCGAGAACATCCATGTATTGTACCAGATCTTAGAGTAAAAGATTTCAGTTTTTCTCCATTTAGAATTATGTTAGCCATTGGGTTTTCATAAATGGTTTTTATCTGTTTGCAGAATAGGCCATCTATTCCAATTTTCTGTAGGACTTTGAAGATGAATGAGTGTTGGACTTTGTCAAAAGCCTTTTCTGCATCAATGGAGATGATCATGTGGTTTTTCGTTTTCGCTCTATTGATAGAGTGTGTTACATTTATAGATTTTCGAATATTGAACCATCCTTGCATCCCTGGGATGAATCCTACCTGCAGGGGTATGTAGTATTGTTTTCCATCCTTTGACTTTACACCTATGAATTGCTTTATGTGTTAAATGTGCTTCTTGTATACAGCATATTGTTGGATTTTGTTTCCTAGTGCACTGTGCCGGCCTATTTCTCTTAATTGGTGAATTGAGTCCATTTACATTGATGGTTATAATTGAGATGTGTTGACATACGATTGACATGTTATTTTCCTGCTGTTGTTTACTCCTTTTTGTCCCGTTTTTATTTGTTTTCCCATTTTAGTGGGTTGGTTCTCTTCTCATTCGTTGAGTTCTGATCATTTTGGTCCCTCTCTAGAACATCTTTCAGCAGCCCGTGTGTGGTTGATTTTGTCATTACGATATTCTTTAGTTATTCTTTGTCATGGAAGTACTTCACTTCTCCATCAAAGTTGAAAGAAAGTTTTGCAGGGTATTCTATTCTGGGTAGAATTTGTTTTCATAGAGGACTTGAAGAAATGTGATCCATGCTCTTCTTGCCTTTATGGTTTGTGAAGAGAAGTCTACCAATATTCTGATGTGTTTTCCTTCGAATGTGATCTGATTCTTTTCTCTAGTGGCTTACAGTGTCTTATTCTTGTGGTGGATTTCTGGGATCTTGACTGTTATATGTCTTGGTGTGTTTTTAAGTGAGTTGTGGTTACTTGGCATTCTGTATGCTTCGATTACCTGGATGTCAGATTGCTTCCTCATATTCAGAAAGTTTTCTTGTATTACTTCTGCCCATATTTTTTGATGTCATTTTTATTGATGCCTTCTTTCTCATTGATGCCTATTAGTCTCACATTGTTCATCTTTGCATCATCTTGCGAGTGATGAATTATTTTTTACTGCATCTTAGTTTTTTTAAGAGATTTTTTCTTACCTTTTCACTAGCTGCACCAGCATCTTCAAGATCTGAAACTCTGTCTTCACTTTCCCTCAGACTGTTTTTTTATTTTATTTTTTCCATAATTTTATTGAGAAACAAATAGCAACGAGACAGTTTCAAATCAAATGGGTAGGACAGTTTCAATAATTAACACATTGCATACATTCTTCCTAGTGGTTAATTGCTGTACAAGATGCCGACATGACATCCTATTTACAAACACCATTAGAACAAATTCCTCTATTTACTAAGAGAATGTAACTATATATCTATCCTAACCACTTTGAATACACAGGTACAAAATGGACATTCATCTGTATCCCCCCCCCTTTTTTGTTAAGTTCTGTTATTTGGATATTAAGGTGTGTAAACTTAGTAAAATATTCTTAAAGAGTCCAGTAGCTCATAATATTAGTGGGTCTTCCGTTTGACTGGCAATGTCAGAAATTGTTGACCTAAGTCCCCTGCAGCTCAGCACAACATCATGGCTTTACTTTTTATATTTTGTTTTTATACTTTTCTGTTGGATGGTTAAGACCAAGGTAAAGCAGGACCTATTCAATAAGAGTTGTAACTTTTGTGTCTGATGAGGTCAGTGAAATCCCCTCAGGATTTATCCTGAGATCCTGTACCTTAGATTCTGGAACCTTTGTCTGTGTCAGCCATGTGGATGAGTCACAGCCATTGCTTGGCCAATGTGCTCTCTGTGAAAGCCTGAGAGAACGTTTTCTCTCCATGTGACTTTCCTTAGGCACACTCTACTTCATCGATCACTCTCCTCTTTGGCCCCATAATCTCCTTCATCAGAAAATTTGGGCCACTACTGAATTACATGATATAAGAGTACAAGTTCTCACATGTCCTGAGTCTTAATTAACCTTAGAAGGCTAGGGCCAGAATGTTGACTTTACTTTCAGCCCATCTTTTTCTTTAATTTGGTCTGCAAACTTAGGTTGCTAACCATCCAGAAAACAAGGTTATTGTTATTACCATACAACTTAGGCTGTTAAGCTTAACCTCACTATCTGTCTGCATATCAAACATCTTAGGCCTAGTATGGAACAGGTATTTTTCGTCAAGTATTGATATGTTGAACTTTAAGTCCCTACATAATATGATAAAAAAACATTTAAATATTAGTATATATTTTAAAAATAGGCATAAACAATGATATACTTCTTATGTTTACACATAAGTCCAAAAAACTAACCATATTCAACCTTGAAGCAGGACAGTCCCACAATATTCCTTTTTCTGTCTCTTGCCTTCATTCATCATTCCCTTCTTTTTGAACAACCATCTACCCAAGAGACAGCACAGCAGCAAAGGTATAATACAAGTAAAAGGAAAACAGGATCTCGAGGACTAACTAATCAAGAGAGGGAAAGGAGAAGAGGTAGGAAACATGACAATGTCAAGTCATACATTTATATGTAGAAGATGGGTGTGGTAATGATCCTGAGAATCTCCAGAAGATTTTTGAATCTAGGCGTTAATTGGAAAGATTCTCACCCTGACTAACTATATATACTGATACCTGTGAACTAAGCAACTGCACTGAAGTTGGTAATCTGTAATAGTATTTTCATGCTTGGAGTGCCTGTCATTCTTGTCTTCTGAATACAGGCTGCTTGTTATGACTCAAACTGTTTTGTAAGTTTGTGATTGAGATTTTAAGTTCCTCTATATCTCTTTGACTCTGCTTCATGTGATCTATTTCTTTCCTGTATTGCTTATTCAAGGAATCTTTCATGTTTCAAATCTCCTCTATTTTTTTAAATCAATGTCTTTTTTAGAAGCAGTTATCAATTCTTTTACTGCCGAGTTTTTTGAGATTGGCTTTCCTCCATATGTTTTTGTATTTGATTCTTTACTTCAGATGGTATGAGCTCTGAGATTTCTTTTTTTATTTCAGAAATTGATTCCTCTCTGAGTTTCTCTATACCTTTCTGCTGTTGCTTATTTACCTTCAACACTATTAATTCATACATTTCAGCTTAGCTAGTGTCCTCTGCACTTGTTCTGGGTGGGCATTGGTTTTCCTCCATATGTTTCTGCATTTGATTCTTACTTCAGATGATAATAATTCAGCTATTTCATTTTTATTTCTGATCTGAGTTCCTCTATACCTTTCTGTAATTGTTTATTTCAGAAGCTCTTGTTTCATTGATTTCAGCTGTGTGATTTTCAATTTTTTCTGTGCTAGTGTCCTCTGCACTTGTTACGGGTGGGCTTGGGTTCTGAGATTGCATTTTGCTCCTTCTTATTGTCATTTTGTGTAGCATTGTCTTTCCTTTATGGTAGAGCTTTGGCGGTGTAGTTATAAACTTAGAACCTACTGAAATTAAGGTGCAGATCTACCAAGTTTGAATTTGTCCAGTTGTGCCTGGCTTGGGTCTGGCTGCTCTGTTCAGATCCTTCCTGCTTCCCCTTTGGGAGTGAACCTGTTTTGTCCCTGTGGCAAGAAGTTCTGCTCCTGGACTAGCTGGGTGGTTCTGTCCCCTACTCTTTCTGCAGGGACTGCAGCTGCAGAATTTCACCTCAGGCCTGTATGCCAGCCTTGAGGTGAGTCTGAAAGGGACAAGGGGGAGTAGGGAAAGGGGAAGCTCTCCCACACACACTCACTGGGCCTGGGGTAGGTGTGGATCTGGGGGTCTCAAGAATGCTGTAGAAGTTCTTACTCAGTGGGAGGGCATGGGGGGTGCTGCAGAGTGATGGTGGGGCATCTCAAGGGCACAGAAGAGGGTCTCACTCATGCTGCCTGCCTTAGTTTGTACTGGACAGATCCCATGGGCACAGGGTAGCTGGAAGCTCTCTCACACACTCACTGGGCCTGGGCTAGGGCTGGATCTGTGGGTCCGGAGAAGCAATTTTTCTCTTCCTGAAGTGCACTTGTGTAGGAGTATAGATTTTTAAGATATTCATTAAGAAATCTTTTAGACAAACATCTGTAAAAAAAAAAAAAAGGGGAGTGAGGAATGAAAAATAACATAATATTTACAATGCCACCTATCATATAAAATGTACATCTTTAGAAGAGACAGGTTACAATCCTAGGGATGGTGATTTTTTCATTGTAATTATCCTTTCATAGGACCCAACTTTTGATTCGTTGATCCTCTGTAAGTTGGTCTTAATTTCATTGCTTTGCACTCTCCTCTGTACAATGTCTTCATTTCTACAAGTTGTTGATTTGGATTTCTCTTGTTTTGCCATGACCTTGAAATGCACCACTGGCTTGTTTATTTGAGAGTCTTCTAGTTTTGTAATGTAAATCTTCACATCTCTAACCTTCCCATGAAGAACGGCTTTCCTTGTGTTGTGCTGGATTTGCCATGTGGTGCTGCCATTGTCATTTTATTATAGCAATTTTAAAATTTTGTTTCTAATTTAAAATTTTCTCTGATCCTTTTTAATACAGTACTATTATTCAGCGATGCATTAAATAATCTCCATGCATTTGTGTGCCTTCTTTGGTGTATTGGCTATGGATTTCTAGCATCATCTGACTATAATCTGAGCATATTCCAGAGATTTGTTGAATTTCTTTGTATTTATTTAGCATGCTTCTGACCTAAGTAGGTTCTATTTTGTAGAAAGTTGTGCCTGCTGCTAAAAAATTGTGTCCTGTTTATACTGGATTAAGGACTGTAAATGTGTTTCAAGATGAGTTGCTCTTTGTATGGACTATGTTGCTATTTCTTTGTTAATTTTTTGTCTGATTGATCTGTATATTGCTGAATATGAGGGATTGAAGTCCTTCACTATGGCTGTGTTGGTATCTGCCTCACCTTTTTGTCCCACAACATTTGTTTGACATTGTGTGCGTTGGCCTTTGGCGCATATATATTGAAAGCTATCTTCTAGAACAGTTGTTCCCTTTAGCAGTATGCAGCGTTCTTTGTTTCTTATCATCATTTTGGGTTGAAGACTACTTTGAAAGTAGAGAAGCTGCTGCTTGCTTTCAGAACTGTATGTTATCATAAAATATGGTAAGGACTCCTGCTAGCCATCAGGCCCCATGTGGATGCAACAATGTTTCCCATCCTTCATTTTCAGTGTGGTTTTTCAGGGCAAGAGATATTATTCTTGAAGCCCACACTTACTTAAGTTTTATTTTTGGTTTATTTATCTGTTGGTGTCTTTTGATGAGGGAGTTAAAGTCAGTTACTTTTAGTGTTATTGTCTGAAGACATTTACTGATTCCTTGCATTGCGTTGTTTTTGCTCTCTTGATTCCTTTTTTCTTTCCTTTTGTGTAGCTCTTGCATCAGATGGGTGTAGTCTTGTCTTCACGCTCCTTAGTGGTGCTGGCCTCATTTTCTCTATTGAGGAATTTTATTCTTTCTAATGGTCATAAATTGCTACGTAGAATCTCTTTGTCATGCAGAATCTATCACTATAAAATCTGAAAGACAATTATTCAGGGTATAATGATCTGAGTTTGAAATTAATTTAGGTATGGAAAACCTGGCTTCAAGAGGTTCCTGCTATAAAGTTTTGGGCTGAGGAACCTGCTGTTATACCAACGTGTTTGCCAGCATACATTAATGTCTGCCTTTTAGTCTTCTCTTCTGGAAAATGTTCTGTGATAATTTCAGTGAATACATTGTATATGCCCTTGGATTTATCTCCTAACATTTCCCTGATTTTATAAATCTTTGTATATTCTTGTGACTTCTATCAGCTGTTGGGTTCAACTTTGGTTTTGTTCTGTTTGTTTTTCAAGGCGTCACTTCTTATACTTGTAATAATCTACTACATTAACTTTATCACCAAGTCCCTGTAGCCCCTCTTCAAATTGGCCAGGCTGGCTGCCATACTTTTAATTGGACTTTCTGCATCCAGCATTACTACTTGACTTCCTTTTGATAATCTCAAATTTGTTTCATACTCTCTAATTCTTCACTAAAGTGCGCATTTAGGGATTTGTTCTAATAGTGTTTGAGACAGGATATCATGTCTGCATCTTGTACAATGAATAACCACTAAGACAACAACACACAATGCATTAATTATTGAAAATGTGCTAGTAATCAGCTGTGAAACTGTCTCATTGCTATTTGTTTCTCAATAAAATTATTTAAAAAAGAAAAAAAACATATATTTAGTTCAAAAGGAAGAAAATGTTCCGTAGATAGATATATTAGTGATGTCCACCTAATAACACAAATGTGTGTAATTTTATTGAATTTTATACTTTAAAATAACATTTATGTGATGTATATTTTATTTCAATAAAAAGAATTAAAAAATAAAAAATAAAAAATAAAGTGCGCATTTATATCCTGTGACATGTTCTATAATTGAATCAGCACCGTGCCCTTCAAGGCTCCTTGAGCACCTTGTATCTGCTCACTTGCATGCTGCTTGAACGCCCTGAGCATCCTCCCCCTTGCCTATTTGCATCTTCTTACATGTCTTCAAGCTTTTTTCATTAGTTCATTAATTCTTTGCCTGAGACTTTCTGCACTACAGGCTTCATCAGAGCTGCTATAGGGGTATCAAGAGTTTTTGATGGTGTCTTGTTGCCTAATGTTCTCATGATTTTACTGCTAATCTGCTGAGGATTTAAGGTTCAGTTAAGGGAGGAAACTGTGGCTACTGTGGCTATCTTTTTGTGGCTCTCTCCCTGTGATGCAACTTCTGCTTTGCTCACATGGGCTGTCCACATACCTGATCAACTTCTTAAATATAGCTGATCCAACCTCTGCTACTGGGCTGTGAGGACAGAATGACTACTGGTTATATTGGCATCAATTTATTCAATCACATATCAATCATATAACTGAAAATCTGTTTAAGAACATCAAAAGTTTTCAATAACCCAGGAAGATCATGGCCTAATACTGATGGCGAGTACTTTAGATCTAGAGGCCAAAGCTTAAGCCATTGCACATATACAAGCACTCATATTTATATTTAAAGACAGGGAGAAAAATGACAAAGAAGAGAAAATCCATTGTACTAACTGGATTTGTGTTATGCAAAAACAAGCGAGAAAATGTAATGTTTGATAGGATAAGAGAGAAAGTAAAGAAATGGCAGGAGGAGGAGGAACATAATGGTGAGTGTTAGAGAGCTAAGAACGTGGTTCTAATTGATGACCAAACCAAAGATGAATTTGCATAATCCTATGAAACAGACTAGGCATGAAAGTGCCTAATGTAAAGGCTAGAAACTCTGGGGCTGAGAAGGCATAAGCACCTAACTGGTAAGCACAAGGTGCCAAGCTCTAGCCCAGACCCACAGGCCTTGCCAGCCTTGGAACTCCAGACTCACTGGGTGTGGTAGCACATGCCTGCAATCCCAGCCCTCTGGAGTTGAGAGAGGAGGGTCACTGTTAATTCAAATCCAGCCTGGGTCTACAGAAGAGAGCGCAGGGCCAGCACAAAGTGAATAGAGAGACCCTGTCTCAAAAGAATGTTAGGAACTGTATGAATAAAATCATGATCTCATAGGTCACTGTACTTAAAAACACACTGACAAGGCCTAGCTGTTACTAAAAGCAATACCAGATGTAAGAGAGAGGGAAAAAGAAAAGTAGTATATTGTGCTGGTTGTGCAACAGAAGACAGGGAAGGAGTGAGATTTACAACGATGTGTAAATAAAAATAAGTAAAAAGAACAGAGATTCACTGTAACACTGAGGAGGGTAAAAAAAAGGTTGATATCTATTTATGAATAAACTTATTAGCCAGTTTCAATAACCATATAAAGCAAGTTTTAGCATGGGAAAATCTAATCTAGCTTGGAAAATGCAATAGCTCAGAACAACTAACTCACAACTATGTCCCTAGTACTTTTAAAAGCCAATACTAAATGAAGGAGAATTTATCATACACACACACACACACACACACACACACACACACACACACACACACAGAGCTATGCACACATCCCATCCTCTCAGTCGTGTTTTTCCTGCAGGATTTGATAAAGATATTCTGCGCCCCTGTCTGGCAGCTTGTGTGGGTGGCTGAGAAGCAGTCCTCTGTGGTTTATACAGGGTGCTCTTGCTTGAGCTTGTTCCCTTGAATAATTGTTCTCTTGTGTGCCTCGGAGTGAAGGAGCTGGGAGGATCTGGGTGGGCCATGGAGACAGATTGTCACTCCCTCTTCACAGAGTTCTTCTAGGTTTTGCCCGCCCTCAGTGGATGTGAGTGGCTACATGTTTTTGACTGTCTTGGGACACCAGCGGCAGCAGTTGTGTTGGAGGAGGAGGAGTACACAGTGTGGATGGTCTAAGATCTCTCCTGCAGTGTTCTCTGGGGGATTCCTGTCTCTAGTTCCATGTCCCAAGGAGACTCCTGTACCTGTCTGTATCTGTTTTGTCAACACATCCCAGGGGAGCATGCCACAGAAACCTCTGTCCACACCACTCCTCTCTGACTTTCTGTGCCACACTGACCTCCCTGTACCTAGCCCATCACACTACATGAAGTGAAGCACTGGAGATCTGGCAATTGGCCTGAGCAGGGAAACACAAACTAAGTCCACTGTGACACAGGGAAACATTTTGCATACACACTCCCAATTTGTGATTTGTTTTTATATAACTGTAGACTTTGCTCCTAAAGCCTGAAGTACAAAACCAGTAGTTAACAAAATCATCAATTTCTAAATTTTGCTTGATTTTTATTATTATTACTA
Organism: Octodon degus; assembly: GCF_000260255.1. NCBI lineage: Eukaryota > Metazoa > Chordata > Mammalia > Rodentia > Octodontidae > Octodon > Octodon degus. The sequence goes on from NW_004524599.1 coordinate 18,899,010, forward strand.
ATCGTACTACTGTAGCTAGGGTAAAATATTGGTTCCAAACACTTATTCTCCCTTGGCCATCAATATTTTAAAGCACAGGGGTAATAACCTCGCCAAAGCTATACACCTAAAGATGGAAGACATAGTTCCAAGGTGAAATGAACATCATACTCTCAATTAATTGGGAAGGCAAGATCTCAGGACAGATACAAAGCGAGAATCTCCCCCACACAGAATAAACCCTGAGGAACAGACTCTTCATCTATCATACTGTGGCCTTGATAGTAGTGATAAGCCACCAACTATTAAAATTTCACAAGGATTATCACCAAAATCAAAACAAACACTTCTTTCTAAAGTTTAAAATAAGAAACTGAAGGAGAAAAATGCAATTTCAGGCCCCTAGCTCTCCAGAACAAGTCCAGGAATCATCAGCATAGAAGAAATTGGAAACCACACACTTGAAACCTCTGAAATGATTGCAAACGGAAGTAAAGAAACAATTACAGATGCATATAGAAGGAACTGGGCTAGAAACAATCTCTCAGGTTAAAAGAAAATAAATGATAATCATAATGAAAGAATTGCTAAACATATCTAAAGAATATAATGATAAAAATGTAGAGAAGCATAGAAAAATGATGGAAGCCTTGAATAAGTGGTATAGTAAAGAAACAGACTGTATGAAATCAATTTAAAGAGATATCCATTAATTTAAAATTCTTTTAAAATCTGGCATTTAGGGCCTTCCAGATAGTTCAGTGGACTAAGAGCCTGCTTGGGCAAGCACAGGGACAGAGTTCGATCCTTGGCACCACATGCTGTGACAGCCGCACCCCAGGAATGCTGAATAAGTCACAGGGAGTGGGCATGGGGGTACATACCTGTAACCACAGTGCTAGGGAGGCTTCAAATAGGACTATCAAGGAGTCCAAGCTGTGTTGTGAAATCCTGTACCAAATACATAAAAAAGCTGGCAAATAAGAAAAATTTAGGGAATAAATGGAAGAAAAGTAACATGACAAAGAATCCAATATAGATCACTTATAACCACTAAGTAGTTGACCTCAATTCACTAATTAAAATAAATAGACTGGCAGAGTGGATCAAAAACAAAACCAAACAATGTAGTATGTACAAGAAACAGATTTAACTTAAAAGGAAATTAACAGGCTGAAAGTCAAAGGATGGAAAAACTATACTATGAGCCAAAAAAACCAGAAAAAAGCAGGGGTAGGTATTCCATTAGAAGACAATATGAATTTCAAACCATGCATGATCAAACAAGATAAAGAAGGTCATCACATACTTGTTAGGTGACAATGGCAAGTGGAAGAGATAATAATCTTAAATATGTACGCACCAATATGGAAGCACCCAACTATATCAGACAAATTTTCAGGGACATGGAAAAATCAAATAACAAATAATAGAATGTGTTTTTTAAAAAGAATACAAAATAAGAAATTAAAAATCAGCATTAGAAATGAAACAAAGCTACTGTTTTATGACGTTTCTTATTTTTTAAAGAGAATACAAATTAGAATGAACAAAAATTACAAGTGGAGTCCTAGCCCAGGTCCGGTGAGTGTGTGGAGAGCTTCCTGCTACCTGCGCCGGTGGGACCAGTCCTAGCCCAGGCGCAGCATGGGCCAGACCCTCTCCCAGCCCCTCGGGCCGCCCCCCACCACTCTGCAGTGCCTCCCCCATCCCGCCCGCCAAGTAGGATTTTCTGCCATGTTCCGGGAGCCCCCAGACCCAGTCCTAGCCCAGGTCCGGTGAGTGTGCGGAGAGTTTCCTGCTACCCTGCACTGGCGGGACCAGTCCCAGCCCAGGCGCAGCATGGGCCGGACCCTCTCCCTGCCCCTCGGGCCACCCCACACCACTCTGCCATACCCCCCACCCTCCCGCCAAGTAGGAATTTCTGCCAACTTCCTGGAACCCCCAGACCCAGTCCTAGCCCAGGTCCGGTGAGTGTGTGGAGAGCTTCCTGCTACCCTGCGC
>NW_004524599.1:18936669-18958058 GCF_000260255.1 Octodon degus
TACTGAAGTTAAGGTGGAGATCTACAGAGTTTGGACTTATGCAGCTGCATCTGGCTTAGGTCTGGCTGATGTGCTCAGCTCCTTCCTGCTGCGTACTTGGGTAGGATTGGGTCTGGAGGTTCCTGGAATTCGGCAGAAATTCCGGACCTGGGCTAGGACTGTGTGTGGGTGTTCCCGGAATTCGGCAGAAATTCCTACTCCTATTGATTTTCTATTCTTGTTAAAATAAAGAACAATAAGTAAACCCAGGGTAAGACTGGACCTTCCATTGTCATACAGAGTTCCCCAAGAAACAACCATGAATTTGCTTGTTTCTATTATTGTACTCCCTTTATCAAGGAATAAATAATCTACATATAACACTGTGTGAAATGAACGTTAGCAACTTGGGACCAGAGAATCAGGTCACTTGGACACCTCCACTGCATAGAAACTGCAGGTCACTAGCCTTTCAAGGTCATTGATGACTCAGGATGTAGGAGAACCTATACTGTAACATCCTGTAACTCAGTTGTGTCCCAAGTTTATGATCAAGGAGTTTATGGGGCCACAGAGGAAAGTGATTGACAATGTAGAGTGTGCCTAAGAAGAGTCACAAGGAAAGAAAACATTCTCTCAAGCTTTCACAGAGAGAAAATTGGTCAAGTAGTCTGCAGGCCTCAGACTCTTTTTCCTGAGGATTGCATTTCAATGGGGGCTTACATGCTTGAAGTATGCATTCCTGGTGTGAAAAACTGGCAAGAGAATTATTAGCTTCAAACGTTTTCCATAGAAATCAAAACAGCACATAAAATGAAAACTATCTTTTAGCTATATAAAATGATCAGAAATAATAAATGTTTCATTTACTGAGGAAATATTTACTTCTTAGGTATATATTTATTTTACATGTGTTGTTTAGCAACATCTCCTAGTACTGTGCCCTAATTTCCTCAGTCAAGCCTGCAAATACTACCCACATCAATGAGCTATTATTTCATTTATGACAAAAATATATGTTATATATTTTAGAGACCATGTGCCAGTCCATGTAATAAGAATATGGATGGTGTACAGAGGATTTTTCTTTAAAAGCAGATGTTCACTTCATCCAGGGATTCACTTGTGGAAATTACATAGAATAAGGCAGGCCCTTTCAACAGACTTTGGCTGTGAGGTACATTCACAGTGCAAGGTGACATTTGGACCTCTGCCATGGTAGGTGGTTGAGATGCACTCAAAAGGCAGACTAGACAAAGAAAGAGAAGTAATTTATTCTGTGACTTACAGCCTGTCCCTGCTGAAGTCACTTTTTGACGTTGGGGACAGTGAAGAGAGATGGCACAAAGCACAGAACACAAGATACAGTAAACTCCCTGTTCACTTTTGTACTGCAGAGTTTTTCTATTAAAATAATTAAAACCCAGTTAATGTGGAGACAACTACTGAGACAAGCAAATACAGTAATTGTGCCTGGAGAGGAAGCATTATATACTGGGGGAGAAATGCACACGTGTGTGTGGGGGGGGTCCTTCTTCCTCACAATGTGACAGTGATGAGAATGGAAGCTTTGATGCTGAGGCTTTGTAGGATCCAAGAGCTGTGCCACTCCTGAAGGTAAAGATGTGAGTGCAGAGCCTCTCCTTGCCAGAAGGAACTACCCAGAGATTGCACCACAGCTACCAAGTTGAGTGAACATTAGCACCTTTGGTTTACTCTTAGTACCTGGACAATTTTCCTCAGAGGTTTCTCTCTGCCTTGGACTGAGCAAGGTGAAACTCTGAGGGTTTGTGAGTAGCAGGACATTCCCAATTTTTAAGCTATTTTAGGAGCAAGTGAATCATGCCAAAGAGACAAAGAGGACCAGCTCAAGGTTCACAGAGTCTAGAAATACTGAAGCATCTTGATCTTACATTTCTGTACCCTGTACTGTCAAAAAGCTCTGGGTTGGGGTGGTGCCTAATGTCCTTATAACTCAGTTCAATCAGTCAAAGATGTAGGAGATATTGAAAAACTTGTGAAGAGTTCTTTGTCTGTAGCCTACTGTGGCTTTTAAAACATTTCAAAGTTTAATTTTGGTAAATTTCTGGACTTTCACATGGATCCACACTAGTATTTCTATTGTTGTTCCCATTTCTTAAGTGCTTTTCTGTTCCTCTGAAGTTTTCCTCTCTTTGTACAGCCATCCATCAATCGTATATATCCTTGTACACAATATTATGACAATCTTCTAATAAAGCTTAATCTATTGTGTTCATAAGGAGACAGTATTATTTACTGAAATTATTGGAATGAACAATTGTCCCTTTTAATGAGAAGCACTGCCTTAATTGGAAGCTCTCAGTTGTCTAAGTTCTTCTATATTATAACCAGGTGAGCATCAAAACATTTAACTAAGTGCCATACTTTCCTTTTAATGTAGTTTCTTGAGAAGGTTTCCAAGGGAGTCTGGGTGACCAGTCACCTCTCAGCCCTCTGGTGGTTCCACTTCAGTCAGAAAGGAAGAGAAGCCACTTATTTAAAATCTCTGAAGGGTTCCCAGTAGGGCTCAGGGCAACTCTGAGTCAAAATGAAATCTGATCTTATATTTGGAGGAAGGAAGAGCAGGCAGAGCAGGTGGAGATCTGAGAACAAAGCCTCCTGTGTAAGCAACAAGGGAACCTGGAGAGAACAGAGGAGTATTGGGATGTGTTCACAGCAGGTTTGTAACTTATTCCAAAGCTAAGTAAATACTTAGGTTTATTACACACTTTTTAGTCAGTACAGCGTTCCTGAGAAAGCTTGTTCCATGTTTCCCTGAATGTTAGGCAGGAAAGAGTCATTTCTGTACTGCTTGGATATAGACAGTGAGTGTCCCTCCTCAGAGAATGTGACAGGGAGTAGCTGATGGCCTCGAGGAGCACTGGTGCCAAACATGGGTCCGAACCTAAGTTATTTTGGCTCATAATGGAAGAAGTTGCCTGAATAAAGAAATGAAGCAATTTTTAACACATTGTAGGAATACAGAAGGAAGATTTACAGAAAAAAGTTGCAGTGTATATGTATGAAACATGTGTGAACATCCTGAATTGATCACACAATTGATTTGTTTTGCTATGGAGATATTGTCCGTATTTGAAATAACTTTATTAGTTAAAAAATGTCATTTCCACTCTTAGGACAGAATATAATCCTGCCCAAGCCAAAATAATAAAAAGCAAAGTAGTTCAATTTTTCAAAGTGGGGAAAAAGACACAGAAAAAGCAGTCTGCAAAGCCAATTGCAATATAGCTTTTCCCAAGATCATGCAAAAGTTGCAAAATGACATCACACTGCTTTATAAACATTTTTTCATTTCTGATCTCTTCTTTTCATGCCACTAATAACCCTTTCGTTTGCTATATTCAGGATCCCTGTATAATACATTGACCTTAACTTATTACAGGGCAAGCTTTACACATTTTATCTAGGTTACCCGGAAAGTGCCCTGAGCTGACCCTAAGCTGTAGCTTATAGGGGTCTCTGTAGGATGTGGAAAAAGCATACAGGACAAGCAGAAGTTGAAGCTTCTAGAGATGAATGGTGGCAGCATGGCACGAAGTAGAGCATGGAGGTTTGGGGAACCTTGCTACAGTTCAGCAATGCTGTGAATGGACAAGGGCGGGCTGTATAGTAATACAAGCAAGTAGGTTGTTTCCTTAGTGTGGAGCTAAAAAATCTACTGAATTTAACATTTATAGATGTACACAGTATTCCTCAGTATGACATTTGTGTCTAAAAAGGAAACCTTGAAAGGAAATAAACTCCTTTGGACACTAGTGTGCATATATGTCATGACTGTCTTTTATATTTCAAAAGCTTTTATGATGTGAAATATTTCTTGCAGATACACGTGGTGGTTGCTGACCATTTCTTCACCAAGGTCCTTTCTGGGTTCAGTTTTTTCTACTTATAAAGTAAAAATGGAATTGATCTTTGTCAGGGGAGCAATGTTTGAATTTCTTAATAGCCTGGGCACTGCAGGGAACATCATTGTTTTCATGAGCTATGAACTCATGTCAGCAGGCACTGACAGGAAATCTATGCATCTTATTCTCATCCATGTGTCTTTTACACACATCATAATGCTTCTTTGCCAAGGCAGTAGCAGCATTTGCCTTGAGAAACTTCCTAGATGACACAGGCTGTAAGATCACGATTTCTCTCCAGAGGGTGCCCCGAGCCTCTTCATCTGCAACAGCAGTCTCCTCAGCATGCTCCAGGACATCACTATGAGTCCTAGACACTCAGGATGGAAGAGGCTCCAGCCCAGGTCTGCATGGCTCCTCCTCCCCCTGCTGCTTTCCTTCTGGATTCTCAATTCTGCAATAGGGACGAGCTTACTTCATTACATGAGCATTAGTATAAACACATCAAAATTAGGAAAAAGTGACAATGTGAGTTTCAACAAAAAAATCCCCACAGAAGATGGCTTTTTCTCACACTCATGTTCCTATGGGACAGTGTGTTTCAGGGTCTCATGGGTGGGGCCAGTGTCTACTTAGTGCTTGCTCTACACAAGCACCACCAGCATGTTCTCCATCTGCAGGGCCCCAAGTTCCTCTACAAAACTCCATCTGAGATCAAAGCTGCCCAAAATGGTCTCCTCTTCGTGCTCTGTTTCCTTTTGTCCTATTTGATTGAATGTATATTATCTCTATTTTCAAACTCTTTTTTGGAGAATAGTGTCTCAACAGTTAATATTCCAGAATGTCTGGGTATTGGCTATGTATTCGCAGCCCATTTGCTGATTCACAGAGATGGACATCTGCATGGATGTGAGAGGGGTCAGTAGTGGGGGCCCTTGTTGAGAAAATGTCTATTTATGGTCCTTTACATAATCGTGAAAGGGCTGTAAACTTTATTGTTCAGTACAATATGTAATGCAACTCAAGTGAGGTAGACCATGAAGTTTGGTGACAACCCCAGTGATGGCTCTGAGCTGCATGGTCTTTCCTGAAGCCATATTGAAAATGCTTGATGTCTCAGCTACTCCATAGATCCCTGAGGGTAGCAGTCTCTCATCCCACATCTTGAACTTGTAAGCACTGGCTATACCTGCTTGTCAGAGGGCATTTCCACTGCTGGCTATGCCTGTAGGAAGAAGGAGGACATGGCTACTCAGTGCATTATGTCTGGGATTGAAAAACACCACACCAATTCCAGTAATTTCAAACAATTAATGTGAGTAAATAATTGTAGTATAAAAAAGAAGGAATCATAATGTCTAAATTATGTAAGCATTCCTTAGATATTCTCTCTGGTCTAAGACTTACACTTCAGAGCATAATGTTGCAGAAAGATAAACTCATTCTTAGAAGACAGCCAAAATGGATAGATACCAACTATAGTATTACCATCAAAAAAAAAATCTAAGTACCCAGTGAAAGAGCCATTTTACTTCTAATTTAAACAAATTCAGCAATATCTATCTATTTAAGCATTTTTATTGAACTTTAAAAGAATAGGCAAGGGCATACTGTGATGATGCGTTGCGGTTATCAATGTTACACATATAATTAATTAGAAAAGCTATGCAAGGTAGTAATACTTAAAGAGAATAGAATATGTTTAGTTGTGTATTCTTCACATGATGAACTTGTGTAAGAATACTTCAGTAAAGGACTCAAATACTTGAGTAGTCACACCTTGAGAGAAACTGTGTCAATATATGTAGCAACTGCAATTGTTACAGTTGTGTCCCAAATTTTCTGATCAAGGAGATTACAGTGCCACAGAGGAATGTGACTGATGATGTAGAGTGTACATAAGGAGAGTTACATGGAAAGAAAGCATTCTCTCAGGCTTTTACAGAAAGCAAATTGGTCAAGCAATTGCTGTGACGCATCCACATGGCTGACACAAAGGATCTACAAACTGTGGTATAGTGTTTCAGGTTAAATCCTTAGGGGATTTGACTGACCTTATCAGATACAAAATTTACATTTCTTGTTATATAGGTCTTACTTTATCTTGGTCTTAACCATCCAACAGAAAAGTATGAAAACAAAGTAAAAATGTAAAATCACATTAATATGCTAAACTGTAAAATGCTCAAGTCAATGACTTTGAACATCACAATTCTTACAGAATACTCACTATTATTGTGGACTACCGGACTATATTGGGAGATTCTACTGAATTCAAGCACATACAATATTTAAATGACAATGGAATTCCCTTCTCTGACAAAACTAACCAAAAAAGTGGGATAGAATGGAATGACCCTTTTGTATCTGTATGCTCAAAATAGTGAGGATAGATATATAGCTCCATTCTCTTAATTCAATGAATAAAGAGGTTTGTTACAATAGCATTTGAGACAGGATATCATGTCTGCATCTTGTACAATGAATAACCACTAGGACAATAATATGCAATGCACTAATTACTGAAAATGTGCCAGTAATTGGTTGTGAAAGTGTCTCATTGATATTTGTTTCTCAATAAAATTATTAAAAATATATGCAGCAACTGGAATTTCATTGTTTTCTTTCTATTTTTTCTGATTGTTTAACTATTTAAATGCATGTTAAGCAAATGGATGATTCATTAATGTGGAACACATTTGTGACTTATTTACAGACTGCACACATGAATACCATCTGTCTGTCTTTAAAGATTCCCAGCATATTCTGGGTTTAAATTATGTGTTTACATTTTATTTTTGTGAAGTTGTACGATGTTTCCATGTTATACATATTTCAGAGAATGAATAGGTCTTCCAAGGTCATTCCTGCAGCCATATTGAAAATGCTTGATGTCTCAGCCACTCCATAGATCCCAGGGAACAAGAGATACTTCCAGTCCGCTGTTCTGAATCACTGTTCCATGTCTCCCTGAAGGCCTTGCTTTCATTGGGGTTTTTTCCTCTCTTGTAATATTTCCTTTTCATTACTGTATGCTTGTGACTTTAAACAATGACTTTCATTATGGTAAAATGGTGCATGCACCCCTTGCTTCCTGATCACCTTTACTTCTGTGCTGCCTCCCTGTCCTCTCCTCTCCTCTCCATGGGTTCCCAGATCATGATACTTAACAACAGTGTTGGCTGCCATCGGTGTTTTTCTTTTCTCTGTGTTGAGTTCTGAAAGTTCTAAGCAATTGATTCATGTTACTATGATCCAGGCCCCTAAAAATTTTAATTAAGAGTGAACCTTTTTCATTTAACTAGGTCTTATTTGAAAACAATGGTATGTTATAAGTCTTAATTGAACAATTTTCCTGTGACACACACTTCGTAATGTGTAGAATCAACAAGACCAAAGAAGCAATCCCCAAATAGGCCATTCATCATGGACTTAAGTCCTGGGGTGAAACTCTGCGGCTGCAGTCCCTGTAGAGAGAGTAGGGGACAGAGCCACACAGCTAGTCCAGGAGAAGAACATTTTGCTAAAGGGGCACAACAGGTTCATTCACAAGGGCTGCAGCAGGAAGAAAATGAGCACAGCAGCCAGACCCAAGCCAGGCACAACTGGATAAATTCAAACTTTGTAGATCTGCACCTGGATTTTAGTAGGTGCTAAGGTTATAACTGCACCAAAGATCTACAACAAAGGAAAGAAGACGGTGCTACACAAAATGACAATGAGAAGGAGCAAAACGCAATCTCAGGCCCGAAGCCCACCCATAGCACATGCAGAGGACACTAGCACAGAAGAAATTGGGAATCACACAGCTGAAATGTATGAATCAATAGCTTCTGAAACAAACAAACAAAAAAAAAAAAAAACTGCAGAAAGGTGTAGAGGAACTCAGATCAGAAGTAAAGAAGAAATCTCTGAATTAATATCATCTGAAGTAAAGAAGAAAATGCAGAAACATATGGAGAAACCCGATCTGAAAAAAACTCTGCAGTAAAAGAATTAATAACTGCTTCTAAAGAAGACATTGATAAAAAAATAGAGATTAGAAAAATGATGAACTCCATGAATGAGCAATAGAGGAAGGAAATAGATCACATGAAGCAGAGTCAAAGAGATATAGAGGAATTTAAAATCTCAATCACAAGCTTGTAAAACAGTTTAAGCGATCTTGAAGATGCTGGTGCAGCTAGTGAAAAGGTAAGAAAGGATTTCTTAAAAACAACTAGGATGAAAAAAAGCAACTAGGATGCAGGAAAAAATAATTTATCACTTGCAAGAAGATGCAGAGATGAACAATGTGAGACTAATAGGTATCAAGGAGAAAGGAGTCAGTAAAAATGACACTAAAAAATATGGGCAGAAGTAATATGAGAAAACTTCCCAAATATAAGGAAACAATCTGACATCCAGGTAACTGAAGCATACAGAAAACCAAGTAACCTCAACCAAATTAAAAACACATCCAGACATATAATAGTCAAGATCCAAGAAATCCAACAAAAGAATAATATACTGAAAGCCACTAGAGAAAAGAAGCAGATCACATTCAAAGGAAAATCTATCAGAATTATGGCAGACTTCTTTTCACAAACCATGAAGACAAGAAGAGCATGGAGTTGAGTACCTCAAGTCCTCTATGAAAACAAATTCCAGCCCAGACTACTATTCCCTGCAAAACTGTCTTCCAAGTTTTATGGAGAAGTGAAATACTTCCACAACAAAGAACAACTAAACAATTTAATGGTGACAAAGCCAACCCTACAAAGACTACCGAAAGATGGTCTAGAGAGGGACCAAAATGATCAGAACTACACGAATGAGAACAGAAGGAACCCACTAAATAAGGCAAGCAATTAAACACAGGAGAAAAAGGGAAAAAAGGAGTAAACAACAGCAGATAAATAACATGTCGATCATAAGTCAATGTGTCTCAACTATAACCATGAAATTAAATGGACTCAATGCACCAATTAAAAGAAATAGACTGGCACATTGGATTAGGAAACAAAATCCAACAATATGCTGTACACAAGAAATACACAACTCATAAAGAAGTTGATAGGCTGAAAATCAAAAGATGGAAAACAATACTACATACCCCAGCACCTCAGAAAAAACAGGGGTACCAATCCTGTTCTCAGACAGCCTCAACTTCAAAACAAGAATGATCAAATGAAGTAAAGAAGGCCACTATATACTGGTTAGGGGAAAAATTCAAAAGGAAGAGGTAACACTCCCAAATGTATACACACCAAACAAGGGAGCACCCAAGTGTATAAGAGAAATCTTAATGGACATGAAAAATCTAATATCCAAAACCACAATCTTAACAGGAAACTTTAACACCCCTTTTATCCAAAAAAGACAGGTCAAGTAGACAAACAATTAGCAAAGAAGTAGAAGAACTGAACAAGAACATGGAACAAATGGACTTAGTGCACATATACAGAGTGTTCCATACAGAAGCAGCTGAAGACACATTTTTTCAGCTGCACTTGGGTCATTTTCTAAAATAGACCACATACTAGTCCACTGCTCGTGCTTAAGTATATGCAAGAAAACAGAAATTATCCCATGCACATTATCTGACCACAGTGCAGTAAAACTGGAAATAAGTAACAGAAGAAACCAGAGAAACCCCATAAATACATGGAAATTAAACAACACTCTACTCAGCAACCAATGGGTCACAGATGAAATTAAACAAGATATTGAGTAATATTTAGAGTTTAATGAAAATTCAAGCACAACACATCGGAACTTATGGGATGCGATGAAAGGAGGTCTCAGAGGGAGATTTATAGCTGTGAACTCACACATTAGAAAAGAATAACGGGAACAAATAAATGTTTCACCTCCAACATCTAGAGAAGGAAGAGGAAACCAAACCCAGAGCCCAAAGATGGGAAGGAATTATAAAGATCAGAGCAGAAATTAATTCAATTGAGATGAAGAAAACAGTTCAAAGAATTAATGAATCAAAATGCTGGTTCTTGGAAAGATTAAATAAAATTGATAAACCTGTAGCTAACCTCATCAAAAAGAGGAAAGAAAAAATTCAAATACAAGCAATAAGGAATAGGGAGTTAAAAGAACTAGGATGCACGACAAAATACTTTGGAGGCGCAAGAATAAGGATACAGGAAAAAATACTTTGCAGGCACAAAAATACTCTGGAGGCACAAAAATATGATATTGAAAACCGCTAGAGAAAAGACGCAGATCACATTCAAAGGAAAGCCCATCAGTATTACGGCAGACAATTCTTTGTTGAGTTTTTTTGTGTGAATATTGGTGGAGTTTTTTGGGTGGTTTCCCACTGAGGACTGCTTTCATCGCATCCCATGAGTTCCAATATGTTGTGCATGAATTTTCATTGAATTGTAGAATTGTTCAATTTCTTGTTTAATTATGCCTGTGACCCATTGGTTGCATTTCAAAAAGATTTGGTGGAATTTGCATTTCCTCAAAAATATTTTGTCATCATGAAATTCTTTAGTTGTTCTTTGTCATGGAAGTATTTCACTTCTCCATCAAACTTGGAAGAGAGTTTTGCTGGAATTTGTTTTCATAGAGGACTTGAAGTACTCTGCTCCATGCTCTTCTTGACTTCATGGTTTGTGAAGATAAGTTGGCCATAATTCTGATGGCCTTCATAATTTTCCTTTGAATGTGATCTACTTCTCTTCTCTAGTGGCTTTCAGGATCTTATTTTTGTGCTGGACTTCCTGGGATCTTGACTATTACATTTCTTGGTGTGTTTTTAATTGCGTTGAAGTTATTTGGTGTTCTGAATTTTTATTCTCACACAATAGAAGACACAGAAGCAATAGATTCCAAAATGTTACAAATTTTCAAAATTGAACCAGGAAGATATAACAACTCTCAATAACCCCAAAACAACCAATGAAATACAAAATATAATATAAAACCCCTACCAAAACAGAAAAGTTCAGGTTCTGATAGATTCACAGCTGAATTCTACAAGAAATTAATGGAAGTGGGGTAGGGGAGATGGCTCAATGGAATAAGAACTTCCCTGGCAAGCACAAGGGTGTGAGTTCAATCCCTTGTTCCACAAAACAAACTTTAAAACTACAACTCTTGTTGCATAGGTCCTGCTTTACCTTGGTCTTAACCACCCAGCAGAAAAGCATAAAAATGAAATATATGAAGTAAAGCCATGCTGTTATGTTGAGCTGTAGGGGACTCAGGTCAACAATTTCTGAACTTGCCAGTCAAGGGAGAGACCCAATACTATTATGAGCTACTGGACTCTTTTAGAATATTTTGCTGAGTTTACACACCTATACTATTCAAATAACGGAACTTAAGAAAATAGGGTATACAGATGAATGTCTATTTTGTATCTGTGTATTCAAAGTGGTTAGGATAGATATATAGTTACATTCTCTTAATGAATAGAGTGACTTATTCTAATGGTGTTTGTAAATAGGATATCATGTCTGCATCTTGTACAACAATTAACCACTAGGAAGAATGTATGCAGTGTGTTAATTATTAAAATTGTCCTACCAATTTGATTTGAAAAAAAAATGGAAAGATATTCCCTGCTCCTGGAACAGAAGAACCAACTTTATGAAGATGGCCATACTCCCAATATTGTTGTACAGGTTTAATGCAATCCTTATCAACCTACCACAAACATACTTCACAGACCTAGAAAATCATTCCCAAAATTTATTTCAATCAGAAAAGACCTAGAATAGCAAAGGCAGTGCTGGGCAAAGAAGACAAGGCGGGAGACATTACCATTCCTGACTTGAAATTTTACTATAAAGCTGCTGTGATATAATCAGCTTGGTAGTCGCAACGGAATAGACCTGAGGATCAGTGGAATAGATTAGAAGATACTGAAGTCTCTATGAACAAACTAAGCCACGTGAACTTTGAAGAATGGATGAAACATACTCACTGGAAGAAGATACCCTGTTTAACAAATGGTGTGGGATAAACTGGCTCTCTACATGCTAAAAACCAAAACTTGACCCAGGTCTGTCTCCATGCACTAAGCTAAATTCAAAATGGATTAAAGATCTAAATATTAAAACAGAAACACTAAGTCTCCTGGAAGAGAAAGTAGGAGGAACTCTTAAAGACATAGGCTTAGGCAAAGTTTTCATGAACAAAAATCAAATCGCACAGGCAACAGTTGAATGAATTAAAAACTGGGACCTCCTCTTATTGAGAAGCATTTGCATGTTAAAAAAATTACTGTGAATTGAGAAGACAACCCACAAATTTGGAAAAAATCTTGACTAATAAGCAGTCAGACGAAGGTCTGCTTTCTAGAATTTATAAAGAACTAAAAAACACTAGCGCCCCAAAATTTAAAGACCCAATCTAGAAATGGTAATCCGAGATGAAGATACACTTCTAAGAAGAAAAAGTTAAAGAAGCGAATAAATATATGAAAAAAATTCTCCACATCTCTAGCCATCCGTGAAATGCAAATCAAAACAGCACTGTGGTAATATCTCACCCCGGAAAGAATGACTGTCTGAAAGAAATCAATGAACAATGTATGTTGGAGAGGCTTTGGAGAAAAAGGAACACTTCTCCAGTGTTGGTAGGAATGTAGACTGTTTCAACCATTATGGAAATCAGTGTGGAAAATGCTTAAAAAAATAGGACTGGAAATCCCATTGAAACCAGGTATTCCCTTACTGGGAATTTTCCCAAAGGAACTGAAAACTTCTTATCATAGTGAAATATGTGTACCTATGTTTATAACAGCACAATTTGTGATAGCCAAATCTTAGAAACAACAAAGATGCCCATAACCTGAGGAATGGATGAAAAATATTTGGTATTTTTATATAATGGAGTGCTACTCAGCTTTAAAGAATGATAAACTTGAAGCCTTTAGATATATGTAAGTGGATGTCACTTGAAGAGATACTCACAAGTGAAATAAACCAGATTCACATATGTAAATATTGTATAGTCTCCCTAGTATAAGAACTCAAAGAAAGAAATAAAACTAGAAAGGCATAACACAATTGAAAGGAAAGTGAGAAATTGATAATTAGTTAACAAAGAGAGGGCTACGAGAAAAGCTAGAAAACATGACAGGGGAAAAGTCATACATTTATATGCACAAGATGGGAAAGGCCATGGTCCTTAGCATTTTCAGCATGTTTTTGAAAATAGCAGGTAATTGGTAGGTTTTTCTCCCTGACTATATATGTTGATACTTGTGAACAAAGCAACTGCACTGAAGAAAGCAATGTGTAATGGTAGGTCATGCTTGGAATGCCTGTCATTCTGGTCCTCTAATTATGTGCTGCTTGTCATGACAACTAATTATGGCCATACTGTCTCTCAAGTAATGGTTTGTTTGAAAAAAGGGGATAATAAATGAAAACATGAGACAAAATGTCACAGGACTGTCCTGCTACAAGACTATATATTGTTATATTTCTAAATTTCTGTGTAAAATATGCAAATGGTTATTCTTATTTTTAATACTTAAATCTTTTTAATCTTTTTTCTTCATATTCTGGAGGGAATTGAAGTTTAACATATCAATACTTGATGGAGAATACCTGTTCCATGTTATGTCTAAGATGCTTGATATTCAGACAGATAGTGAGGTTAAGCTCAACTACCTATGTTATAGGGTAATAATATCATTAAGATTCTCTTCTGGAAGGTTAACCACTTAAGCTTTCAGACCAAAAATTAAAGAAAAAGAAAGGCTACAAGGGCAGTCAATATTTTGGCCCTATCCTTTAATGTTCAGAAAGGACTCAGGAAATAGAAGAACCTGTATTGTAACATCCTGTAACTCAATTGTGTCCCAAATTTTCTGATCAAGGAGACTTTGGGGCCACAGAGGAAAGTGATCAATGATGTAGAGTGTGCCAAAGGAGAGTCACATGGAGAGAAAACATTCTCTCAAGCTTTCACAGAGAACAAATTAGTCAAGGTATCTCCAAGACTCATACCCATGGCTGACACTAACAAAGGATCTACAAACTGAGGTACAGGGTTTCAGGTTAAATCCTGAAGGGATTTGACTGACATTGTCAGATACAAAAGTTACATTTCTTGTTATATAGGTTTTGCTTTATCTTGGTCTTAACCAGACAGTAGATAAATATGAAAATGAAGTATAAAAAAGTAAAGCCATATTAATATGATGAGCTGTAAAATGTTCAAGATGACAACTTTGGACATTGACAGTCTTATGGAAAACCTACTACTATGGACCTACTATTATGAACTATTGGACTATACTTGGATGTTTTGCTGAACTCAAGCACCTACAGTATTTAAATCACAGTGGAATGCCCTTCTCTGACAAAACTAACCAAAAAATTGTGATACAAATGAACAACTATTTTGTATCTGCATACTCAAAATATTTAAGATAGATATGCTGCTTCATTTTCTTAATTCAGTGAGTAGAGAGGTTTGTTCTAATAGTATTTGAGACAGGATATCAGGTCTGCATCTTGTACAATGAATAACCACTAAGACAACAATATGCAATGTATTAATTTTTGAAAATGTACTAATAATCAGTTGTGAAACTGTCTCATTGCAATTTGTTTCTCAATAAAAATATTGAAAAAAATAAAATTATTTTTAAAAAGAATACAATAAATAAATATATAATGTTCTAAAGATAGATGCCCCTTTGTTCTAATTTTAGATATAAAGAGTGTTAAATTCAACACAGTTTCTTTCTTTCTTTTTTTTTTTTTGAAGGTTTTTTTTTTTTTTTTTTTTTTTTTTTGCTCCGAATGCCAGCAGGGCAGGCTTGGCTGGCTTGAGTTGTGGGGACCGAACCACAGCAACCTGAGCCTGACTGCTTTCTTGAAGCAGCCACTTAAAGAACTGAGCTAAAGGGCGGGCCCCCCCAAATTCTTTCTTTTTTGGCAGAACCAGGGATTGAACTCAGGCCCTTGCACTTGCCAGGCAAGTGCTTATTCTACTGAGCCATCTCCCTGGCCCCTCAACACAGTTTCCTCAAAATTTAAATTTACAGTTCTTGCATTTAGTGTTATGTGTAAATGGGTAACTTATGCAAAGTTGGCACCTAGATTTTCTTATTCAAAACAGGCCAAAATATTACTTACTTAAAATACCTCTTTTAAAAATAGATTTGGCAAAAGTGTGTTTGTTGATACAAGTAATCAAGTGTCATGTCATGTAAAAGTATCAAATTTGAGAGTGTTGGATTGTTCTATGGAAAGTAAGGATTCCAGAATTTTGAGCCATCTTTACTGAGTGGTCCTGAAGTAAACCATGTCTCATTATGACAAAAAACCAGACAACAAACACGCCTGCTGCAGCTCTGTGAATTCCTGCCCAGCCTGGCTGTCTTGTTGCAGAATGCAGAATCCCCAGTGATGAGCACCATTGCTATGTCCCTGAGTTTAATGAATGCCTGAGAGGAAAGGGAAGTGGCTTATTCTGTGGCTCAGACATTGCTCCCCCTCTTGCATCATATCCCAGTATTAAAATAATTAGACCCAATTAAGCCTGAACTAACTCGTGAGCCAAACAAGAGTGTTAACGGTGGATGGTGAGGGAAAGTCTTTCATTGGGGACTGAGAGGCCCTGAAGATTTCCTCCTGCTGGACAAGAGACAGTCATCCCAGGAACTGTCTTGGTGTCACTTCCTAGTGACCCAGAGATCTGCTCTCCTGAAGGTACAAATAAGATCCGGGGAGCCCCACATTGCCAGAAGGAAGAGCTCAGACCTCACCCGCACCACAGCTTCCAAGGTGAGTGAAACTCTAGATTCTTCTGCTTACTCAGGGGTGCCAGGAGCCAGGAAATTTTCTCTTGAAAGAAGGATCACTAGCCAGATTAGTCATCACCCATCACCCCCTTAGGGCTTTCTGGGTGCTTCTTTAGAGGGGTGAATGTTAGATGCAGTTAAGTTAGAGAGAAATATTATAGAGTCAGATAGAACTGGGACCATGAAGAAGCCTGTGAAGAAGATGAGATACTTTGTAACTGCAGGAGAGACAGCACCTCTGCTGTGGGCCAGATCTCAAGACAAAAGAGAAAACAAATTCACCTACATCCTTTGGAAATATGCATGTGTCTCTGACTAACCAGGCTTCTATGCAGATGGTCTTGGCAGCCCAGACACTTTCTGTGTATTTTGATGTCTAAAGGCAATGGTCACAGGACAGGAAGAGTAGGGTCCAGTTCAAGTTAGAAGGTTTCCGAAATGTTGAGGCTCTGTCTCTCTGTGTAGAGTTGGATGTCAGCAGGTTCTCTGGCTTTGGGCAAGAATCTGTGCTGCTCCTGTGCAGGGAATCAGAAAGGTACAGGACTCTTGGGTTTCTACAATAGTTTCCATTAATTTCACTTCCAATTTTATATGAAACTTGTTTCTGTACATATCATTTTCTGTTTTAAAGTTGAACATTTCATTTCTGATGTTCTTTTACATTTCAAAATGGGCCCTATTTATATTTCTGTATGTTACAAATTTCTTAATTGCATTTCTGTTTAATTTTAGATTTATCCTTCTACATATCAATAAATTTTCAACGTGCAAATGCACACTAATATATAATTCTTTTAAATAATTGATTTATTTATTTACTGCTCTTTGAAACAGGATATTGGTATGTAGCCCATGCTGGACTGAATCTTCCCATGTTAACACTGCTTCAGATTTCTGCATGCTGGAGTTACATTCATCTGCCACCATGCCCACTGTTGAATTGTACTTGTAAGTTAATTTATTGTATGTTTTTTATTATAACAACTATTATGAATGATTGAGGAGAAAAATATAGTTCCTTCTTAAAGAGCACAGTAAAAGAAATAACTCACTTAATTGTATCCTAGTGCTTTGAGTAAGGAGCAATAATATGATCTGTTATTTAGGAAAATAGCCCAAGATAGATTCTTTCTTCTGCTTGTGCTTTTTGGTGTCAGATCCAATTGACTTTTATAGTCTAAATGAAAAGATTGGATTTTAAAATAGTTCAATGAAGTATTTTCCAAGCCAGTCAGGAAAATGAGTGCCTCCTCCTTTTTCTGACATTGTCATTTCATGAGAAAGAAGGAATCTTCAACGGGTGTCACAGAACTGGTCCTAAATATCACTAAGAGGTCAGGGGTTGAGGAGAATAATAGAAGGCTTGCCAAAAGGAGCCTGGTTCTGACACAGAAAGACAAAATTCAAGAGGATGGATTTTAAAGGCCCATTAGGATATTGCGATGGGGGGAGTGCAGTGATTGCTAATGAACTACACTTTCTCCCTGAAAACTTGTTTATCATGACTGACTCATAGCCTGGGCATGCTTTTCCAATGCTGTAGCATTTCATGGAGTGGTGCCTGTTATCCCTGCAGAAACATGAGAGACAATAATTCTCTTTGTCAGGGCAGGGCTGGAAGGCACAGAGGATCTTCCTCCAGGCCTGAAGTCAATGGGCGTCAAGGCTTGGAGAAATCCTGGTTCATGCAGTTCATGTCATCAGAGGTCTAAGGGCAAGGAAATCTAAAGCAGTCCTTCCATATTTTGTAGCTAATAAGAGTAAACAAACAAAAAAGAGCAAACATAGAGAAAACCAGTACATGTATGATGCCCTTCACCTTTTCAAATTGTATAAATTGCATTAAGTAATAGGATTTATTATACTTTGGGCAATATTTCCATACTTTGGTAAATTCCAAAAGAAACTGGAGCTATCATGTGTGACTACAAGCATATTCTTACAGCTAACTAAGTTGGATCAAAGACAGGTAGAACATGTTGCAAATTTCACTAAAATAGTTTTGCAGTCTTACTGGGACATCCTGACTCCCTCTTTGAGTGACCTCTTCTTATGCCAGCATTGTCTCAACCAACTTTGTTAAAAGCTGCAATTATTGGGGTGTCCTATGTCTTACATTACTATAGGCGAAGGACCCCACATAGCCCTGCATTACCTGCCTTATCCTTGGCGTCCGGTAAATGTGAGTGTGTTGAGAACTGGGCTTGGCTCCATCGGAGTCCACAAGGTCTCCTAGGAAACTCAGATCTCACCCAGATCTTGTAGAAAGCTGTTCCACACTTCTTTTCCTATACTGTGTCTATTACTGCTACGTCTTTATCTAATACTTCTTAAGTAAAATCTTTATGTCTAATGGATTTCAACTGAATCAATTTTACTTTTTGGATGCTATGTAGAATGGTGCTGATTTTGACTTGATAAGAAGATTACAAAAGATCTAGATATTTACAGTTAATCTTGGAGTCAGTTTGGGGTGCAGAGAAAAAGAAACATTCATGTATGTGTATAAGATGTGCCAAATTTAGAAGCAGAAAAATAAATTAAAAGAACCCTGGAAATTGACCTGCTTCTCAAGTTAGAAGCAGAAAGGAAGGCTGATGAAAACAAGACACTGTGTAAGAGACGATGTGACTTCATGAGACCCTGGCTAAGAAAGATGAGGAAATGGGACTTAAAAGTAGCTTATGCTGCTGCAGGAAGGCAAACAGGCTGAGATGGAGACTCCACATATTGGAATTGGATCAGGGGAGCTGTATAGAATAAAAGCAAAGAGAAATTCTGGCAGGGGAGTTTGGGCTCAGTTTATCTCCAAGGACACTACATGTGGGTGGGATATAGAAGGGTTGGAAAGAGTAGATTGGATTTTAATATGAAGGGGAAAACAGTAGTTGGAATAAAAATGATCATGTTTGAGTACTATCTCTCAAGTTAACGTTTCAGCCTGTGTAGAATAATACACAAGCTGTAAAAGCTTGTGTACCTTTGTATTTGTATTATTTTTACAAAAGAGTGCACTATACTATAAAACATTATTTTCCCCATACTCCAAAAAATTGTTTCTATGTAATATTTTCTGCATATACATATTATCATTACTGATGTTTTCTTAAAAAGGTGTTTGCTAAATCTAACCTTTTCTGTCAGTGCTGTAAGAAATGATTTTGAATCTTGCGAAGGGGACAATCCTGGCCTTTATGACTGTAAATGGCACTGCAGGGAACATCGTTGTTTTTGTAAGTAATATACGCATGTATCGGGGCTCTGAGAAGAAAGCCACGCACCTTATTCTCATCTATTTGGCTTTCACACATATCATAATGCTTCTGTCCAAAGGCATGCCAAGCACAATAGCAGCTTTTGGGGTGAGACACTTTCTCAATGATGTAGGCTGTAAGGTCGTGTGCTACCTGGAGCGGGTGGCCCGGGGCCTCTCCGTCTGCACCAGCAGTCTCCTCACGGTCTTCCAGGCCTTCACTGTGAGCCCCAGTCACTCCAGGTGGAGGAGGCTCCAGCCCAGTTCTTCACGATCCATTCTTCTTTTGTTTCCCTTCCTCTGGATATTCAGTTTTTTGACGAACATCAACTTACTCCTTTACATCACGAGTGCTAGTAAGAACACAGTACAAATTAGCACGAGTGACTACTATTGTTACTTTCAGCCAGAAAGTCAGAAGGTACGATTGATGATTCTTGGTACCATGGTCTTCCGGGACGCTGTGTCTCAGGGCATCATGTGCGGCGCCAGTGGCTACATGGTGCTTCTTCTCCATCAGCACCACCAGCGTGTTCTTCAGCTGCGGAGCTCCAAGGTCCTCTGCAAAACTCCTGCCGAGGTCAAAGCTGCCCAAAGTGTTCTCCTTCTGATGCTCTGTTTCCTCCTCTTTTATTGGGCAGATTGTGTTTTTAATCTACTTCTGAATTTCTTCTTTGAGAATAATCTCATATTAAATTTTAAAGAATTTCTCACCCTTGGTTATGTGATTCTCAGCCCCTTTGTGCTGATTCACAGAGATGGACATGTGGCTGAAAGCTGCTGCACTAAGGGAACGAGACGGACTTTCAGGAAATATTTATTGCCTACCTCCTTTCAATAAATAAGTTGAAATAATTCTTACCTTTGTCCTATGGTACATAATAAAAATAGAGTGAATATAGCTGAAAAATATTATTATACTGTCATACGTCAAAGCTGGTGACTCTCCTGTTCTGACACAGAACTCACCGGAAGACAACCCAGTGTATTGTCCGTGCAAAGCCTGCATCCTTTCAGGAAGTGGGAAGCTTTTCCATTAGACCATTATTTTGTCAGCACTGCTGTTGATATGGAAAACTGTTGCCATGTGTGATTGCCTGTTACCTCTTTTACCCAAGATTCCCATTCCAGGACCTATTTTGAGATAAATGTATTTGTATCACACACACACACACACACACACACACACACACACACACACACACACACAATCTATGCCAGTTTTGCTTTGACAGTGAACTTAAGTATTCAGTAAAATGGCCATTTTGGTTGTGCTTTTATTAAATTTGTGTTTTAAAGCTCTATTAGTCTCGTTTGAGTACAGAAGGATTGCAATCTCTGTAGAGAATTAACATACATAATTGAGATATTTTGGTTCCTTTTTATCCTCCTTCTTCCCCATTTTATGTTTTCGGTATCATATGCACTTATTCACCTTACAAGAACTTAAGAACTTGTATGTAT
Source organism: Octodon degus (assembly GCF_000260255.1). Lineage (NCBI taxonomy): Eukaryota > Metazoa > Chordata > Mammalia > Rodentia > Octodontidae > Octodon > Octodon degus. The sequence goes on from NW_004524599.1 coordinate 18,957,026, forward strand.
GAGAAGCCAGATCAAAGCACCAAGATCATATAAAACATGTACGACCGTGGCACGAAGTCCAGGTGCACTTTCTGCCCTGAGTCTGGTAATAGATTCACTTTTCTGTGTTGGGACATTTGGGAGAACATGGAAGCCAGGGCAAGTGTAATTGCCTGTTTTCAGAGACACTTTTAAAAAGAAAACAAAAGGTAGAATTTCACTGCATTTGCTCTATTTTTTTCTGAACTGTAACTACTTTACATGCATTTTTTCACTTTTAAAAGAGAGTACAAATTAGTGAGGGTTTTGGATAGAATACTGGTAGGAAGAATTCCAGGGTACGTCTTAGGTGGTGTAGCAAGTCTCCACATGAATACCCACGTTGTTCCTGGTTCTAGGAGTTGTATGTCAGCTCGTATGTGGAGAGAATGAAGAGCAGTAATTCACAAGAGCTAAGATGTGAATAAAGCCTCACTGCTCTTCTTTACACAGATACATTAGAAAGCATCATGTATGCATGAGTGCACAGTATGGAGGCGTAAGAAGGAGTGCAGTCATGTCATTTTCAAAAATGATGGAACTGTGGCTCTTCATGTTACAGAAATTTAGGCAAACTAAAAAAACATTAAGTCACACACATTTTCTTATAAGAAAAAAGTATAACATACAGAAGCCTGTGCTTTTATACACGCAATAAGAGCAGATGACATGGGTGTAGGCAGAGCGTTCAGAAGATCAGGAGGGGCTCGGAGCGGAAGCAGTGCAGGGGTAGAGCATGAGACTAAAATGATCACGATGTACTACCTGCAGGCTTCAAGTTCCCTATACAGGCCTGGCTACTCTGTGTTGCTAATGTGCACTAATAAACACCTAAAGGAAAACAATCTGTGTGTCTATACAGATCTAAATATTTGTGTTCCTCACAGAAATTTCCAACATGAAGAAATGGCACCAACTTTTGTTTTCATCACTTGCTGTATGGGGTCTAGAGTCTCTCTCTCTCTCTCTCTCTCTCTCTCTCTCTCTCTCTCTCTCTCTCTCTCTCTCTCTCTCT
>NW_004524599.1:18958236-18967599 GCF_000260255.1 Octodon degus
ACACACACACACACACACACACACACACACACACACTGGAATAGCATTCAGACATCAAAATGAGAACAGTTCTGTTATTTGCAATGATGTTTTGAAATGGAGACCTTCTGTTAAATGCACTTAGGCATAGAAAGGCTGTCTTGGCCTCAGTGCGCTGGCTATAAAGTGTGCACATCAGGTAGTAGGCGAGCACTGTGGTGCATAAGTGAGGTGGGCAAGACAGGTGGAGAAGTTTGGTCAAGGCTTGACAGTCATGGTTATTGAGGAGGAAGGCCTCTGGGAGTTCTGTACAGTATAGAATGAGATAATTCACAATGTGTATTTCAAGTAGAAGAATGAAAAGTTTTGAAATTCTTCCACAGAAGAAAGTAATAAGAAATTTAGGAGATATATACATTTCTCCTGAATCAAACATTTTACAGTGTACACATATAAATATCTTACACAGCACTCCATATTTAGATGTCACATGAACAAATAAAAGCTAGGAAAAGGGGAGGAGGCAATAAAAAGGGTTAAGATGTGCTGTGTGCACACACAAACTCCTCATGGTGAATGTAAGTATTATTTCATTCAAACTTTTAAAGAAAAAAAAATAAATGAAGTGAATTGATGAAATTTCTTCTTAGGAAACCACCAATTTACAAACTATCATTCCTGAAATTCCTAATCTATGTTTTTTTTGTTTGTTTTTTAGTTTTTAAGAAGAATACAAAATGGCAAAAAAAAACCCAATAACAATAAGAAAATTATATCAATTTTACAACTGATACTAAATTTCACTTAAAAAATTAATAGGACTTTGACAATGGGTTGTTATTTGCATAATGTCAGTATGGTCTCTAGTTCCATCCATTTACCTATAAAACCCTGGAGTTTATCTTTTTTATAGTTGAGTAATAATACGCCTTTGTATAAAAATACCATTTCTTTTTTATTGATTCCTCAGTTGATGGGCATTTGGGTTGTTTCCAAGGTTTAGCTATGGCAGATTCTACTCCTATAAATGTGGGTGCACATATATCCCCGTGGTGTGATGCTTTGGTTCTTTTGTAAAAATACCCATGATGTCAACAGCTGGCTTGAATGGGGCCTTCGATCCTAGCTTTGTGAAGAAGTTGCACAGTGATTTCCATAATCACTGCTGCAGTCAGTGCTTCTAAGTATAGTGGCCTGAAGTTTCTTTTTCTGCACAGCTCCTCCAACATTTCTTATGGCATGACTTCTGGAGGACAGCCATTCTTTCTGGGCTGAGATGGAATCTCAGTGTTGGACTAATATGCATTTCTCAAATGACCAGTGATGTTGAATGTTTTTATATATTCATTTGCCATCTTGCTTTCTTCATCTGAGAACTGTGCATTCATTCATGTTTGTTGCTTATTTTTTAAATAAGTTTTTGAACCTTGTAATCTAATTGTTTTAAAATTCTTTGTATATTCTAAATAGAAGTCCTTTGTCTGAAGGACAGTCTGCTGTATATTTTTACCTATTGGTGGTCTTTCTTTTTGCTCTGTTGATGTTTTTTCTTCGGCTTTTTAAAACATTTCAACAAGATGAAATCTCAGTTGTTCATTGATTTATGTATTTTCCATGTAGTTTTGTTTTTATTCATGAACTCTCTACCTAACCCTATGTCTAAGATTTTTAAATTTTATTTTTATTCATTTTAATGAGAAAAAAAGCTAAAATAGTAATGAAATAGTTTTGAAACAGGTTAGTAGGACAGTTACAATAATTAATACATTGCATATTGTTGTATTAGTAGTAGTTATTCAGAGGACAAGATGAAGACATGATATCTTGTCTAAACAATATTAGTACAAACATTTCTTCTTATTGAACTAAGAAAAAGTAGCTGTATATGTATCCTATATATTAGTTATATATACATATATACATATATATACTTGTTTTTTGCAGCCAAATGATCTTTTATTTATATCTCCCATCTTTATTTTGTTTTGTGAGAGATGGGTGCTCACTTTCTGTTAGAGAAGCTGTATTTGAGGAAGGCTTTAAAGGACCTCTCATACTTGATGCCAGTCCCAATATTGTAGGTACCTGAATTCAGCAAAATAACCCAATATGGTCCAAAAGTCCATAGTAGTAGTGAGTAATCAGAACTATGGGCAAATGTCCAATGTCGTTGGCTTGAGGCTTTTACAGATCAGCATATTGATGTAGCTTTACTTTTTATAGCTCATGGCTACATATGTGTGTATGGTTAAGACCAAGTTAAAGCAAGACCTATATAACTAAACATGTAACTTTTGCTATCTGATAATGTCAGTCAAATCCCCTCAGGATTTACCCTGAACCGTATACAGCACCTTCTGTATCTTTTGTCAGTTTCTGCCATCTGGATGAGTCATGGTCATTGCTTGACCAATTCGCTCTCTGTGAAAGCTTGAGAGAAATGTTTCTCTCCAGATGGTGCTCCGTAGGCACAAGACACATCTCTGATCACTATCCTCAGTGGTCCCATGATCTCCTTGATTAGAAGATTTGGGACACTGCTTAGTTAGAGAATGTCACAGTAGAGGTTTTCTTATGCCATGAGTCCTCACTGAACGTGGAGGGCTAGGGACAAAATATTGGCTGTCTTTTCAGCCCATCCATCTGTCTAAGTTTGGTTTGAAAAATTTAGTTGTTAAACATCCAGAAGAGAATCTTAATGATGCTATTATCCTAATACAGACAGTTACGCTCAACATCACTCTGAATAAAGCATACCTTAGGAAAAGCGGAGCTGCTATTTGGTGGTAACCATGGATACTCAAAAATTTAAATCCCTGTGGAATGTTAAAAAAGCAATTACATATTTTTCACACAGAAATTCAAAAATCAAGCCAAATACGACACTGTAGCAGTACAGTCATGCTCCATTTTGATTTTCTTGTTTCTCATTTAGTTTTGTTACACTTTTTACAGACATTTACTTTAGAGATTATACCAATAATTGATATGACAATAGAAGCATTTAGAGCACCAAAATGACATGTATTTTTAGCATGACTTTACTATTACATATTGCTGTTGGCAATGCAGTGGCTTAGCTCACAGATATCAGCGTATAGAGATAGTCAGGGTTAGAATTCTACCATTAACTGCTATTTTCAAAAACTTCATGCAGATTCTTAAGACCATTGTCTCATCCAACTTTTATCCAACATATATATATGGCTTTTCCCCTACTATATATATATATATGGCCTTGCCCCTACTATATTTCCCAACTTTTCTCCTTTTTCTCTCTTTGTTGTTTAATTCTTAAGTGCTGTTTCTTTCCAATTAACCATGTCTATTATGCCTTTCAGTTTTTATTTCTTCTTTTGTGTTCTTAGGCTAGGAAAAAATACGATATTTACACGTGGGTCTGGTTTATTTCACTTATGATTATAGCTTCAAGTTACATCCACTTACCTATAAAGGCTTAGAGTTTACTTATCTTTATAGCTGAATAATACTCAGTTACATAAAAACTCCACATCTTTTTCATCAATTGCCAGCTTATGGACATTTTCGTTAATTTCAGAATTTGGTTATCACAAATTGTGCTGCTATAAACATAGGCACACATACCTCACTATGATATGATATTTAAAGTTCTTTTGGGAAAATTTCCAGAAGGGGAATAACTGGACTGAATGGGATTTCGAGTACTAGCTTTTGAAGGAATTTTCACATTGATTTCCTTAATGGCTGCACCAGTCTATATTCCCACCAGCAGTGTAGAAATTTTCCTTTTTTCCACACAGCCTCTCCAACATTTGTTGTTGGTTGATTTCATTATGATAAGCATTCTTTCTGGGGTGAGATGGAATCTGAATGTTGTTTTAATTTGCATTTCTTAAATGGTTAGTGATGTGGAGCATTTTTTCTTGTATTTATTAGCTACTATAATTTTGTCCTTTGAGAAGTGTTTCTTCATCTCAGATGCCCATTTTTAGATTGGGTATTTAAATTTTGGGATCTTAATATTTTTCATTTCTTTACAAATTCTTGATAGAAGACCTTTGTCTAAGTGCTTACTAGCTAAGATTTTTTTTCAACTTTGTGAATTGTCTTTTCACTCTGTTGTTAATTTCTTTTGATGTGCAGAGCATCTCAACAATAGAGGTCGCAGTTCTTGGTTCTGTGAAGTATTTGCCGTGCAGTTTGATTTTTGTTCATTTAACGTTTGTCTACCCCATGTCTTCAAGATTTCCACTCACTTTCTCTTCCAGAAGATTTAGTGTTTCTGTTTCAACATTCAGATTTTTAACATATTTTGATATTAGTTTAGTGAGCGATGATAGAAACAGGTCAAATTTTAGTTTTTGGCTTGTAGAGAGCCAGTTTTTCCAGCTCCTTTTGTTAAAGATGCTGTTTTTCTTCTAGTAAACATGTTTGGCCCCTTTGTCTGAGATAAGATGGATGAGTGTGTTTGTAGTTGTATCTGCATCTTGTAATCTGTTTCATTGATCCTCGGGTTTTTTTTTTTTTTTTTTTTTTTCTTTTACCAATACCATGCTGATTTAACCACAGTAACTTTTTAGTACAATTTCAAGTCAGGGCTTATAATGCCTCCTGCTTTCCCTTTGTTTCCCAGGAGTTCCTTTATTATTCTAGGTCTTTTCTTATTCAAAACAATTTTAGCAATGATTTCTCTAGGTAGGTTGGTGATATTTGTGAATATGGGCTTCTTCACAATGTTGGTTCTTCATATTCAGGAGCAAGGAATATCTTTCTGTTTTATGAAATGTGCAATCTCTTTTTTTAGAGTTCTGTAATTTTCATTGAATAGATCTTTCTTTTGTTAGTTAGATTAATTCCTAGTGTTTTGATTTTCATGGTGCTATTCTACAGGGTATTATTTCTCTAATTACTCTCTTCATGTGTTTGTTATCTGTGTAGAGGAATGTTATTGACTTTTGGGTACTGACTTTTTAGCTTGCTATGCTACTTTTTTGTTCATTAATTCTTATAGCTTCTTGATGGAGATTTTGGGTCTTCCAAGTAGAGTATCATGTCATCTTCAAATAATATTTTAACTTCTTCTTTGCCAATTCTTATTCCCTTTATTTCTCTCTTGTTGTCTAATGGCTCCAGGGAATGATTACAGATCTTACTGAATATGAGTGGCAATAGAGGCCATATGTGTCTAGCAACTGATCTGAGAGCAAAAGATTTCAGGTTTTCTCCATTTAGAATTGTATTTGCAGTTGGAATGTCATAGATGGCTTTTATCACATTGAGGTAGAAGCCATCTATTCCAATTTTCTGTAGTGCTTTCATAATGAATGAGTGTTGGACTTTGTCAAAAACCTTTTCTGCATCCATTGAGATGAACATATGGTGTTTGGATTTGACTCTACTTATAGAATGTATTACATTAATAGATTTGGATAGTTTGATCCACCCTTGCATCCCTGGGATGAATCATACCTGGTCATGGTGTATAATCTTCTTGATGATACGCTGTATTTTATTTACTAGATTTTATTGAGGTTTTTGCATCTATGTTCATGAGGGAGGTTGGCCTGCAGTTCTCTGTTTTAGTTGCATCTTTCTCTATTTTTTGGTATTAGTATAATACTTCCCTACAGGAATAATTTTGGTAGTATTGATTGTTTTTCAATTTCATTGAAGATTTTGAAAAGTATTGGGATTATATCTTCTGTAAATTTCTTGTAGAAGTTAGCTGTGAATTCATCAAGACTTGGGCTTTTCTTTGTCATTAAGTTTTGGGGTTTTTTGACTGGTATTGGTTTGTTGAGAGTTCTTGTAGCCTCTTGATTCACTTTTGGTAGTTTCTATCTTTTAAGGAGTCTGTCCATTTCTTCTGTGCCATCCAGTCTGTGAGGGTAATGATTTTCAATGTAGTTGGTTTTGACCATCTGAATTTCCACAGAGTCTGTTGTAATTTCACACTTTTCATCCCTTATTGCTTGAATTTGAGGTTTTCCCCCACTCTTTTTTGATGAGGTTAGCTAGGGGTTTATAAATTTTATTTAATCTTTCAAATAATTAGCTTTTTAATAATTTTATTGAGAAATAAATATCAATGAGAATTTCATATCCGATTACTGGCACATTTTCAGTAATTAACACATTACATATTGTTGTCCTAGTGGTTATTCATTGTACAAAATGCAGCATGATATTCTGTCTCAAACACTATTATAAAAAACCTCTCTATTCATTGAATTAAGAGAATGGAGCTGTATACCTATACTCACTATTTTGAGGATACAGATACAAAAGGGTCATTCCATTCTATCCCACTTTTTTGGTTAGTTTTGTCAGAGATGGGCATTCCATTTTCATTTAAATATTGTAGGTGCTTGAATTCAGAAGAATCTCCCAATATAGTCCAGTTGTCCATAATAGTAGTGGGTTTTGTGTAAGACTGAAAATGTACAATGTTGTTGACTTGAGCTTTTTACAGCTCAGCATATTAATGTGGCTTTACATTTTATACTTCTTTTTCATACTTCTCTGCTGGATGGTTAAGACCAAGGTAAAGCAAGATCTATATAACAAGAAATGTAACTTTTGTATCTGATAAGGTCAGTCAAATCCACTCAAGATTTAGCCGGAAACCCTATACCGCAGTTTGTAGATTCTTTGTGAGTGTCAGCCATGTGGATGCAACACGGCAATTGCTTGACCAATTTGCTCTCTGTGAAAGCTTGAGAGCTCTTAGGCACACTCTGCATCATCGATCACATTCCTCAGTGGCCCCATAATCTCCTTGTTCAGAAAATTTAGGACACAACTGATTTACATAATGTTACAGTATAGGTTGTCCTATGTCCTGAGTCCTCACTGACCTTGAAATATAACTAGCTTTTGTGATTCATTAATTTTTTGTGTTGCTTCTTGCATGTCGATTGGATTGATTTCTTCTCTAGTCTTTAAAATTTTCTCCCTTCTTTGGGCGTTGTGTTTTGTTTGCTTTTCTTGATGTTTGAGGTGTAGCAGGATTTTTTTTCCCATTCTATTTTCATAATGTTTGAGTTCACAACTATAAATTTCCCTCTAAGCACTGCTTTCATTGCATCCTATAAATTTTGATAAGTTGTGCTTGAATTTGCATTGCATTGTACATATTGTTTAATTTCATCTTTAACCCATTAGTTGCTGAGGAGGGTGTTGTTTAATTTCCGTATTTATGGGGGTTTGTGGTTGCTGTTTTCATTAATTTCCAGTTTCATTGCATTGTGGTCAGATAATATGCAGTGGATAATTCCTCTTTTCCTGCATATACTTAAGCATGACCTATGGATTACTATCTGGTCTATTTTAGAAAATGTCCCAATTAGCTTAAAAGAATGTGTATTCAGATGTTGTTGGGCTCAATAATCTGTATATGTCCACTAAGTTCATTTGTTTAAAGTTCTGGTTCAGTTCTTCTTTGTTTCTAACTTTTTGTCTGCTTCATGTATCTTTTTGGGATAAGAGTGTGTTAATATCTCTTGTTAATATTCTGGCATTGGATATTAGATTCTTCATTTCCATTAAGATTTGTCTTGGGGCCAGGGAGATGGCTCAGTGGAATAAGCGCTTCCCTGGCAAGTGCAAGGGCCTGAGTTAAATCCCTGGTTCTGCAAAAAAACAAAACAAAACAAACAAACAAACAAACAATAACAAAAAGAAACCAAAACAAAACAAAAAAAGATTTGTCTTATATAGTTGGGTGCTGCCTTGTTTGGTGCATACATAAGTATGACTGTTACCACTTCGTCTTCTATTTTTCCCCTAGCTAGTATGTAGCAGCCTTATTTATTTCATTTGATCATTCTTGGTCTGAAGGTCAGACTGTCTGCAAACAGGATTGCTACCCCTGTTTTTCTCTGAGTTCTTGGGGTATGTAGTATTTTTTTCCCATCTTTTGACTTTCAGCCTATGTGTTTCTTATGAGTAGTGTGTTTCTTTTATACAGCAGATTGTTGAATTTTCTTTCCTAGTGCATTCTGCCAGTCTATTTCTTTTACTTGGTGAATTAAGTTCATTTACATTGATGGCTATAATTGAGATGTACTGATTTATGATTGACATATTACTTATATGCTTTAAATACCTCTTTTTCTCCTATGTTTAATTGTTTGCTCTATTTGGTGAGTTCTTTCCATTCTCATTTGTGAAGTTGTGGTATTTTTGTCTTTCTCTAGAGTATGTTTCAGTGGTCTGTGTAGTGTTGGCTTTGTCATCATGAAACTCTTTAATTGTCCTTTGTCATAGAAATATTTCACATCTCCATCAAACTTGAGAGTTTGAAAGATACATCAGTCTGGGCTGGACTTTGTTTCCTTGGACGACTTGAAGTACTTTGCTCCATGCTCTTCTTGACTTGATGATTTGCTGTTATTCTAATGGGTTTTCCTTTTAATGTAACCTGTTTCTTTTCTCTAGCAGCTTTTAGTATATTGTTCTTGTGATTAATTTCTGGGATCTTGATTATTACATGTCTCTGTGTGTTTTTAATAGGGTTGATATTATTTGGAATTGTATATGCTTTGGTTTCCTGAATGTCAGATTTTTCCCCATATTTGGGAAGTTTTCTGCCATTATTTCTGCCCATATTCTTTTTATATCATTCGTATTGACTCCTTCTTTCTCACTGATGCCTATTAGCATCACATTGTTCATCTTTACACCGTCTTGCAGATGTTGAATTATTTTTTCCTGCATGCCAGTTGTTTTTAAGAGATCTTTTCTTATCTTTTTACTAGCTGCAACAGTGTCTTCAGGGTCTGAAGCTAACTTTACCTTCATTCACATGGTTCTCTCAACTTCTGATTGAGATTTTAATTTCCCGTACATGTCTTTGAATCTGCTTAATGCATTCTACTTCTTTCCTGTATTGCTTATTCAGGGATTCCATCATTTTTCCATTTTCCTCATGTTTGTATTAGTGTCTTCTTTAGAGGCACTTAATAATTCTTTCATTGTAGTCATCATTTCTTTTTTAACTTTAGAGATTATTTCTGAACTGATTTCATCTGTTCCTTTCTGCAGTTGTTTCTTTACTTCAGACACTATTACTTCAGAGAGTTCAGGTGTGTGATCTCCAATTTCTTCTATGCTATTGTCTCCTGCATGTGTTCTGCATGGGCTTGGGCCTGAGACTGCATTTTTCTCCTTCTCCTTGCCATTTTGTATAGCACTGTCCTCTTATCATTGATGTAGAGCTTTAGTGTAGTTATTACCTTATCACTTCCTGATGATCTTACTCAAGAGGGATTATGTGGTTAAGGAAGTTATAGTTTTGGTTGCTTCCGATTTCCAATTTGTTCTGTGTTAGTGTCCTCTGCACTTGTTACGGGTGGGCTTGGGTTCTGAGGTTGCATTTTGTTCCTTCTCGTCATTTTGTGT
>NW_004524599.1:18968229-18969648 GCF_000260255.1 Octodon degus
GGGGGAGGCACTGCGGAGTGGTGGGGGACGGCCCGAGGGGCTGGGAGAGGGTCCGGCCCATGCTGTGCCTGGGCTGGGACTGGTCCCACCGGCGCAGGGTAGCAGAAAAGAAAGTTATAGTTTTGTATTTACAGAACTACACATTAACACTCATAATGGGTAGTGATATTTAGCAGTTTACAAACTTTTATAACTAACGGGCTTGTATTTTAGACCATAACAACAAACATTATGTCTATGTTGTTAAGTAGATGTTAAATTGGGAATTTGCATTTAAATTAGTTCCCCTAAATTCTGTCTAGTCACCTCCCGTTGATATACATTCAGTCTTCCATGCAGACTATTTCACCTGTTAACTGATGCTCCACCTTTCAATCAAGAAAATAAGAGAGAGGATGCTTTCACAGATCTGCCTCTAACAAAGTGTCTCACATTCCCTGACCTGGATCTAGCAAATTCAAACTTGTCTTGGTGGGCCTGGCTTGGGTCTATCTGCTGTGCTGTGCCTTTTCCTGCTGTAGGCCATGGCACTGAACCCACTGTGCCCTCTGGCAAGATGTTCAGCTTGGATTAGCTGGGTGGGTCTTGCCCTAGCCTCTCTTCAGGGAATTCTGCCTCCAGGTCCCACACCAGGCCTCTCTGATATATGAGGTTCCTGCGAGTGCACAGATGGTCTGACACAGTCCGGACTTGGGCGCTGGCTGGAAAGGGATCTGGTGAGTTGGCCAGCTGGCACATACACACACGTGTTTGGCCTGGGTTTTGTCTGGAAGAGGATATGGTGAGTGGGTGCAAGGTCTCACACACAGGCTGGGCCTAAGGTCACTCTGGAAAGGGCCTATGTCTATAAATTTTACCTTCTTACTCCTCCAGGAGACTTATTGTTTCTCTTTTAAGATTTAAATCTTTTATCCATTTTGATAGTAGCTTTGCATAGGGTTATAGACATGGATCTAATTTTAGACTTAGGAATGGGGAAGGTCAGTTCTTGTAGCACCATTTGCAGAAGAGGATATCTTTTCTTATGTGTATAGCACAAGGTCTACAGGGCCTTACTACACAGATTGGACTTTTAGTAATGCTTTTTCAACCTCCCAAGTGCTGCGATTACAGGTGCACTCCACTGCGCCAAGTCTCAATCACTGTCTGAACAACTGAGGGGGCAGGGCTGGCATGCCACTCGGCATCAAATCAGGTTTCACTTTAACCCACTGAGCGATCTGGCTGACTCCAGGATATCTTTCTTCCATCAAAAAATTGTGGCCCTTTTGATAAAGACAAGGTTGCTGAGTTCACGTGTTTGTAGTCTTGTCTGTATTTTCTAATCTGTTCCATTGATTCTCAGGTCTAGTTTTTTCCAGTACCAGACTGCTTTTTTTTTTTTCAAAGTTTTATTGATAAACAGATAGCAATGAGACA
>NW_004524599.1:18976233-19001016 GCF_000260255.1 Octodon degus
CACTTGTTCTGGGTGGGCACTGGGTTTCTTCAATATGTTTCTGCATTTGATTCTTTAGTGCAGATGTTATTAATTCAGGGATTTCTTTTTTTATTTCCAATCTGAGCTCTTTTATATCTTTCTGCAGCTGTTTCTTTATTTCAGAAGACATTGATTCATTGCTTTCAGCTGTGTGATTTCCAATTTCTTCTGTGTTAGTGTCCTCTGCACTTGTTACAGTTAGTCTTGGGTTCTGAGGTTTCATTTTGTTCCTTCTCATCATTTTTTGTAGCACTGTCTTCTGACCTTTGTTGTAGATCTTTGCTGTAGTTATAACCTTTGCACATACTGAAGTTCAGGTGCAGCTCTATGAAGGTTGGAGTCATCCTGTTGTGTCTGACTTAGATCTGGCTGCTGTGCTCAGCTCCTTCCCACTGTTGCCCTTGAGGGTGAACCTGTTGTGCCCCTGTGGCAAGATGTTCTGCTCTTGGACTAGCTGAGTGGATCTATCCTCTACACTCTCTACAGGGATTGCTGCTGCAGGGTTACACCCCAGGCATGTATGCCAGGCCTGAGTTGTGCCTCGAGGGGGCAAGGTGAAGCAGGGGGAAGCGGAAACTCTCCCCACACCCACCAGACCTGGGCTAGGACTGGGTCTGGGATTTCCCAGAGCGCGGCAGAAATTCCTACTCGACGGGCGGGGTGAGGGAGGTACTGCGGAGTGGTGGGGGGCGGCCCAAGGGGGTGGGAGAGGGTCTGGCCCACGCTGTGCCTCGGCTGGGACTGGTCCCACCAGCGCAGGGTAGCAGGAAGCTCTCCACACACTCACCAGACCTAGGCTAGGACTGGGTCTGGGGGTTCCTGGAAGGCGGTTGAAATTCCTACTCGGTGGGTGGGGTTGGGGAGGTAGTGCGGAGTGTGGGGGGCGGCCCAAAGGGGTGGAAGAGGTTCCTGCCCATGCTGCGCACGTGGGCTGGGAGTGGTCCCACCGGTGCAGGGTAGCAGGAAGCTCTGCACACACCTACAATGTCTTTTAAATACATTGTAAATCAAAGATATAGTATAAATCTTAGAACAAAAATTAAAATTAAGCAATATTCAGAAGATTAAATACTAATTAATTAAGAATTAAATGTTTCAAAACAATTGCACTAAGAAAAATTTTCATGATAGCAAAGAAGTACTAAGAGTAAAACATAAGATACATACTGGAATGGCACATAAATGACCAGCAGTTCTAACAGTTTGAGGATAGAATATTGCATAAAGTTCTAGTGTGTTGTGGACATGCATAATAACAGTGACAGTTAATTGTTGCTAGGTGTCACTTGTGGAACTGAGCTACAGCTATTTCTTTGAAATCCACCCTGTAGACTCAGGTGGAATCACGACCCATAGGGTGGAAGAGAAGTCCATTTGTAGAGTGTGCAGATGGAAATATTCTGCTGCTGAACACAAAAGGATAACTGAAAGACTACTATTGTATAGCTCTTATTCTCCTCTGTTTAATTGTTTGCCCTATTTGGTGGATTCTTTCCATTCTCATTCATGGGCCTTTGATCAATTTGCTCCCTCTCTAGAACATCATTTAATAGTCTGTGTAGGCTTGGCTTTGTCATTATGAAATTCTTTAACTGTTCTTTGTCATGGAAGTATTTCAGTTCTCCATTATACTTGAAAGATAGTTTTGCAGGATATATCAGTTTGGGTTGGAATTTGTTTTCTTGCAAGACTTGAAGTACTTTGCTCCATGCTCTTCTTGATTTGATGGCTTGTAAAGAGAAATCTGCTGTTATTCTGATGGGTTTTCCTTTAAATGTGATCTGTTTCTTTTCTTCAACGGCTTTCAGTATACTGTTCCTGTGCTGAATTTCTGGGATCTTGATTATTATAAGTGTGGGTGTGGTTTTATTTGGGTTTATGTTATTTAGAGTTCTGTATGCTTCAGTTACTGAATGTCAGATTGTTGTCCCACATTTGGGAAGTTTTCTGCTATTACTTCTGCCCATATTCTTTTTATTTCATTTGTATTGACTCCTTCCTTCTCGTTGATGCCTATTAGTCTCATATTGTTCATCTTTGTATCATCTTGCAGGTATTGAATTATTTTTTCCTGCATTCTAGTTGTTCTAAAGAGATCTTTTCGTACTTTTTCACTGGTTGCAATTGTGTCTTTCAGGTCAGAAAGTCTATTTTCACTTTCCCTCAAATGGTTTTGCCATCTTTTGATTGAGGTTTTAATTTCCTGTTTATCACTTCGAACCTGTTTCATGCATTCTATTTCTTTCCTAAATTGCTTATTCAGGGGTTCCATCATTTTTATATTCTGCTGTATTTTTTTTATCAGTGTATTCTTTAGAAGCACTTAGTACTTCTTTGGTTATAGTTATCACTAAATTTTTTAGTTCTGAAATTATTTCTGATCTGATTTCTTCTATACCTTTTTGCAGTTGTTTCTTTACTGCCAACATTATTATTTCAGAGATATCTCGTGTGTGATTTCCAGTTTCCTCAGTGCTAGTGTCTTCTGTGGTTGTAATGGGTGGACTCAGGGTCTGAGACTGCATTTTGTTCCTTCTCTTTGTCATTTTGTATACCACTGTCTTCTGACCTTTGGTGTAGAGTTTAGATAGAGTTATTACCTTAGTACCAGGTCTGGATCTACAAAGTTCAGATTCCTCCAGGTGGGTGTTGTTTGGATCTGGCTGCTGTGCTCCACTTCTTTCTGCCGCAGGCGTTAGAGTTGAACCCTTTGTGTCTCTCTGGCAAGATGTTCTGCTCCTGAATCAGCTGGGTGGGTCTTGCCTCTAGCCTCTTTGCAGGGAGTTCTGCTGAAGGGTTCCTCTCTGGGCCTGCACTCTGGGTCAAATGAAGATCTGCGCGCCCTGGATGGTCTCACTCACATGCCGGGTCTGGGCTCTGGGTCTGTTCAGTATTCCCGCGGCCTTGTTCAGGCCTGTACTCTGGGTCTATTCAGGATCTGGCGGCCCCTGTCCTCTCACTCGCTTGCTGGGCCTGTGCTCTGGGTCTGTTCAGGACCCGGTGCACCCCGGTCATCTCACTCACTCACCAGGCCTGTGCTCTGGGTTTGTTCAGGATCCCGCCACCACATTTGTATTATTCATTCCTCATGTGATGGGCATTTTGTTTGCTTCAAGATTTAGCTATGAAAAATTGTTCTGCTATATAGATGGGTGCACCTATATCATTGTGGCATGATGTTTTAAGTTCTTTTGGGAAAAACCCAGAAGGAGGAGAGCTTGATTGAATAGGATTTCCAGTAATAGCTTTTGAGGAATCTCCACACTGATTTACATAGTGGTTGTATCAGTCAACATTCCCACCAGCTGTGGAGAAGTGTCCCCTTTTCCACAGAGCCTCTCTAGCATTTGTTATTAATCAATTTTTTAATAACAACCATTCTTTCTGGTGTGAGATGGAATGTCACTGTTGCTTGAATTTGCATTTATGGAATGGCCAGTGATGTGGAACATTTTTTTCATGTAATTATTTGCCTCTTGCATCTGTTCCTCTGAGAACTGTGTATTCATCTCAGATATCCATTTTTGGATTGTGTCTTTAAATTTCAGGGATCCAGTTTTTTTTTTTTTTTAGTTCTTCATATACTAAGAGAGAAGATCGTTGTCTGTGTGATTATTGGTTATGATATTTTTCCAAATCCATGGGTTGCATTTTCACCCTCTTGCTGATCTCTTTGATGTGCAGAAACTTCTCAATAAAAAGATGGCCCAGTTGTCGATTATTTCAAGGATTTCTTGCGCATTTTGTTTTTTGTTCCTGAACTGTCTTCCTACCCCTATGTCTTCAAGATTTCTATCTACTTTCTCTTCCAGAAGATTTAGTGTTTTTCCTTTAATGTTTAGAACTTTAATCCATCTTGATATTAGTTTAGAGCATGGTGGTAGACCTGGGTATAATTTTAGTTTTCAGCATGTAGAGAGCCAGTTTTTCCAGCACCATTTGTTAAAGAGGCTATCTTTCTTCCAGTCAACATGTTTGGCCACTTTGTCAAAGATAAGATGGCTGAGTGTGTTTATAATCTACACCATTGATCCCTTAGCCTGTTGTTTTTTCTTTCCCCAATACCGTACCGATTTTATCACAGTAGTTTGTAGTACAATTTTAAGTCACGGATTGTTATGCCTTCTGCCTTACTTTTTATGCCCAATATTGCCTTTTCAATTCTAGGTTTTTTCTGTTTCCAAATAAATTTTAGGAATGTTTTCTGTAGATCTGTGAGGTATGTTTTTTGTGTTTTCATATGGATTGCATTAAATCTGTATAACAATTTTTGGAGTGTGACCCTTTTCACAATGTTGGTTCTTCCTATCCAGAAGCAAGAAATGCATTTCCACTTTCTAAATTCCTCTTCGATCTCTTTTTTCAGAGTAATATAATTTCCATTGTCTAGATATTTTAGTTTCTTAATTAGATTTATTCCTAGGTATGTCAATTTTGGATATTAGTCTATAAACCATTGTTTCTGTAATTTCTCTCATTGTATTATTATTTGCACAAAGGAATGCTGTTGATTTTTGGGTATTGATTTTGTATCCTGCAATGCCAATGAATTTATTTATTAATTCTAAGAGCTGCTTAGTGGAGATTTTTGGGTCTTCCAAATTGAGTATCATTTCATATGCAAATAATGATAGCTTAAATTCTTCTTTACATTTTCTTATTCCTTTTATTTCTCTCTCTTGTCTAATAGCTCTGGCAAATGATTGCAAAATTATATTGAATAGGAGTGGTGATAGAGGACATCCTTGTCTTGTACCTGATTTGAGTGTGAAAGATTTCATTTTTTCCTCATTATGTGGGCTGTTGGGTTGTCATATTTGGCTTTCATCAGATTGAGGTAAAGGCCGTCTATTCCAATTTTCTGTAGGACTTTGAACATGAATGAGTGTTGGACTTTGACAAAAGCCTTTTCTGCATCAATTGAGGTGATCATGTGGTTTTTGGATTTGGCCCTACTAATATAGTGCATTACATTTATAGATTTATGTATGTTGAACCATCCTCACATCTCTTGGATGAATCCTACCTGCTGATGGTGTACAATGTTGATTTGCTGTATTCTGTTTGCTAAGATTTTATTGATGGGTTTTGCATCTATGTTCGTGAAGGAGATTGACTTTATTTCTCTTTTTTGGATGAATCTTTCTCTGGTTTTGGTGTCCTTTTAATGCTTGCCTTCAGGAATGGTTTTGGGAGAACTGCTTCCTTTTCAATTTAGTTGAACATTTTGAGTAGTATTGGAATTAAATCTTCTCTAAATTTCTTGTAGAATTCAGCTGTGAATCCTGGAAGACTTGGGCTTTCTTTGTAAGAAAGTTTTTTTTTTTTAATTACATTTTCAATTTCATTGGCAAGTATTGAATTATTCAGAAATTTTATATCTTCTTGCTTCAGTTTTGGTAATTTATGCCTTTCTAGAAATCTGTCCATTTCATCTGTGTCTTTGATTCTCTGAGAGTAAAGATTTCCAAAATAGCTATTGATGATCTTCTGAATTTTCACAGGGTATGTAGCTATTTCACCCTTTTCATTCCTCATTGACTGAAATTGCATTTTTTCTTTCCCCTTTTTGATGAGATTAGCTATGGGTTTATCAATTTTATTATTTTATTTTATTTTTATGGTGGAACTGGGGATTGAACTCAGGCCCTTGTGATTGCCAGGCAAGTGCTTATTCTGCTGATCCATCTCCCCAGCCTCACAATTTTATTTAATCTTTTAAAAAACCAATTTTTAGATTCATTAATTCTTTTGTTTTGTTTACTTTTTCTCAGTTGTATTAATTTCTGCTCTAATTTTTTCAATTTCCTCCCACCTTTGATCTTTGACTTGGTTTCCTCTTCTTTTTCTGTGAGCTTTAAGTGTACCATTAGTGTATTTATTTGTTCTTATTCTGTTTTCCCAATGTTTCAGTTCACAGCTATAAATTTCCCTTTAAGAACTGCTTTCTTTGCATTCCACAAACTCGGTATAATTTGTGCATGAATTTTCATTGGATTGTAGCTATTTCTAAATTTCTTGTTTAACTTCATTTGTAACCTATTGGTTGCTGAGAAGGCTGTTATTCACTTTCCATATATTATGGGGTTTTTGTGGTTTCTTTTGTCATTCATTTCCAGTTCTTTTGCATTGTTTTCAGGTAATATTCATGGGGTTATTTCTGTTTTCTTGCATATATGTAAGCATGACCTATTAACAATTATATGGTCTATTTTAGAAAATATCCCATGTGCAGCTGTAAAAAATGTATATTCAGATGTTCTTGTGTACAACATTCTGTATGTGTCTGCTAAGTCCATTTGTTTAAAGGTTTGGTGCAATTCTACTAACTTTTGCTAATTTGTGATCTGCTTGACCTATCTTTTTGAGATAAGGGAGTTTTTAAGTCGCTTGTTAAGACTTTGGTATTAGTTATTAGATTTTTCATGTTCATTAAAATTTGTCTTATATAGATTTTTTTCCTCCCAAGATTGCTTCATATACATTTTTGACTGGTATCTCTTTCTCTTGTATTTTTTTCTAACTAGTGTGTAGTGTCCTTTTTTTCCTTTGATCTTTCTTTTTTAAAGTTGAGATTATCTGCAAATAAGATTGCTACTCCTGATTTTTTTGTGAGGTCCTACAGTGTGTAATGTTGTTTTCCATCCTTTGACTTTTAGGGTATGCGTATCTTTATGAGCTAAATGTGGTTTTTTTGCATGTTTGTTTGTTTGTTTGAATACAGAATATTGTTGGATTTTTTTATTCTACTCTTCAAATCTATTTCTTTTAATTGGTGAATTGAGTTCATTTACATTAATGGTTAAAATGGAAATGTATTGCCTTATGTTTGTTCTGTTATTTTCTTGTTTTTGATTACCTACTTTTCTCCTGAGTTTAATTGTTTGCCCCATTTGGTGAGTTCTTTCCATTGTCATTCTTGGAATTGTGGTCATTTTCATCTCTTTCTAGAATATCTTTTAGTACTCTGTGGGGTTGGCTTGGTAGTCATGAATTTCTTTAGTTGTTCTTTGTTGTGGAAGTATTTCACTTCTCCATTACATTTCAAAGAGAGTTGTGCAGGATATATCAGTCTGAGTTGGAATTTGTCTCCTTGTAAGACTTAAAGACTTCATGCTCTTCTTGACTTGATGGTTTGTGAAGAGAAATCTGCTATTTATTCTGATGGATTTTCTTTTAAATATGGTGTGTTTCTTTTCTCTAGTGGCTTTTAGTATGCTATTCTTGTGCTTAATTTCTGGGATCCTGATTACTATACACCTGGATGTGATTTTAATTATGTTGGTATTATTTGGAGTACTGTATACTTCAGATTCCTGAATGTCAGATTGTTTCCCCATATTTGGGAAGGTCTTTTTGCTATTGCTTCTGAGCATATTCTTTTTGTATCCTTTCATTGACTCCTTCTTTCACATTGATGGCTGTTATTAGGTTTTGCATCTTTACATCATCTTGCATCTGTGGAGCTATTATTTCCTGGACCTTAATTGTTTTTAAGAGATATTTCCTTACCTCTTACCTATTTGCTACTGTGTCTTCAAGATCTGAAAGTCTATCTTCACATTCACTCATGCAGTTTTGCCAACTTTTAATTGAGCTTGTAATGTCTTGAATATCTCTTTGAATCTCTTCGTGCATTGTATTTCTTTTCTATGTTTCTCATTTAAGGTTTCCATCTTTTTTTCTATTCTCCTCTAGTTTTTTATAAATGTCTTCTTTAGAAATGCTTAGCAATTCCTTTATTATAGCTATAATTTTTCTGACTTGAAAGATTATTTGTTTTCTGATTTCCTCTGTACCCTTCCACAGCTGTTTCTTACCCCAAATGCTGTTATTTCAGAGATTTCAGATGTGTGACTTCTAATTAATCCTATGCTAGTGTCTCAGGCTCAGGGCCTGAGAGTACATTTTGCTTCTTCTCTTTGTCATTTTATATTTCAGAGAAAAGTCTTTATTTTGATTTCTGTGATATTATTTTGTGAATAGTTAACTGTATCACTGTGATCAGAGCCTCTCTAAATATTCTGTTCTGTAGGTATCTCTTCTGTGTCAGGGATTCTTGTTTTTTGTGTGTCCCAAGATTTTACCCTGTCTATTGAATGAGAGTGAGAATTTTGTTTCTGTTTGATGTTGCCCTGTTTTCTTTGGTATAGGGCTTTGTTGAACTAATTACCCAAGTGCCTCTCAATATTATTACTCAAGAAAGAACATGTGGCTAAGCCAGATATGGTTTTCTATTTACAATAATACAATTAGAAACACTAGTAGTCTGAATTGAAATTTAGCAATTGAAAAACTTTTGCAGCTAATGGGTTTGTGTTTTAGACCATAAGACCAAACATTATGACTGTGTAGCTAAGCAGATATAAATTGGAAATTTGTATTTAAATTTGTGCCCATAAGTTCTGTCTAGTTACCTCCTCTTGTGTACCTGGAGACTTCCAGGCAAACTAGCTCATGCCAGTTACTTGTTGCTACCTTTGTTTGGAGAGGATGCTTCCACAAATCTGTGTCTAGTTCTGGACCCCTCTGGACCTAGAAGTATGTCTCAGCTTCCTGAGTCAGGGGCTACTGAACTGGAACTTGACCAGCAGGGCCTGGCTTGGGGCTGGGTGTTCTGTGTAGCTTCTTCCTTCTGTGGCACGTGGAAGTGAACCAACTGTGTTCCGCTACCTAGATGTTCTGCTCCTGGTTAAGTTCCCTGGGTTTCCTACCTAGCTGTTCTGCATGGAGGTAGGCTGCAGAGTCCAAAGCTAAGCCTCTTTGCTGGAATTCTACTCTGACTGGTCCAAAACTGAAAGTGAAGCTCTGCTGAAGTTCTTTTCTGTCTGGTTCCAAAACAACTGGGGTGCTCTGCTCAAAGTTCCTCTCTGGGTGGTCCCAAATGACTGTGATTCTCTGCTGTGGAGTTTTATCTTGGCCTCTCTGCTCTGCTGTGGAGTTCTTCTCTCGCCCAACCCAAACTGATTGGACGCATTCATTTGACTTTTCATATCTGTTAAAATATGAATAGGTGTGAGGTCCTATATATTGGGTGTATATATATTTATAATTGTTATTTCTTCCTCTTTTCCCTAACTAGGATATAGTGACCTTCTTTATTTGTTTGAAGCATTTTAGCTTGAAGTTGATATTGTCAGCAACAACAATAGTTATCTCTGCTTTTTACGGGATTTCTGTTGCATGGAGTCTTGCTTTCCATCCTTTGAATTTCAGACTGTAAATTTCTTTATGAGTTAAATGCATTTCTTGCATACAGCATATTGTTGGATTTTGTTTCTTAATCCACTATACCAGTCTGTTTCCTTTTATTGGTGAATTTAGGCTCTTTACATCAATAATTATAATTAATATGTACTGGCCTTTCTTTGTCAGTTATTTTTCTGCTTTGGTTTTGTACTTACCCTTTTTTTGATTACCTGCTCTGCTTGGTAGTTCCTCTCTGTTGCTGTTGTTGAAGATGTGCTTGCTTCTCTTTCTAGAATGTTTTGTGTCCTTTCTAGAGTGTGTTTTGTGGTCATGAATTTGTTCATTTGCTTTTTGTCATGGAAGAATCTTTTCATGCCATTTAATTTCATACATTATTTTGCATGGTACATTAATCTTAGTTGTAAGTTGCTTTCTTTCAGGATCTGAAACACTTCACTCCAAGCTCTTTTTGAGAAATCAGCTGTGATTCTCATAGGCTTTCTATTTTATGTATTTTTTTTTCCTAACAGCTTTTAATGTTTTATTCTTTTACTGAATCTCTAGAGTCTTAGTCATTATGAGTTTAGGTGTAGATTTATTTTCATTATGACTATTTGGAGTTCTGTATACCACACATAACTTATGTCAGATTCTTTTCTCATATTTGGGAAAGTTTTTTAAATTACTTTTGTAAATATCATTTTTATAGGGCCAGAGAGATAGCTCAGTGGACTAAAGTGCTTGCTTATGGATAGCACAGAACCTGGGGTTCAATCCCCAGCCTGTGGTACCAGCCCTGCCCTGGGGACAGTGACTGAGACTGGGTGTGGCAGTGTGCGACTGTAATCCCAGTGCTTGGGTGGTTGAAAACAGGAGAAACACTGTGAGTCCCATCTACATAGTAAGGCCCTGTAGATCCTGTACCAAATACTTTTTTAAAAATATTATTTTAATGTCATTTGTGCCTACTCCTGGTGTTTTGTTGACACTTATTGTTTGTCTATTTTTAATGCATTTAGTACAGGGTCTCACTACTCAGATCAAACTTATAGTGATCCTTAGTGCTTCTTAGCCTCCCAAGTGCAGGAATTACAAGCACATGCCACCATACCCAGTCTCAATTACTGCCCCTGCATGCCCTGGTGATGGGGCTGGCACAGAAGGCTATTTTTTAATTGCTTTTCTTTGTGTCATCTTTAGCTGCTGAATTGTTATATCATGGTTACCTGTTTGTTTTAAGCAATCTTTCCTTTCACTTTCATTAGCTGTATCACTGTCTTTAAGTTCTGAAAATGTATCTTTAATTTTGTTCAAGCAGTTTTGCCAGGTTGCAATGGAAATCTTATTTTCCTGGCCATTTGTTTGAATCTGCTTCACGAATTCTAATTCTTTCCTGTATTGTTCATTCAGTGTTTCCATCATTTTTTTATTCTCCTCTATTCTTTTTAATCTATGACTTTTTTTAGTGGTGTTGAAAAATTCTTGCACAATTTTTGTTTCCTTTTTGACCTGAGAGATTATTTCTAGTTCTATTTCTTCTATAACCTGATGGACCTGTTTCTTTACTTCAGCTGCTGTTGCTTAAGAAATATCAGGCCTGTGACTTCCACATTCTTCTATGTCCTTGTCTATTGTCCTTGTTCTGAATGGACTGTAGAATTGAGATTGCCATTTGCCCCTGCCTTTTGGCATTTTTGAAGCTCCCAATGATCATTTGGCTCAGCAGTGTTGGGAAAGTAGTGGAATACATCTGAATAAGATTCCCACTGCATGGGTGTGGGGAATGGTAAGACTCATTAAGTCTCTCACTTGAGAGACTTGATGTGTTGTAAGTGACACATTTACCCTGAGGCTGCACCTGAAGGCTCAAGAAATCTCAAAAGGTGGGACCAAGAAAATTTCTTTCCTTATATGCCTTAACCATATGTTCTTTCTTGGGTAATAATATCAGGAAGTGCTTTGGGTAATAACCTCACCAAAGGTATACACTGAAGTACAGAGGACAGTGCCAAGCAAAAGCCAATATCTCATTCTCAATGTAGAGGGCAAAATCATGGGACAGACACAAAACAAGAATCTCTGATACAGGAGAAACCTAAAGAACAGATTTTTTACAGAGAAACTGATCACAATGATACTGTTAACTACTACCAAACTTTCACAAAAAGTCTCACAGAAATCAAAATAAAGAGTTCTCTCTGAAATATAAATTAACAAAGAGAGGGATAAAAATGCATTCTCAGGCCCTGAGCCCACTCAGAAAAAAAATCAGGAGACACTAGCATAGGAGAAATTTGAATTCACACACTTGAAATCTCTGAAATGGTAGTATCTGAATTAAAGAAACAACTGCAGAAGAGTACAGAGGAAATCAGATAACAAATAACCTCCCAAGTTAAAAAAAATAATGAAAAAATTACTAAGAAATTCTAAAGAAGGCATTGATAAAAAGAAAAACTAGAGGAGAATAGAAAAAAGATGGAACCTTAAATGAGCAATATAGAAAAGAAATAGAATGGATGAAGCATATTCAAAGAGATATTCAGGAGATTAAAAACTTGGCTAAAAGTTGGCAAAACTGCCTGAATGAAAGTGAAGATACAATTTCAGTCCTTAAAGACACTGTAACCATTATTGAAAAGGTAAGGAAAGATCTCTTAAAAACAACAATTATCCAGGAAATGTTAATTGAACAGCTGCAAGACAACGTAAAGATGACGTACTTAAGACTAATAGGCATCAATGAGATAAAACAAGTCATTGCAAATGATGAAAAAGAATATGGGTGGGAATAATAGCAGAAAACTTCCCTAATATGGGGACACAATCTGACATTCAGGAATCTGAGGCATATAGAAAAAATAATATCAACTCAATGAAAACCACACTCATGCATATCATCAACATCTCAAAAATAATCAACATCTTATAAATTCAGCAAAAGAAGAGCATATTAAAAGCCACTAGAGAAAAGCAACAGATCACATTTAAAAGATAGCACATAGAATAATAGTAGATTTCTCCTCACAACCAATCAAGTAAAGGGATGCATGAAGCAAAGTATTTCAGGTCCTGGAAGAAAACAAATTCCAACCCAAACTGATATACACTGAACAGCTCTCTTTGGAATTTAATGGAGAAGTGAAATACTTCCACAACAAGGAACAACTAAATATTTTTATGATGACTAAGCCAAACCTACACAGAGTACTAAAAGATATTCTAGACTGGGATGAAAATGACTACAACTCCAAGAATGAGGAAGGAATTGACACACCAAATAAGGCAAACAAGCACAAGAGAAGAGTAGGTGACCAACAGCAGGAAAATAAAATGAAAAAATTAAGCCAGGACATATCAACTTTAACCATCAATGTAAATGGACGCATTTCACCAGTTAAAAGAAAAGGACTTCCATAGTGGATTAAGAAAAAAAAAAATCCAACAAAGTGTAGTATACAGGAAACACATTTGACTTTAAGAAATTCATAAGCTGAAAGTCAATAGATGGAAACAATGCTATATGCCCTAAGACCTGAGAAAAAAATCAGGGGTAAAAATTCAGTTTTCACACAATCTGAATTTCAAGTCAAGAATTATCACATGAAATAAAGATCATTATATACTGGTTAGGAAAAAAATACCAGAGGAAGAGGTATCAGTGATAAATATGTATGCACCAAATATGGGAGCACTCAAGTATTTAAGACAAATTTTAATAGACATGAAAAATCTAATATTCAATAGCACAATCTTAACACTATCAATAGAGCCAAATCAAAAAACCACATGATCATTTCAATTGATGCAGAGAAAGTTTTTGACAAAGTCCAACACCCATTCATGAAAAAAGCCCTTCAGAAAATTGAAATGGATGGCTTCTACCTCAATCTAATAAAAGCCATCTATGAGAAAAAGCCAACATCATTCCAGATATCTAAAAATTGAAACAACCCGTTATCTCAAACTTAACAACCCCTTAGCTCAAAAAGATAAGTCCAGCAGACATAAAATTATCAAACAGGTAACAGAACTGAACCAACCTTTTGAACAATTGGACTTAAAGGACATATATAGAGTGTTCGACACAACCACATCTGAATATCTCAGCTGCACATATGATGTTTTTTAAAATAGAACACATACTAGTTCATAAATTGTGCATAAGTATATGTAAGAAAACTGAAATTGTCTTATGCATATTATGTGACCACAGTGAAATGAAACTGGAAACTAATGACAAAGCAAACCACAAAATCTCCACAAATATATGGAAATTAAATAACACCCTCCTCAGCAACCAATGGGTTACAGATGAAATTAAACAAGAAATAAAAAAAAATGTATGATGCAATGAAAATTCAAGCAGAAATTACCGGAATTTGAACAATGCAAGAAAAGCAGTTGTTAGAGGGAAATTTATTGTGGTGGGCTCACACACTGTGAAAACAAGGAAAACAAATAAATACCCTAATGCTGCACCTGAAGGTTCAAGAAGAAGAAGAACAAGCCAAGCAGAAGCCCAACCATGGGAGGAGATACTAAAGATTAGAGCAGAAATTAATCCAATGAGACAAGGAAAGCAATACAAAGAATTAATGAATTCAAAAGCTGGTTTTTTAAAAGACTGAATGAAATAGAAAAACCAGTAGCTAACCTCATCAAAAAAGAGGAGAAAAAAGCCCCTCAAATTCATGCAATAAGTAAGGAAAAGTGCAAAATTACTTCAGACCCTGTGGAAATTTAGATAATTAATAACTACTTTGAAAATCTTTACTGTCACAGAATTAAAGACACAGAAGAAATTTATAGATTGGGACAAATTACCAAACTCAATCAAAAAGATATAAAAACTCTGAATAACCCAATATCAGCCTATGAATATGAAAATGTAATAAAGAAATTACCTCCAAAGAAAAGCCCAGGTCCAGATGGATTCACATTTGAATTCTACAAGAAATTTACAGAAGATATAATCCCAAGACTCTTCAAAGTCTTCAATGAAAGTAGAAAGGTTGCAATACTCACAAAATATTTCTGGAGGCAAGTATTATACTGACACAAGAATCAGAGAAATGTTCAAACAAAAAAGAGAACTACAGGTCAATGTCCTTCATGAACATAAACACAAAATTCCTCAGTAGAATCCTGGCAAATAGAATACATCAAATCATCAAAAAGATTAAACACAATGATCAGGTAGGATATATCCCAGGGATGCAAGAATGCTTCAACATACACAAATCTATAAACAAAATACACTATGTCAATATTCCTTCAGAAAATTGAAATAGATGGCTTCTAACTCAAACAAAAAACCAAAATTATTCTAAATATCTAAAACTGGGAACTTGTATCCCAAAATCAGATATAGGACATAGATGCCCACTGTTATCAACACTATCAATATATATCTAGAATCACTAGCTACTATCATTAAATAGGAAAGAGAAATAAAAGGAATAATAGGTAAGGAAGAAGTCAAACTATCATTTTTTATAGAAGATGTGATCGTCTGCTTGGAAAACCCAAAATTTTCATCAAGAAACTCCTAGAATTAATAAGCAAATCAGTAGCAGAAAATAATACAAAGTCAACACCCAGAAATCAGTGGCATTCCTCTTCACAGATACAAACTCAGTGAAACAGAAACTAGAGGAACAGTCCCCAACATAATAGAAAAAAAACAAATCAAATACCAATGAGTTAATCTAACAAAGTTGTAAAAGATCTACACAATCAAAATTACAGTACTCTGAAAAAAGAGATTGAGAATGATTTAAAGAAATGGAATTCCTTGCTCCTTTTTAGGAAGAACAAATATTGTGAAAATGGCCACACTTCCAAAATTGGTATACCAATTTAAGGTAACAACTAAAAAAATACCATCAACATACCTCACAGATTTAGAGAAAACACTCCTAAAATTTATTTGGGATCAGAAAAGACCTGAAATAGCAAAAGCAGTCCTGCGCATCAAAGGCAAGGAAGAAGGCATTACAATTCTTGACTTAAAGTTATACTGCAAAGCTACTGGGATAAAATCAACATGATACTGGACAAAAATAAATAAATAAATAAATAAATAAATAAATAAATAACACAGCAGAGGATCAGTGAAACACATTATAAGATGCAGGTACATCTACAAACACACTCAGCCACCTTATCTTTTGCTAAGAAGCCAAACATATTCACTGGAAGTACTGCAAAGCTACTGGGATAAAATCAACATGATACTGGACAAAAATAAATAAATAAATAAATAAATAAATAAATAACACAGCAGAGGATCAGTGAAACACATTATAAGATGCAGGTACATCTACAAACACACTCAGCCACCTTATCTTTTGCTAAGAAGCCAAACATATTCACTGGAAGTAAGATAACCTCCTTAACAAATGGTTCTCGAAAAACTGGTTTTACCCATGTGAACCTGACACTCTACTACTATATACCACCTTACAGTAAACTGAAGCAAAAATGGATTAAAGAAATAAATGTTAAAATAAAAACAAAAGATCTACTGGAAAAGAATGTAAGTGGAATACTTGAAGACATAGGATTAGGGAGAACTTTCATACACAAAACCAAACTGTATGGAAAATAGTTCAGAGAATCATTAAGCGGAATCTCATCTTATTGAGAAGTTTCTCCGTGTCAAAAGAAATAAGCAACAGTGAAAAGAACCACTCTCAAGTTGGGAAAGAATCTCATCGAACAACCACGAACCCAAAGGACTTCTATCCAGAATATATGAAGTACTGAAAAGAAATAAGTCCCCCAAAATTTAAATACCCAATCCAGAAGGGGACATCTGAGATGAATTCACACTTCTTAGAGGAAGAAATATAAGTGGCAAATAAATACATGAAAAATGTTCTGTAAACCTTGTCATTTGAGAAATGTAAATTAAAACAACTCTGAGATACCGTCTTACTTCAGAAAAAATGTCTATCATAAAGAAATCCACTGAGACCCTTCTCCAGCCAGAAATCAGGCCTGGTGTATGTGTGGGGGGGACTTCCACTTGCTTGCTGCGCCCCAGACACTGCTCCATCCAGAACCCAGGAGAGATGTGAGTGTGAGACCATCAAAAACCTCTTCCAACAGACAGGCTTCCTGTGGAATCCTGGGGCAGAACTTCCTGCAGAGAGAATAGGGTAAGACCCACCCAGCTAATCCAGGAGATGAACATCTTGCCAGGGAGGTACAGTGGGTTTACTTCCACAGGCTGCAGCAGGAAGAAGCTGAGCACAGCAGCCAGACACAAGCCAGGCACATCTGGATGAATTCAAACCTGTAGATCCTATGACAGCATCCTCTCTCTTTCTTTGTTGATTAAGAGAGGGGGCAACAGGTAACTGGGGTGAATCAGTCTGCCTGAAAGACCCTATGTACATCAAGAGGAGGTGATGAGAGAGAACTTAGAGGAACTAATTTAAATACAAATTTCCAATTTAATATCTGGTGAGCTACACAGATGTCATGTATGCTTTTATGGTCTAAAATACAAACCCATTATTTACAAAAGTATGTCAACTGCTAAATATCACTACCCATTATTAGTGTTCCTAATTGTAGTTCTGTAAGTACAAAAGTATAACTGCCTTAACTACATAATATCACTTGGGTAAGTATTTTGGTAGGTGCTAAGGAAATAACTACACAAAAGCTCTACAACAAAGATCAGAGAAAAGTGCTATACAAAATGACAAAGAGAAGGAGCAAAATGCAGTCTCAGACCCTGAGCTCACCAAGAACAAATGCAGAAGACACTAGCATAGAAGAAATTGGGAAAAAACACACCTGAAATCTTTCAATTAATAGTGGCTGAAGCAAAGAAATAACTGCAGAAAGGTATAGAGGAAATCAGATCAGAAATAATCTATGAAGTAAAAAAAGAAATGATAACTATAATGAGAGAATTATTATGTGCTTCTAAAGAAGACACTGATAAAAAATAGAGAATAGAAAAATGATGGAATCCTTGAACGAGCAATAAATATAGGAAAGAAATAGAATGTATAAAGCAAATTCAGAGATATATACAGGAAATTAAAACCTCAATCACAAGCTGGCAAAGCCACTTAAATGACAGGGAAGATAGAGTTTCAGATATTGCAGGCAAATTTGAAGCTAGCAAAGAGTTAAGAAAAGATATCTTAAAAACAACTAGGATTCAGGAAAAGCTAAGTCAACATCTGTAAGATGATGTAAAGATGAACAAAGTAAGACTAATAGGCATCAATGAGAAAGGAGTCAATACAATAATATAAAAAGAATATTGGCAGAAGTAATAGCAGAAAACTCCCCAAACATGGGGAAACTATCTGACACTTTGGTAACTGAAGCAGTTAGAACTCCAAATAACATCAACCCAATTAAAAACATACCCAGACATATAATAGTCAAGATCCCAGAAATCTAGCACAAGAACAATATACTAAAAGCCACTATAGAAACTGCTAGAGAAAAGAAATAGAACACATTTAAGGGAAAACCCATCAGAATAACAGGAGATTTCTGTTTATAAGACATCAAATCAAGAAGAGCACAGAGCACAGTACTTGAAGTCCTCCAAGGAACAAATTCTAGACAAAACCGATATGCCCTGCAAAACTCTCTATCAAGTTGATGGACAAATGAAATACTTGCATAATAAAGAACAACTAAATAATTTCATGATGACAGACTTAACCCTATACAGACTACTAAAATATATTTTAGAGAGGGACCAATATGATCACAGCTCCACCAATGAGAACAGAAAGAACCCAATAAATAGGGAGAAAAATGGGTTTACAACAGCAAGTAAACAACATGCCAATCATAGGTCAGCATATTTTAATTATAACCATCAATGTAAATGGACTCAATTCACCAATTAAGAGAAATATACTGGCAGACTGGATTAAGAAGCAAAATTTAAAAATATGCTATATACAAGAAACACACTAAATTGATAAAGAGACTCATAGGCTGAAATTCAAAGGATGTAAAACAATACTACATGCCCCCAGGACCTCAGAAAAATGCAGGGATAGCAATCCTGTTCACAGACAATCTGAAATTCAAACCAAGAATGATGAAAAGAACTAAAGAAGGCCACTATATACTGGTTAGGTGAATAACTAAAGAGGAAGAGGTGACACTCATAAATATGTTCTCACCCAACAAGGGAGCACGCAACTATGTAAGACATATCTTAATGGACATGAAGAATCTAATATCCAAAAGCACAATCTTAACAGGAGACCTTAACACACCCTTATCCCAAAAAGATAGGTCAAGCAGGTTAAAAAAAAGTAGCAACGCAGAAGCAGAACTGAGCCAGAAGTTGGAACAAAAGAGCTTAGTGGACATATGCAGAGGGTTCCACCCAAGCACATTTGTATACATTGTTTTCAGCTGCACATGTGACATTTTCTAAAATAGACCACATAATAGTCCATAGATCATACTTATGTATATGCAAGAAAACAGAAATTATTTCCTTTATACTATCTGACGACAGTGCAATGAAACGGGAAATAAATGACAAAAGAAACCACAAAGGTCAATAAATACATGGAAGTTAAATGACACCTTCTGCAGCAACTAATGCATTACAGATGAAATTAAACAAGAAATTAAACGATATGTACAATTGAAGGAAAATTCAAGCAAATTATCAAAATTTATGGGATATGATGAAAGCAGTGCTTAAAGGACCTTTTATAGCTGTGAACTCACATATTAGGAAAGCAGAATGGGAACAAATAAGCACCCTCATGCTGCACCACAAACATCTAGAAAAAGAAGAGCAAACCAAACCAAAAGCCCAAAGATGGGAGGAAAGTATAAAGATTAGAGCAGAAAGTAAAGCAATTGAGCCAAAGAAATCAATACAAAGAACAAACGAATCAAAAGCTGGTTCTTTGAAAGATGAAATAAAATTGATAAACCCCTGTTTAACCTCATCAAAAAAATGAAAGGGAAATCTGAAATTCAAGCCATTAGGAATGAAAAGGGTGACATTACCACAGACCTTTGCAAATTCAGAAGATCATCAACAGCTATTTTGTGAATCTTTACTCCCACAGAATCAAAATGGACAGAAGAAATGGACAGATCCCTAGGAAGGTACAAATTACCAAAACTGAATCAAGAGGATATAAGAAATATCAATAACTGTATAATTATAGCCAACGCAATTTAAAATGTAATAAAAAAATCTACTGTGCAAGAAAAGTCCAGGTCCTGATGTATTCACAGCTGAATTCTGGAAGAAATTTATACAAGATATAATCCCTATACTCCTAAAAATCTTCAGTGAAATTGAAATGGAAACAATTTCCCCAAAATCATTCCTGAGGCAGGTATTACGCTGATCTCACAACTATAGAAAGATGCATCTAAAAAAGAGCTCTGCAGGCCAATCTCCCTCATAAAAATTGAGGTAAAAATCCTCAATAAAATCCTAGCAAATAGAATATAACAAATGATGAAGAAGATTATGCACCATGGCCAGGTAGGATGATTCATCCCAGGGATGCAAGGACAGTTCAAAATATGAAAATCTATAAATATAGTACATTATATCAATAGATCCAAATAAAAAAGGCACAAGATCTTCTTGATTGATGTAGAAAAGGCTTTTGACAAAGTCTAACACTCATTCATGTTCAAAGCCCTACAGAAAATTGGAATAGATGGCTGTACCTCAATCCGATGAAATCCATCTATGACAGTCCAACTGCTGATGTAATTTTAAATGGGGAAAAACTGAAATCTTACTCTCAGATCTGGTACATAACAAAGAGGTCCTCCATCACCACTCCTATTCAATATAGTTCTGGAATCATTAGCTAGAGCCATTAGACAAGAGAGATAGAAAATGAATAAGAATTGGTAAAGAAGTAGTTAAACTATCATTATTTGCAGATGACATGCCATATTAACGTACTGAGCTGTAAAAGGCTGACCTGTAAAAAGCTCAAGTCAACAACTTCAGACAGTTGCCAGTTCTGCTAACACAGTACTATTATAGACTATTGGACTGTATTGGATTATTTTGCTGAATTCAAGTACATACAATATTTGAATTGGCATCAAGTATGAAAAGCCCTTTTAAGGACTCTTCCAAATACAGCTTTTCTAACAGCCACAGAACAGCCATCTCTGACAAAACAAAATAAAAAGGAGGGATATAAATGAAGAATAATTTTGTAGTGAAAAAAATATATATTTATGAAGTAGTTAGCATAGATATACAGCTTCCTTGTATTAGTTCAGTGAGATTAAAGGTCTGTACTAATATTGTTTAGAAAGACATCATGTCTGCATCTTGTCCTCTGAATAACTACTACAAAGACAACAATATACAATGTATTGATTATTGTAATTTCTATTAACACGTTTTGAAACTGTTTCATTGCTATTTTTTCTCATTAAAATGAATAAAAAATAAATAAAAGAGAAAAAATCCACTAATAACAAATTCAGGAAATGTTGGGAAAAAGGAACCCTTCTCCACTGTTGGCCTGAATGTAGACTGGTACAACAAATATGGAAATCAGTGTGGAGGCTCTTTAAAAAATTAACCTTAGAAAACCCATTCAACCCAGCTGGGTATTGTCCCAAAAGAATTGAAAGCTTCATAGCAGTGTTATAAGCTTACCCATGTTTATAGCAGTACAGTGTGTCATAGCCAAGTCTTGGAAACAACCAAAATGAACATCATCTGAGGAATAAAGTACAAAACCAATTGTTATCAAACATGGTCAATTTTTTCATTTTGCTTGATGTTGTTAATATTGCTAATAATAGAAATGGAGCTGGGATATCATGTCTGTTTTAACCAACTATTCTCCACTGGTAACAATATTGGGAAGCACTGGTGTAATAATCTAACCAAAGGCATACAGCTTAAGATGGAGGACAATGCCAAACAGAAACCAACACTCACTTTCAATTAACTGGAAAGGCAGGATCTGGGACAGACAGAAGCCAGCAATCTCCAATGTACAAAAGTTATCCTTGAGGAAAAGACACTTTCTAGAGAGATAATGAGACTAATGATAAAAATGTCACAAGTATCACAAAAATAAAATTAAGTGTTATTTATGAAACATAAATTGAAAAGATGAAGGAGCAAAATGTAATCTCAGGTCCCCAGCTCACCATAAACAAGTACAGCAGACATGAACAGAGAAGAAATTTGAAATCACACACTTGAAATCTCTGTAATGATAGCACCTGAAATAAAGAAACAACTCCAGGATGGTATTAAGGAAATCATATTAGAAATAATCTGTCAGGTAAAAGGGGAGAAAAAAGAAATGGTAATAATAAAAGAATTTCTGAGCATATATCTGAGAAGACACTGATAAAATAATCAGGGAGCATAGAAAAATGATAGAAACCTCAAATAAAAAGTATAAGAATGCAATAGAATGCATGAAACAAATTCAGTTATCCAGAAAATTAAGAATTCCATTAAAAGCTGGCAAGTCTATTCGAATGAAAGTGAAGGTAGATTATCAGACTTGGAGACATCATTACACCTAGTAACCAGGAAATGAAAAAGTAGCAAGGAATACTAATTGAAAGGTACAATATGATGCAAAGATGAACAACCTAAAGCTGATAGGTGTCAATATGAAAAAAGGCCACATGTGAAATGACATGAAAAGTCTTTTAGCAGAATAATGACTGAAAAATTCTAAATCATGGGGAAAGAATCTGATATATACTTAAGTGAAGCATATAGAATTCCAAATGGCATCAACTGAAGGAAATCTACTCCCAGATTTACAATAAAGATCTCTCAATTTCAGCTCAAGAACATATTGAAAGTTCTTTGTGAAAAGAAACATATCATATATAAAGGCAATCCCATCAGAATCAAAGTAGATTTCTCAACATAATCCATCAAGTCAAAAAGATCTTGAAGTATTTCAAGTCTTAGAAAAGAAAAAAACAGTTTTGAACCCAGATTGATGTACCTGGTAAAATTCCCTTTCAAAGTTATTGAAAAGGGGATACAGATGAATATCCATTTTGTATATGTGTATCCAAAATGGTTAGGATAGATATATAGTTACATTCTCTTAATGAATAGAGGGATTTGTACTAATAGTGTTTGTAAATAGGATATCATGTCTGCATCTTGTACAGTAAATAACCACTAGGAAGAGAGTATGCAATGTGTTAATTATTTAAACTGTCCTACCAATTTGATTTGAAACTGTCTCATTGCCATTTGTCTCTCAATAAAATTATGGAAAAGAAAAAGTTAATGGAGAAGTAAAATCCTGCCATTACAAAGAACATCTAAAATATTCATGAGCATTAAACCAACCCTACAAAAAGTACTGAAAGATATTCTAGAAAGAGAAAAATGAACACAGCTCAAGGGCAGCAACAGAAAGAATCCACCAAAAAGATCAAACAATTAAACAAATAAAAAATAGGAAACCTGCAGCAGGAAAAGTAAGTGACAAAGATAAGCTAGTACATATCAATCATAACTTCCAATGGAAATGACCTCAATAAACCAATTAAAACTAATAGACTCGAAGTTTGGATCAAGAAACAAAATACTGAGGTGGGCAATATAGCTCAGAAAACTAAAGCACCTGCTTAGGTAAGCTTAGTTAAGCCCATGGACCATTGTTCCCCAGCAAGTTAAAACAACACAGATTTAATCTTACCACAGAAAGAATGGTTCTTTTCAAGATATCAACCAATAACAAATGCTCAAGGGGCTGTGAAGAAAAAGGAACACATCTTCATTGTTGGTGGGCATGTAACCTGGTATGACAAATATTTAAATCAGTGTGGAGATTTCTCAAAACACTATGATTAGAGATCCCATTCAATCCAGCTATTCCTGTCCTCATTATTTTTCCAGAAAACTGAAAACATTATACCATAGTGTTATATGTGTATCCATGTTTATTGCAGTACATTTTGCCATAGTTAAATCTTAGAAACAACAAAAATGCCTTTCAAATGAGGAATGGATGAAAATGGTGTGGAATTTTTATGCAATAGAGTATTATTCAGGTATCTAAAATTATAAAGTTGAGGCGTTCATTGGTAAATATATGCAATTAGAGACAATAATCATAAATGAAGTAAATCAGATCCAGATGCGTTAACATCATATCTCAGTACTATAAGAATCTGAAA
Organism: Octodon degus; assembly: GCF_000260255.1. NCBI lineage: Eukaryota > Metazoa > Chordata > Mammalia > Rodentia > Octodontidae > Octodon > Octodon degus. Next base: position 18,999,625 of record NW_004524599.1, read on the forward strand.
GAATAAATAAAATCTTTAAGTCATAATAGATACTGTGAAAGACAAAGAAACTGCTCAATAGGAAGGCACAACTGGATGAAGGAAAGGAGTAGAGAAAGAAAGAAAAAAATGGAAATCAATCTATCTATCGATCGATCGATCGATCTATCTATCTATCTATCTATCTATCTATCTATCTATCTATCTGGAATGATTGTATTGCTGATTTCTACTGGTCTATTGAAAGGAAGAGTTAGTGGTTAAATTTTTCCTTCTTTGCAGTGTTTTTTATTTTGTGTGTGTGTATTTTAGCGAAGGATTTACAGGGTGTTCAGGGTCTCATAACTAGGTCAACTCATAGTGATCTGCCTTCTTACAGCCTTCCAACAGCTGGGATTACAGGTGCATACCACCATGCCCAGTTTCAATTGCTGGCTTAGCATGCCTTAGAGGCTTTAATTCACTGACCTATTTGGTCGGCCCTTTGTAGTGTTTTTGTTTGACCACTTTTAAAAAATTTTATTAATTTTATATTAATTTTCTTGAGAAAGAAGTAGCAAGGAGACAGCTTCAAAGAGTTTAGTAAGACAGTCACAATATTTAATACATTGCATATTGTCTTCATAGTAGATATTCATAGTACAAAATGCATACAGGATATCTTGTCTAAACACTGTTCGTTCAATACTTTCTTCTCATTGAACTAAGAGAAAGTAGCTGTATATCTATGCTACTTTCTATATGCGATATATATATATATATATATATATATTTCTTTTTTCTTTTATTTTTACTAAAAACTGGTCCTTCATTTATATCCCCCTTATTTGTTTACTTTAGTCAGAAGTAGATATTGCATTGCTATTCATATATTGTAGGTACAATTCAGCAAAGTAATCCAATATAGTCCAGTAGTCCATAATAGTAGTGGGTTATCCACATGACTGGCAATGTCAGAAGTTGTTGACTTGAGCATTTTAGAGCTCAGCATATAAATATGGCTTTACTTTTTATACCTCATTTTTATTCTTTTCTGAGGGATGGTTATGACCAAGAGAAAGCAAGACCTATATAACTAAACGTGAAAGCTTTGTATTGGACAAGGTCAGTCGAATCCCCTCAGGATTTACCCTGAAACTCTGTACAGCAGTTTGTAGATCTTTTGTCAGTGTCAGCCAGGTGGATGAGTCCCGGCCATTGTTTGGACAATTGGCTCTCTGTGAAAGCCTGAATCTTTACTCTCCAGGTGACTCTCCTTAGGCACACTCTACATCATCAATCACTTTCCTATGTGGTCCCACAATCACCCTGATCAGTAAATTTGGGACACAACTGAGTTTCTTTTTTGTTTTTCAAAGCTTTATTGATAAACAGATACCAATGAGACAGTTTCAAATCAAATCGGAAGTACAG
>NW_004524599.1:19006262-19009550 GCF_000260255.1 Octodon degus
GATGAGTGTTCCATTGCTGTTAGAGAAGCTGTATTTGGTGAAGTTTTAAAGGACATTTTCATAGTTGATGTCAATATGTAGGTATCGAATATTGTAGGTACTTGAATTCAGCAGAGTAAACCAATATAGTCCAATAGTCCATAATAGTAGTGGATTATCAGCAGAATGCTTGACCAATTTTGTGTGCTTGTATCTCATGTTCTGAGCAGCTGGTTTGAAGACAACAATAGGCAATATAACAGCCATTGTTGAATACTTAATATTTTGTGGTGAAATTCTGTATTGTTTCTAAGTTTTTCAAATACTTTCTTTGTATTTTAGGACAGGTTCTAAAAGGTCTACAGTGTCTTACTTCATAGATTGGACTCGTAGTGATTTGCGTGTGATCAGCCACCCAAGAACTGGGATTACAGGTTAGTGCCACCACGCCCAGTATCAATCGCCCTCTCATTGTGCCCCAGGAGCAGCGTGAGCATAGTATACTGGGGATCAAACCCCAGCCTCTGCATCTGTCTAAGCAGGTGCTTTAATTCATTGAGTTATTTGGTCTGGCCTAAATTTAAGAAAAATATTTTTTATTCTCTTTAAAAATCATAAAACTGGGCTGGTGAGATGGTTCAGTGGTCTAAAGCACCTACTTAGAACAAGCTAAGTTAAGCAAAAGCACAGGGACCTCAGTTCAATCCCCAGCACCACATGCCAGCCAGCCCCGCCCCCTGGTGGGCTGAGCTGGCCACACACACACACACACACACACACACACACACAAATAAATTAAAAATAAATAAATAAATAAATAAATAAAAATCATAAAACTAAAACTGGAAGAAACTGCTTACACATGAAAACTCTTGGTAAGACAACAAAAGTCCTGCGGACCTGCAGTCCTAAACTCTCAGAGATATGATAGAAAGCTGCAGTGATAGAGAAACCTCTTTCTCTGCTCTGACACCTAAAGAGGCAGCTTTATCTCTAATGTTTATCAGTATAGTCTTTTATACCTCTGTTCTAATAAGGAACAGAACACCAAGAAGATAAATTTTATTAAAATTACATTTTATCCAGAAATTTCATTTCTAAATGGTAGTACAAGTATCCAAGACAAAATCTGATGCCAGAGAAATGGGATATTGCTATGCTTAAAATGACCATCTGCATTATGAGATTTTGGGAATGTCTTATGGGAAGAGATAGGAAAGCTTTGGAGATGTAGCCCAAAATACAAGCACTGAAACCTCTTCCACTCTCCTGTATGGAAAATTCTGGTCAGAGCTCAGAAGACCAGAAGACTGATAGAAATCTTGCCTGTAAAGGCCAAGGTCGGGAGGCTTCTGCTGAGAAGGACGGCATTGGATTTTGGACTCCAGATAATTTGTGTTAAACTTTGGCAGAAAGTTTGTCTGCATTTTTGGTGTGTCTAGAGACTTTGCCTGAGACTGAGATCAAGCATGAGGGAATAATTGATCTGGAAAAGGAAATTTCAAAGTAGGCAAATATTGAGACAGTAGCATAGCTGTAGTTGTGGGCTTTTACCCAGATTTATGTTGAGAATGAAGAGGAAAGAGCCCAGCAGGATAATTTAAAATGTTGTGATTTTGACCAAAAGGGAGCTCCCATAAGTCTGTGCAATGCAGACATGGAGCTGAGAGCATTTCCATTGCCGAGAAGGAACAAGAGAATGGAAAGGATGACCTGAGGACATCACTGAGGACAGCAGGTCTCCACCCTTTACATCTTCAGAATTGCAAGCGAGTGTGAGTTTTCCTTGAGGGGAAAACTGCAGAGCCCCATGTTCAAGAATGCCCACATCAGTTTCCAGAAGAGTGCAATGTGGAGAATTTATTCCCCAGAATTAGGGTCAGAGTGCTCAGCAATCCAGGCACTCAACCCCTAGAGCCAAGTGAGAAGAAAGGCCGGCTACTGCTCCAGCTAGCGGTAGACCTTGGCCTCACCCACGTCATTGGTTTTAGGTCCTAGCAGAATGCAGGAATTCTGAGGTTAAAAGAGCTTCTGCCTAGACTTCAGAAGGCCTGGGAGGCCAAGTAGTGTGCCCCTGAGAGGGCAATGCCTAATGCTATGAGTGAGAAGTCTATTCAGTAGGAAAGGAGTTTTCAAAAGCCAGGAATGTGGGTTGTCTAAGTGAAATTATAAGGAGGGAAAAAAGTTGGCCTAAGAGAGAAGCCATGGGAGATAGCACCAAGAGTGCAGCAGTGGGGGAGCCAGATGGAACTCACAATTTGCCACAGATTGCTTCAGATGTTCCACATGTAACTATAGGCTTTAATGTATGCCCTGCTGGGTTTTGGAGTTGCTTTGGTCCCAGTGCTTTGTGTCTGCTTATTTATACCATTTGGAATGCTGATGTTTGTCATGTGTCATTGAATAGTGGAAGTCTTTAACTTTTCTTTTGCACAGGGGCTCAAAGCTAAGAGTATGCTTTGCATATGGAGGAGACATGGGACTTGGACTTTTCAGCAGTGCTAAAACTGTAGGACTTTGCCAACTTTTAGAAACGGAATGAAATGCCTTTTGTATAAAGGAACGTGCCTTAGTCTCTGGGGGCCCAGGGGTGGAATGTTATGATTTGTATCTAGTTGTGTCCCCAAAGCTTCATGAAGTCATGGGGCAGACTTCCAGACTTGGAGATAATTCATGATCTACTGCTAGGATTATTAATATGAGTATTCTTGGGATTATGGATATAAGTGCTGCAGGAATTTTTTGTGTAAATGGTGCTGGGATTATGGGTGCGAGTGCTACATACACCTGGCCTGGGGCAGAGAGCTGCAATGCAACAAAAGGGAGTCAGACCTGCTCTCTGTTCCTGATGCTGCTGCTACTCTTCCCTTTCTTCGCTTGCTCTTTGTTTTGCCATAAATGGCTGTCCTCTGCCCTGCGACACTGTGCATTGGAGCCAGCCTAGTATGGACTGAAAAGTCCAGTAACTGTGAGCTAAATAAACCTCTCCTTCTCTAGTTTTGAGTGTCAGGTATTTGTCCCAGTAATGAGAGAGGAATACCTGAGAGTGTACATACACATTTTTATTTGAAAATGGCTGATGTAAAAATTTCGTATATTTCCATGTTCAAAATTATATAAATGTAAATTAAATTAAGATTAATTCATGAAACATAGACAGGAAATCCAAAATGAAAAAAACACAGCAGTAAAAGAATTTCTAACTTCTTCTAAAGAAGATGTTGGTAAAAACAATAGAGGAGATTAGAAAAATGATGGATTCCCTGAATTAGCAATACAGGAAAGAAATAGATCGCATGAAGCAGAGTC
>NW_004524599.1:19015830-19025402 GCF_000260255.1 Octodon degus
GAATAGGATCACAAGTCCGCATCTTGTACAGCAATTAACCACTAAGAAGAATATATGCAGTGTATTATTTGTTGAAACTGTCCTTCCGATTTGATTTGAAACTGTCTCATTGCTATCTCTTTGTCAATAAAACTTTGAGAAAAAAAAAAGTTCACAATAAGACATATGCATGAAATGAATCCTTGGCATCAAATTAGCAGTGAGAGGAGAAAACAAACAGTACCAACTGCACAGAAGCACCTGTGGTGCTGTGGTCCTGATTCCCTTCTCTAGCAAAGCCCCAGACTGTATCACCTGCTAAGGTTTGATCACCAATGACACTGCACTTCGAAGACATTCAGAAAATGAAGATTTTGAGCTCTGCGATGTTTCCTCCAAATTTATTACCATGTTTGATGGTGAAGGAAATGGAGGTGTCAAGAATGTGAGAAAATGCAAGCAACCTGAACCTATCAGCTCACATCAGTATTTCTCATAAGGATTAAAATTGACTAGTAAGTATCTAAAAACATAGTACTCACTGTTTTAGACATGAAGAAAATGCTAATCAGAACTATACTCCAGCTCACCCCAGTTAGAATGACTGTGGTCAAAAATACAAAACAACAATGTTCGTGAGGATGCAGACACTTTTGCTCTGATAGTAGATAGAAAGAGCATGAAATTTAGTACTGAATTTCTTTAAAAAGATAAAGTTAGAGCTGCCGTGATCCAGCCACACCACCCTTCAGTACATGCACAAGATAATTAATATCAGAATGCTGTGCACATCACTGCATGTGTGTGTTTGAAATGTAGTTCACAGTAACTAAATGATGGAAACAGCACAGTGTGACGAACCTCTCTGAGTTTTCCCTGACATAAATACCTTGCTGTGGCACCAGCACCATCGGATTTCCAGCCCAAGGCCCAATGTGCTCAATAACGGATGGCTGACTGAGAAAAATATGGCAGGCACACATGGTGGAGCAGTAATCATTCAATCACAAAGAAGAATACAATTTTGTCACTTTCAAGGAATTAATCATGTTAAAGCATATCAGCAAGACTGAGATGATGACATATTTTTTCTCATATGTTGACAGAAAGATAATGAGAGAATGATAAAAAAAAAATTATGAGGACCCTGTTGGAAAACAGTAAGGGAATTAGAGGAGGGGAGAGGAAAGAATTGGATGGAGAAGGAGCTAGTGTGTGTGCATGTGTGAATAGGCTCACATGAAGTACTGCTTTGTGCATCTGCTCTGTGAAAATTAAACAAAGAAAATGGAAAGCAAAATTTTCAGTTGAAAGACATTAAACCAAAATATAATGTGTATGTTAGGTTATTTACAGAAAATATTGAAGGAATACAAAAACAAACTCTTTTCGCAGCCAAGCAGAACTAAGCTGGCACCCACGGCCTCAAGGCAAACTGATTGCCAAAGAAGAGTGCTTGCTCTGCCCGTTAGCTCACACAGACGACCTGAAATTCGATTACAAAATGAGTGAGCTGTGCTACTCTCTTCTCATTTAGTGAAAATGAAGAAATAGGGCTTTTATGCTATAATAGAGAGAGACATTTTGGAGCAAGTTGCCCAGGGAACTGAGACCATTGCTATTTCATAGAACCGGGGTAGAGAGAGTGAGGTTGCTTCAGAATTGCTTTACAATGAGGGCCACATGCACTCAGATACAATTCACAAGTGTGACACTGGCAATGACATCATTTAGGTTCAATGAGACTTACAAAGGGACAAGAAAAAACTTTTTTTCATAACTGGGAATATTTAAGTTTTAGAATTGTATTCATACTTTCATGTGTAAATTGACAACTTAGGATCTGTGTCTAGATTTTCTTATTGAAAACCAGGAACAAAGTTGTCACTTATCTAAAAGAGTTATTTTAATAATAAATTTGGCAGAAGTGTATCTCACAATAATAGGAATCAAGTAATCAAGGGTAACCCCTAATAAGAAAGACCTAACTGAATGTGCGTGATTGACCTATGAAAAGCATGGCTTCAAGGGCACTGAGACCCATTGCCTCTGTATGGTCCAGAAGTGAACTGTATTGAGCTGTGAGAAAGAACCCAGACAAGCAGTGGGCACACTTGGAGCACGGTGACTGTCCTCTTGCCCAGGCTGGCTGTTCAGTGGCAGAATGCAGAATCCCCAGCCATGAGCATCATTGCTGTGTCCCTGAGCCCAATGAACTCTAGCAGAAAGGGAAGTGGCTTATTCTGTGGCTCAGAGATTGTTCCTTCTTTTGCTTCACATTCCACTGTAAAAATAATTAGGCCCCATTAACCCTGAACAAACTGCTGAGCCTAACAAGCACTGTGGCAGGTGAGGGAAAATCATTGATTAGGGACTGAGAGGCCCTGAAGGTTTCCTCCTGTCTGACAGGAGACAGTTGTCCCAGAGGTCTTGGTGTCACTTTATGATAGTCCTGAGCTCTGCTATCCTGAAAGTACAAATAAGATCCAGGGAGCCCCACCTCCCCAGAAGGCCCACAGCTGCCAAGGTGAGTGGACATTTGGGTTACTTCATTTACTCATGTGTGCCTTGAAAATTTCCCTCCAAAGTGGGCATATTAGCCAGACTGGTCACCACCCGTCCCTCCCTTATGGCAGTTCAAGGTACTTCTTCAGAGGGAGGAATGTTATAGACAGCTAAGTTACACAAAAATAGTAGAGTTGTGTAGGGCCTGGCCTATGGAGGAGCCAGTGCAGAAGAGCAGATACCTTTTACAACTACTGGGAGACAGAAACCTCTGGTTTGGGGAAGACGTCATGATCAAAGATAAAATAAATGCACCCACGTCCTTCTTGAGGATAAATCTGTTCCTGACTAACCAGGGCAGTTTTGGAGAACTAGGCAGCTGAGAAACTTCTCTTGGCTTCTGATCTTTAAAAGGCAAGGGTGGGCTGGCAAGGTAGCGCAGTGGATTAAGCGCTTTCTATGGCAAATGAAAGGACCACGGTTTGATCCCTGTCCCTCATGCCACATAAGGCCCACTGGTCCCATCCTCTGGGATCACTGAGCTGGTGAGCAAGTTCTGCCTTGTGGCACATGCCTGCAATCCCAGCACTGGCAAGACTGAAAACAGGAGGATCACGTGTCCAAGCTGTGTAGAGAGACCCTGTACCAAATAGATAAAATGAAAAAGAAAAAAAAAAAAGGCAAAGGCTAAAGGACAGAAGGAGAAGGGCCCCATTCACAGAGGGAGGATTTCAGAAGTATTGAGGTTCTGTATCTCTGTGTAGGGTGAGATGTCATCAGCAAGCTCTGGCGTTGGACATGAAGCTGCTTGCATTTGTAGGGAATCAGAAACATGCAGGACTCTTTCGTGTTTTAAAAAGTTTTGTTTCATTTTACCTTAAATTCTACATGAAACATGCCTCTATCAATACCATTTCCTGTTTTAAAATTTGCAAATTTCATTTCTGGTTCTGTCTTGCATTTCAAACTTCTCCCAATTTATATTTTTTACTGTTATAAGTTTCCTATTTGCATTTCTAATTTTAGATTTCTCTTTCAATACTCATGCATAAATTTTCTACTTGAAAATGTGTAATATTATATTATTGTTCATTTATAGCTTTTTGAAACAGGACACTGCTGTGTAGCACAGGATGGACTTCAAGTTGCTATATTTCCCCTGCATCAGCTTCCTGAGTGCTCATTTTAAATGTATGAGCCATCATACCCACTATTTTAATATATTTATAAATTCATCTATTACATGTTTGTTTCTTAGGAGAACTCATAACAATGACTGAGCAGAAATATTATAATTCTTCTTTCAAGAACACTGTAATAAGAAATAACATAATTTAATTGTATCCTACTGCTTTGAATAAGTGGCAATAATCTCATATTTGGGAAAATGGCACTAAATAGATGCTCTTTTCTAAATGAACGGTTTGGTGTGATATCCATGGGTCATTTATTTATTTCTATTTTTTAATAATTTTATTGAGGGGCCGGGGAGATGGCTCAGTGGAATAAGCACTTCCCTGGCAAGCGCAAGGGTCTGAGTTCAATCCCCGGTTCTGCAAAACAAAACAAAACAAAACAAAATAATAATAATAATTTTATTGAGAAACAAATAGCAATGAGACAGTTTTAAAACTGATTAGTAAGACAGTTTCAATAATACATTGCATATTGTTGTCATAATGGTTATTCATTGTACAAGATCCTTTTATGATATCCTGTCCATAAACACTATTAGAACAAATCTTTCTACTCATTGAATTAAGAGAAAGTAGCTGTCTGTTTATCCTAACTATTTTGAATATACAGATACAAAATAGTCTTTCATTTATATCACCTTTTTTGTTTAGTTTTGTCAGAGAAGGGTATTCCATTGTCATTTAAATATTGTAGGTGTGTGAACTCAGCGAAATATTCCAATATAGTCCAGTAGTCCATAATAGTAGTGGGTTTTCAGCAGGACTGGCAATATCAGAAGTTGTTGACTTGAGCCTTTTATAGCTCAGCATATTAACATGGTTTTACTCTTTATATATAATTTTTAAACTTTTCTGCTGGATGGTTAAGACCAAGATAAAGCAAGACCTATAAAACAAGAAATATGGCTTTGTATCTGATAAGGTCAGTCAAATCCCCTCAGGATTTATTCTGAAAACCTGTACCTCAGATTGTAGAACTTTTGTCAGTGTCAGCCATGTGGATGAGTCACAGCCATTGCTTGGCCAATGTGCTCTCTGTGAAAGCCTGAGAGAATGTTTTCTCTCTATGTGATGCTCCTTAGGCACACTCTACATCATCAATCATTTCTTTGGGAGCCCCATAATCTCCTTGATCAGAAAATTTGGGACACCACTGAGTTACATGGTATAGGATGTCCTATTGCCTGAGTCTTCACTGACCTTGAAAGGCTATCACTATGGGTCATTTAATGTCTATCTAAATCCAAGGATTGGGACTGGGGAGATGGCTCAGTGGAATAAGTGCTTCCCTGGCAAGTGCAAGGGCCTGAGTTCAATCCTTGGTTCTGGGAAAAAATAAAAAATAAAATAAAATAAATCCAAGGAGTGCATTTTAAAGTTGTTCAGTAAAGCTTTTCCCAAAACAGTCTGGAAAATAAATGCCTTCTCCCTTTCTGATATTTCAACTTAATGAGAAATCAGGAGTCTTTTGTGTATGCCTCAAAACTGGTCCTAAATATCAATGAGAATTGTGAGTTTGAACCAAAAACAGGGGATTGAGGATATGGAAGCCATTTTTCTGACACACAGACAGAAAATTAACAGGAAAGATTTTAAAGGCCCATCAGGACATTGCCGTGTATGGAAGTATAATGGTTGCTAATAGATTACATTTTTTGACTCAACACTTGATAACCTGTCCTGACTCATAGCCAAGGTTGCTGGATTAATGTTGTAATATTTTGTGTGGTGATGTCTATTATCCCTGTTGCATTTTAAGAGGCAATAATAGTCTTTGTTGGGGACTACAGGAAGCAATATCAGATCATCTTCCAGGATTAAGGTCAGTGGGTTCCAGGCCTCCAGCCAACTACCAGTTTGTGCAGATCATGTACTCAGAGCCTTTAGAAAAAAGAAATCTAAATCAGATTTTAAATATTCTGTAGGAAACAGGAGGGTGAGCATACAGAAAGGCAGCCTACATACTGTGTCCTCACATATGCAAATCCTATGGTTTGTGCCAACAACAGAATTAATTTTATGCTGAAGAAAATGTCCATAATTTGATATAAATCCTAAATGAGAAATTGAAGCTCTCAAACAAACACTGGCTATAGTTTCATGTAATTTGCTAAGTTGGATGAAATACATATAAACAGGCTGCAAATTTCAGAACAATATTTTTTCCACTCATATTGTGAAATCATGACCCCCTCTTTGAGGGATCTCTCTTTTTTGCCAATATTGTCTCCACTCACTTTGCTAAAATGGCCAGTATTGGGGTGTTTTTAATTCTTCAAAAGTCATCACCTTAGGATAGTGAGAGGCAATGAATCATTCCCCTTCTCCTGGTCTTGTCCAGTAAAGGTTTGTGTGCAGAGAAATGAGCCTGGCTACATCTGAGGCCACGAGGTCTCCGTGGAACAGCTCTGCTCAACACTGGTAGGAAAACATCCCATGCTTGCTCTAGCACACCGTCTCTGGTACTGCCAATTACTATCTAATATTTTTAGGTAAGAAATTTTATCCTGATGGATTTTACCTGACTCAACTGTACGTTTTGGTTGCTAATAGAAAATGACACATTTTGAATTGATCATGAATGCTAGAAAACTATTGATCATTTATAATACTTGAATCATTGAATCAGTACAGGGTGTAGACTAAAGAAGTCATTCATCTATGTACACAAAACACACAAAATTTTGAAGTAGAAAAATGAAGTTTAAAACTTCCTGGAAAATGACCTGCTCCCCAAATTAGAGGCAGAAAGAAATGCTGACCAAAACAAGATACACTGTGGAAGCGAGAATGTGGCCACACATAACACTAGCTGAGGATGCTGAAAAAAACAGGATTCAGAAGTGTCTCAGGGGATTGCATAGCAGGCAGCAGGTTAAGCTGGACACTGGGGATGTTGGAATTGGAATATCAGAGCAGGACAGAATGAAAACAGGGAAAAACTCCATCAGGGTAATTTGTGCTCCATTTACCCACATGGAAACTGAATGTAGGTGGGATATAGAAATACTTGAACAAGTACATTAGTTGTCTAGTATGGAGAGGAATACAGTATCTGGGCTGAAAATGATGATTTCTGAGTTCTATCTCTCAGGTTGACATTTGAAGCTGCATAGACTAATGCACATGTTGTAAAATGAATATGTGTTATTTATAAAACTGCACACTATCACATATAACATTCTTGTCATCTATACTCCCAAAAATGTTGTGCTATGAAATATTTTGTGCAGATACGTATGATCATTACTAATGCTTTCTTCAGAAAGGTATCTACTGAATCCAACCTTTTCTATTACAGCTGTAAGAAATGATTTTGATCCTTGTCAAGGGGACAATCCTTGCCTTTCTGACTGCACTTGGCACTGTGGGGAACATCATCATTTTTGTAAGTCACACACACATGTTTTGGGGCACTGAGAAGAAATCCATGCACCTTATTCTGATCCATTTGGCCTTCACAAATATCATAATGCTTCTATTTAAAGGCATTCCAAGGACAATAGCAGCTTTTGGAGTGAGAAACTTCCTCGATGACATAGGTTGTAAAGTCGTGTGTTACCTGGAGAGAGTGGCCAGGGCTCTCTCCGTCTGCACCAGCAGTCTCCTCACTGTGGTCCAGGCTGTCACCATGAGCCCCAGTCATTCCAGGTGGAGGAGGCTCCAACCCAAGTCTGCATGGCTGATTGTTACTGTATTTCCCTTTCTTTGGATATTTAGTTTTTTGACAAACATAAATTTACTCCTTTACATCACGAGTGTAAACACATCACAAGTTACCACAAGTGAGTACTATTGTTATTTTCAGCCAGAAAATCAGAAGGTAAGATGGAGCATTCTCAGTGCGATGGTTTTTCGGGACGCTCTATCTCAGGGCGTCATGTGCGGTGCAAGCGGCTACATGGTGTTTCTTCTCCATCAGCATCACCAACGTGTTCTCCAGCTGCGGAGCTCCAAGTTCTTCTACAAAACTCCTGCTGAGATCCAAGCTGCCCAAAGTGTTCTCTTTCTGATGCTCTGTTTCCTCCTCTTTTATTGGGCAGATTGTGTTTTTTCTCTACTTCTGAATTCCTTCTTGCAGAATAATCTCATATTAAATGCTCGAGAATTTTTCACACTTGGTTATGCAATTCTCAGTCCATTTGTACTGATTCACAGAGATGGACATATTTCTGAATGTTACTCTACTCATGGTAAGAGAACTTTGAGAAGATATTTTTTCCCTGTATCTTTTCAGTAAGCAAATTTGAAGTATCTTTTACATTCTTTTTAAGTCACATTTATTTTATTTAATCTCCACTTATTCAAAATACAATAGGTGTTCGGAGTGGTCAAAATATATTATATACCTGAAGTCACTTAGCTAATCTCTACTTCTTTCCTGAAACATATCATAAAAAACTCATTTTTGTTATTTTTCAGACATGCAAATTTGAAACAATACCAGAATTTGAAAATTTTGCAACAAGAAAAATCTCATAACCATGTATGAAATGTTCAGTTTTTAAACCTTGAATACAAACCCATGAGTTTAGATACATTGAACTTAATCCAGCAGTATAAAAATGAGTACTTTCTGTTCCACTCATAATTTGGCAATGTAAAATAAATTTAATAGATAACCAAAGATACATGCATATTTATATCCAGTAACATTAATGATTTTCATTTGGTAAAGTCTGTCTTATCTTTGTATTCCTTTGCAATTCTGCTTTCTAGTAAATTACTATAGGTGAATACTATGTTGTACACAACTAAATTTAAAGTTGTAGAGAAGTGTAACAATATAATTACGAAGTACTATTTTGCATTGTATTAATCTATTATACAAAAATGTACATTGAGTGATTTTTCTATTACAATAACACTTTAAATATAGATGTCTTTCATTTTTTTCTATACTTTTATTGAGAGACAAATAGCAATGAGACAGTTTCAAATCAAATTAGTAGGACAGTTTCAATAATCAACACATTGCATACTGTCTTCCTAGGGGATATTTGTTGTACAAGATGCAGACATGATATCCTATTTGCATAAACTATTAGAACAAAGTCTTCTATTCATTGAATTAAGAGAATGTGCTTGTATATCTATCCTAACCATTTTGAATACACAGATACAAAATGGTCATTCATCTGTGTCCCATTTTTTTTTTGTTTAGTTCTGTCAATTAAATATTATCAGTGTGTGAACTCAGCAAAATATTCCAAAACAGTTCAGTAGTCTGCAATAGTATTGGGTCTTCTGCATGACTGGAAATGTCAAAAGTTGTTGACTGAGTCCCCTACAGCTCAACACAACAACATGCCTTTACCTCTGATATTTCATTTTTATACCTTTCTGCTGGATGGTTAAAACCAAGATAAAGCAAGACATAAAGACATATATAACAAGAATTGTAGCTTTTGTATCTGATAAGGTCAGGCAAATCCCCTCAGGATTTACCTTGAAACCCTGTACCTCATTTTGTAGATCCTTTATCAGTGGCCAATTTGCTGTCTGTGAAAGCCTGAGAAAATATTTTCTCTCCATGTAACTCTCCTTAGGCATACTCTACATCATTGATCACTTTCCTCTTTGGCCCCATAATCTCCTTGATCAGAAAATTTGGGACACTACTGAGTTACATGATGTTACAGTACAGGGTCTCTTATGTCCTGAGTCTTAATTGACCTTGGAAGGCTAGGGACAAAATGTTGGTTGTCCTTCCAGCCCTCCTTTTTCTTTAATTTGTGGTAAGCAAACATAGGTTGTTAACCATCCAGAAGAGAAGCTTATTGTTATTACCATACAACCTAGGCTGTTGAGCTTAATCTCACTATCTGTCTGAATATCAAACTTCTTTGGCATAACATTGAACAGGTATTTTTCATGAAGTATTGATATGTT
>NW_004524599.1:19025502-19026015 GCF_000260255.1 Octodon degus
TCCCCCACAGCTCAACTTAACAGCATGGCTTTATTTCCTATATTTCATCTTCATACTTTTCTACTGGATGGTTAAGACCAAGGTAAAGCAGGACCGATGCAACAAGAGTTGTAGCTTTTGGGTCTGAGAAGGTCAGTGAAATGCCCCCAGGTATTATCCTGAGAACCTGTACCTCAGATTGTAGAACCTTTGTCAGCGCAGCCATGTGATGAGTCATGGGCATTGCTTGGTCAATGTGCTCTCTCTGAAAGCCTGAGAGAGTGTCTCATCCCCATGTGACTCTCCTTAGGCACACTCTATATCATCGATCACTTTCCTCTTTGGCCCCATAATCTTCTTGATCAGAAAATTTGGAACACTACTGAGGTACATGATGTTACAGTACAAGGTCTCATATGTCCTGAGTCTTAATTGACTTTAGAAGGTTAGGGCCCAAATGTTTGCTTTCCTTGTAGCCCTCCTTTTTCTCTAATTTTGGTCTGCAAACTTAGGTTGTTAATCATCCACAAGACA
>NW_004524599.1:19026115-19026795 GCF_000260255.1 Octodon degus
CTCTATGAAAACAAATTTCAGCCCAGACTACTATACCCTGCAAAACTCTCTTTCAAGTTTGATGGAGAAGTGAAATACTTCCATGACAAAGAACACCTAAAGAATTTTGCGATGACAAAGCCAACCTTACACAGGCTACTGAAAGATGTTCTAGAGAGGGACCAAAATGATCAGAACTCCACGAATAAGATCAGAAGCAACCAACTAAATAGTGTAAGCAATTAAACACAGGAGAAAAAGGAGTAAATTATAACAGGTAAATAACATGACAACTATAAGTCAATACATCTCAATTCTAATTAATGTAAATGGACTCAATTCACCAATTAAGAGAAGTAGACCGGCACAGTGGATTAAGAAACAAAAGCCAACAATATGCTGTATACAAGAAACACATTTAACTCATAAAGACATTCATAGGCTAAAAGTCAAAGGATGGAGCACAATACTACATGCCCCAGCACCGCAGAAAAAAGCAGGGGTAGCAATTCTATTCTCACACAGTCTCAACTTCAAATCAACAATGATCAATCTAAATAAAGAAGGCCACTATATCCAGGTTAGGGGAAAAATTCAAGAGTAAGTGGTAACACTCATAAATATGTATTCACCAAACACGGGAACACCCAAATATATAAAGCAAATCTTAATGGACATGAAAAATCTAATATCCAATACCA
>NW_004524599.1:19029844-19074085 GCF_000260255.1 Octodon degus
TGAAAAAAAATAAAAAATTAAAATATATTTAAAAAATAAGAATAGACAATTACATATGTTTACACATAAGTCCAGAAATCTTAACATATACAGCGTTGTAGCAGGACTGTCCCACAACACTCCTTTTCCTGTCTCCTGCCTTCATTCATCACACCCTTTCTTTTTAAACAAACATCTACCAGAGAGAAAGCCCAGTAGCAACTGACATGTCATGACAAGTAGTATGTATTCAGAAGACCAGAATGACAGGCACTCCAAGCATGAACCTACTATTACAAATTGTCATTTTCAGTGCATTTGCTCCATTCACAGATGTCAGCACATATGGTTAGTCAGGGTGAGAATCCTTCCAATTACCTGCTAGATTCGAAAATCTTCAGAAGATTCTCAGGATCATTGCCTTACCCATCTTGTACATATAACTGTGTGGCTCTGCCTCTGTCATGATTCCCAGCTCTTCTCCTTGCTTTCTCTTCATTGTCTAGCCTTCAAGTTCTTGCTTTCCTTTTAATTGTATTATATCTTTCTATTTGTATTTCTTCTTTAGAGTTCTTAAACCAGGGAAACTATACAATATTTACACATGTGTGTCTGGTTTATTTCACATATGAGTATATGTTCAAGTGGCATTCACTTAAATATGAAGGCTTTAAGTTTATCATTCTTTATAGCTGAGTAATACTCCATTGTGTAAAAATACCACATCACTTTCATCCATTCATCAGGTGACAGGCATCTTGGTTTTTTCCAAGATTTGGCTATCACAAATTGTGCTGCTATAAACATAGGTACACATATATCACTATGATATGATGTTTTCAGATCCTCTGAGAAAATTTCCCATAGGGGAATAGCTGGTTCGAAAGTGATTCACAGTCCAAGATTTTTAAGGAGTGTGAACAATGATTTCTGTAATGGTTGCACCAGTCTACATTCCCACCGGCAGTGAAGAAGGGTTCCGTTTTCCCCACAGCCTCTCCAACATTTGTCGTTGGGTGATTTCTTTATGATAGTTATTCTTTCTGGGTTGAGATGATATCTCAATGTTGTTTTAATTTTCATTTAAATTTTGAGGCCCTAGTGTTTTTTTAGTTCTTTATGAATTCTAGAGAGCAGACTTTTGTCTGAGTTCTTACTTGTCAAGATTTTTTCCAAATGTGTGGGCTGTCTTTTCACTTTGTTGGTAATTTCTTTTGACATCCAAAAACTTCTCAATAAGAGGAGGTCCCAGTCATAAATTCTTTCAAGTGTTACCCAGGCTATTTGATTTTTCTTCATGAACTCTTTGCCTATCTCTATGTCCTCAAGAGTTCCTCCTACTTTCTCTTCCAGGATATTTACAGTTTCTGTTTTAATGTGTAGCTATTTAATCCATTTTGACTTTAGCTTATTGCATGGTGGTAGACCTGGGTCAAGTTTTAGTTTTTGGCATGTAGAGAGCCAGCTTTTCCAGCACCATTTGTTAAACAGGCCATTTTTCTTCCAGTGAGTATGTTTGGCCCCTTTTTCAAAGATAAGGATACTGAGTTTGTTTGTAGAGGCTTCACCATCTTCTAATCTATTCCGCTGTTCTTCAGGTCTATTTCATTGCCAGTACCGTGGTGATTTAATCACAGTAGGCTTGCAGTATAATTTCAAGTCAGGAATTGTAATACCTTTTGCTTTCTCTTTGATGCCCTGGATTGCCTTTGCTATTCTAGGTCTTTTGTGGTTCCAACTAAATTCTAAGAATGATTTCTCTAGGTCTGTGAGGTATGTTGGTGGTGGTTTGATAGGGACTGCATTATCTGTACAGCAATTTTGGGAGTATGACCACTTTCATAATGTTGGTTCTTTACATCCAGGACCATGGAATATCTTTCATAAATGGCTTTTATAAGACTGAAGTAGGGGCCATCTATTCCAATATTCTGTAAGACTTTGAACATGAATGTGTGTGGGACTTTGTCAAAAGCCTTTTTCTGCCTCAATTGAGATGGTCATGTATTTTTTAAATTTTCAATGTGTTGATGTAGTGTATTACATTTATAGATTTTTGAATACTGACCATCCTTGCATTCCTGGGATGAATCCTACCTGGTCATGGTGTATGATCTTCTTGATGATTTGCTCTATTCTATTTGCTAGGATTTTATTGAGGATTTTTGCGTCTGTGTTCATGAGGGAGACTGGCTTGTACTTCTGTTGTTTAGTTGCATCTTTCCCTCATTTTGGTACCAGTATAATACTTGCCTCCAGGAATGATTTTGGGAGGATTGCTTCCTTTTCAATTTCACTGAAAAGTTTGAGGAGTATAGGGACTACATCTGTAAATTTCTTGTAGAATTCAGCTATGAATCCATCAGGACCTGGACTTTTCTTTATCGATAGGTTTTTTTTAACATCTTGTACTTCATTGGCTGTTACTGAGAAATTGAGAGTGGTTTATTTTTTTAATTCAGTTTTGGTATTTTGTACCTTTCTTGGAATCTGTCCATTTCATCTGGGTCTTCTATTCTATGAGAGTAAAGATTCTCAAAATAGCTATTGATAATCTTCTTAATTTCCACTGGGCCTGTGGTGATTACACCCTTTTCATTGCTTATTGCTTGTATTTGAATTTTTCTGTCCTATATTTGATGAGCTAGCTAGGGGCTAAGTTGTGTTTGAATTTACATTGAATTGTAGATATTGTTGAATTTCTTGTTTAATTTCATATGTGCCCAATTGATTTCTGAGTAGGGTGTTGTTTAATTTCCATCTATTTAGGATTTTTTTTTGTTTCTTTTATCATTTGTTTCCAATTTCATTGCACTGTGGTCAGATAATATGCATGGGATAATTTCTGTTTTCTTGCATATACATAAGCATCACCTATGGACCAGTATGTGGTCTATTTTAGAAAATGATTCATGTGCAGATGAAAAAATGTGTATTCAGCTGTGTTTGGGTGGAACACCCTGTATATGCCCACTAAGTCTATTTGTTTCAAGAACCTGTTCAGTTCTGTTACTTCTTTGCTAATTTTTTGTCTGGTTGACCTATCATTTTGGAATAAGGTGATGTTAAGGTCTCCTGTTAATATTGTGGCATTGGACATTAGATTTTTCATCTCCATTAAGATTTGTTTTATACACTTGACTGCTCCCGTGTTTGGTGCATAGATGTTTATGAGTGTCACCTCTTCCTCTTGAATTTTTCCACTAACCAGTACATAATGGCCTTCTTTATTTCATTTGATCATTCTTGGTTTGAATTTGAGACTCGCTGAGAACAGAATTGCTATCCTTGATTTTTTTTGAGGTGCTGGGGTGTGTAGTATTGTTTTTGGTCCTTTGACTTTCAGCCTATGAATTTCTTTATGAGTTAAATGTATTTCTTGTATACAGCATATTTTTGGATTTTTTTTCTACTCCACTGTACCAGTCTATTTCTTTAAATTGGTGTATTGAGTCCATTTACATTAATGGTTATAATTGAGGTGTTTTGCCTTATGATTGACATGTTATTTACCTGCTGTTGTTTGCTCTTCTTTCTCCTGTGTTTAATTGTTTGCCCTATTTAGTTAGTTGCTTCTGTTCTCATTTGTGGAGTTCTGATCATTTTGGTCCCTCTCTAGAACATCTTTCAGGAGCCTGTGTATGGTTGGCTTTGTCATCATGAAATTCTTTAGTTGTTCTTTGTTGTGGAAGTATTTCACTTCTCCATCAAACTTGAAAGAGAGTTTTGCAGGGTATAGTAGTCTGGGCTGGAATTCGCTTTCATAAAGGACTTGAAGAACTGTGTTCCATGCTCTATTTGCCTTTATGGTTTGTGAAGGGAAATTGGCTATAATTCTGATGGGTTTTTCCCTGAATGTGATCTGCTTCTTTTCTCTAGTGGATTTCAGTATATTATTCTTTTGCTGAATTTCTGGTATCTTGACTATTATATGTCTCAGTGTGTTTTAATTAGGTTGAGGTAACTTGGCATTCTGTATGCTTCGGTTACTTGGATGTCAGATTATTTCTTGATATTTGGGAAGTTTTCTTCTATTACTTGTGCCCATGTTTTTTGAATGTCATTTGTATTTACTCCTTCTTTCTCATTGATACCGTTTAGTCTCACATTGTTCATCTCTGCATCGTCTTGGAAGTGATGAATTATTTTTTTTCCTGCATCCTATTTGTCTTTAAGAGATCTTTTCTTACCTTTTCACTAGCTGCACCAGCATCTTTAAGATCTGAAACTCTGTCCTCATTTTCACTCAAATGGTTTTGTAAACTTGTGATTGAGATTTTAAGTTCTTCTATATCTCTTTGACTCTGTTTCATGCGATCTATTTCTTTCGTGTGTTGCTCATTGAAGGAATCCATCATTTTTCTAATCTCTTTTTTTATCAATGTCTTCTTTAGAAGCAGTTATTAATTATTTTACTGCCAAGATTTTTCAGGTTGGGTTTCCTCCATATGTTTCTGCATTTGATTCTTTACTTCAGATGCTATGAATTCAGAGATTTCTTATTTCAGAAATTATTTCTGATCTGAGTTCCTCTATAACTTTCTGCTGTTGCTTATTTACCTCCAATGCTATTAATTCATACATTTCAGCTGAGCTAGTGTCCTCTGCACTTGTTCTTTGTGGGCATTGGGTTTCCTTCATATGTTGCTGCATTTGATTACTTCAGATGCTATGAATTCAGAGATTTCTTTTTTCGGTTTCCCTTTTGAGTTACTTATACCTTTCTGCAGTTGTTTCTTTATTTCAGACACTCTTGATTCATTGACTTCAGCTGTGTGATTCCTAATTTTTTCTGTGCTAGTGTCCTCTGCACTTGCTATGTGTGGGCTTGGGGTCTGAAATTTTGCTCTTTATTGATGTCATTTTGTATAGCACTGTCTTCTGCCCTTTGTTGTAGAGCTTTGGTGCAGTCCTAACCTTAGCACCTACTGAAATTCAGGTGCATCTCTACAACATTTGGATTTATCCAGCTGTGCCTGGCTTGGGTCTGGCTGCTGTGTTCAGCTCCTTCCTGCTGCTGCCCTTGGGAGTGATCCTGTTGTGCCCCTGTGGTAAAATGTTCTGCTCCTGGACTAGCTGGGTGGTTCTGTCCCCTACTCTCTCTGCAGGGATTGCAGTTGCAGGGTTTCATCTCAGGCCTGTATGCCAGGCCTGAGCTGAGTCTGAAGCCGACAATGGGGAGTAGGCAAGTGGGGATGCTCTCCCACACCCTCACTGCACCTGGGCTAAGGTTGAATCTGGTAGTCCTGCGGAATGAGTCAGACATTGTCACTCACTTGGTGGGCATGTGGTGGTGGTCTGTGGAGTGGTGAGGGGCATCCCAAGGGCGCCAAAGAGGGTCTCACTGACGCTCTATGCCTGGGTTTGGACCGGACAGGTTCTGCTGGTGCATAGTAGCCGGAAGCTCTCCCACACACTAATTGGTCCTGGGCTAGCACTCTGTGCACCTTTCCTGTGAAGCAGTATACCAGTATTTAGAAAAAAGAAATTGTACAAGAATTTTCTGAAACATTCTATGGCATTTGCCTGAAAACTAAAAAATATAAGATTTTAGAAATGCTTCACCTTTGAACTTCAATAGTAGGTGATTGACAGCACGAGGAAGGCTATGATTGAATGCCCACTATCATAAAAATAAATAAAAAATCAAATAAAATGTTGCCCTGCATCATCTCTCTCCATGGGAACTGAGTAATAACTTTAGAAGTTGGGCTTTCAGAAGAACAACTATGGTGACAGATTGCTTTCAAAAGGAAGATTCACTAGAGAAGTTCATACTCAGTCAGGTGCATGAGATGCATCTGTGAAATCAATGTAGCAATGAGATCAGGGAACAAACAATACCAACTCCACAGAATCATCTGTGCTGCTGTCATACTGATCTCGTTCTCTAGGGAAGCTCCTGATTGTATCACTCACTAAGGTTTGATTATCAATGTGCAGCCACTTTGAAGATGTCAGAAGTTGGAGATTTTGAGCTCTGAGATGATGCCTCTAAAATTGGTCCTGTGTTTGATGGTGAGGAAAATGTTGTGGAGAAGTATATCATAGAACATAAGCAAACTGAACCCCTCAGTTTACTTCACCATTTCTCATAAAGATTTAAATTGACTAGTAAGTATCTATAAAATTATTACTCATTATTTTTGACATATGGAAAAACTATACTCAGATTCCAGCTCACCCCAATTAGAATGACTGTGGTCAAGAATACAAAACAGAGTGAGAGGACCAAGGGCCGCGGGATCCTGAATAGATCCAGAGTGCAGGCCCGGCGAGTGAGTGAGACGACCCTGGGCCGCGGGATCCTCATTTGACCCAGGCTGTAGGCCCAGCAGGGAACCCTTCAGCAGAACTCCCTGCAAAGAGGATAGAGGCAAGACCCACCCAGCTGAGTCAGGAGCAGAATATCTTCCCAGAGAGACACAAAGGGTTCAACTCTAATGCCTGTGGCAGAAAGAAGTGAAGCACACAGCCAGAACCAGATACCACCTGGAGGAATCTGAACTTTGTAGATCCAGACCTGGTGCTAAGGTAATAACTCTATCTAAGCTCTACACCAAAGGTCAGGAGACAGTGGTATACAAAATGACAAAGAGAAGGGACAAAATGCAGTCTCAGGCCCTGAGTCCACCCAGTAAAAATGCAGAAGACACTAGCACTGAAGAAACTGGAAATCACATACCAGATATCTCGGAAATAATAGCGTTGACAGTAAAGAATCAACTACAGAAAGGTATAGAAGAAATCAGATCAGAAATAATTTCTGAACTAAAAAATGTAGTGGTAACTCTAATCAAAGAAGTACTAAGTGCTTCTAAAGAATACACTGATTAAAAAAACAATAGAGGAGAATATAAAAATGATGGAACCCCTGAATAAACAATTTAGGAAAGAAATAGAATCTATGAAACAGGTTCAAAGTGATATACGGGAAATTAAAACCTCAATCACAAGCTGGCAAAACTGTTTGCGTGAAAGTGAAAATAGACTTTCTGACCTGAAAGACACCATTGCAGCTAGTGAAAAAGTAAGAAAAGATCTCTTTAAAACAACTAGGATGCAGGAAAAAATAATTCAATACCTGCAAGATGATGCAAAGATGAACAATATGAGTCTAATAGGCATCAATGAGAAGGAAGGAGTCAATCCAAATGATATAAAAATACGGGCAGAAGTAATAGCAGAAAACTTCCCAAATATGGGGCAACAATCTGACATTCCTGTAACCGAAGCATATAGAACTCCAAATAATATCAATCCAATGAAAACCACACCCAGACACATAATAATCAAGATTCCAGATATTCAGCATAGGAACAGTATACTAAAAGCCGCTAAAGAAAAGAAACAGATCACATTTAAAGGAAAACCCATCAGAATAACGGCAGATTTTTCTTCACAAACCATCAAGTCAAGAAGAGCATGGAGCAAAGTACTTCAAGTCTTGTGAGAAAACAAATTCCAACCCAGACTGATCTATCCTGCAAAACTCTCTTTCAAATATAATGGAGAAGTGAAATATTTTCATGACAAAGAACAACTAAAGAATTTCATGATGACAAAGCCAAGCCTACACAGACTACTAAATGATGTTTTAAAGAGGGAGCAAATTGATCACAGCCCCATGAATGAGAATGGAAAGAACCTGCCAAATAGGGCAAACAATTAAACAGAGGAAAATAAGAGGTATACAATAGTAGTCTTGCAATTATTCTTTTGTGTTCAGCAGCAGAATATTTTCATCAGCACACCCTACAAATGGACTTCTCTTCCACCCTATGAGTCATGATTCCACCTGAGTCTACAGGGTGCATTTCAAAGAAATAGCTGTAGCTCAGTTCCACAAATGACACCTAGCCACCAGTAACTGTCACGGTCATTATGCATGTTCACAACACACTAGAACTTTGTGCGATATCCTATCCTCAAACTGTTAGAAGTGCTGGTCATTTACTTGCCATTCCAGTATTTATCTTATATTTTACTCTTAGTACTTCTTTGCTATCATGAAAACTTTTTCTTAGTTCAATTGTTTTGAAGCATTTAATTTTCTGAATACTGCTTAATCTTAATTTTTGTTCTAAGATTTATACTCTATCTTTGACTTACAATTTATTTAGAAAGACATTGTATGATATCTTCTAGCATTAGAAATTTTAAAAAGTGAAAAAAAAGTTGTTTTGTTCTTTTTTTTTGTATTTAAGATAGGGTGTACAGGGTCTACAGGGTCTCCCTATGTAGATCGGACTCATAGTGAGCCACCTGTTTACAGCCTCCAAAGTGCTAGGATTACAGGTGAAGGCCACCAGGCCCAGTCTTAATCGCTGTCTCAGCACACCCCGAGGTCGGGGTCGAACAGCAGACCCAGGGATTGAACTCTGGACCCTGAGCCTGCTTGCCTAAGCAGGTGCTTTAATCCACTGAGCTGTTTGGCCAGCCCTAAAAAGTTATTCTGATCTTGCTACAGTCTCTTCTTCTTTGCAACCATATGAGCTAGTTATTATAAGTTATGTTATAAACAAAGTGTTCACTCACCCATGAAGTAATTAGCCCAAAATTACAGAGTCTGAAGAACTTGGTCACAAAGGTAGTTCATACTACTAGAGTCTCATAACTATTTTATTTTCATCTTTTACAAGTCTGATCAACATTTATAATATTTCTGTTTTCAACTTGAATAGTGACACCAAAATACTAGTGAAAAGCTTCTAGCTATTTTAACAGTTCTGATTAAGGAACATAAATTGGGAATACTCAGTTTTGCAAATTAAATATAACAAACCATATTTTCTAGAAAACATCATTTTTGTGTACTCTATTTGAGTATATAGTTTTCAAATAAACTTCTAAGCATCATTATTATCTCAAAAAAAAAGAATACAAAACAAAAATGTTCATGAGGAAAAAGACACATTTGGTCTGATTTTAGATAAAGACAGTATTAAATTAAAAAACAGAGAATCTTTTAAATGTTGATTTGAGTGCTGATACGATCCCTGCACTCTTCAGCACATGCAGAAGTGAATTAAAGTCAGAATGCTGTAATGTCACTGCTTCACATGGATGATGTGGTGCGGCTCACAATAACTAAGCTATGGAAACAGCTCAGCCATGGTGGACCTTCCAAGCCTCTCAATGACACAAGTGGCTTGCTGCTGCTAGCACACTATAGCTTGTCACCACTGGGCATATTGTGCTCAAGCCCAGATTATTGAATGACAAAAATATGGACGATAGACATGATAGAGAAGGAATCATTCATTTATAAAGAACAATAGCATTTTGTCATTTTCAGGGAATGAATCATGTTAAACCATATCAGCAAGGTTCAGACAAATATATCATTTTCCCCATATGTGGAGAGAAAGAGAGAAAAAGAGAGAAACAGAGAGAGTGATAACATAAAATGGGTGAGGACACTGTTAGAAAAGAGTAAAGGAATTAGAGGTGGGTAGAGGGATGGCATGGATGGACAAGATGTTAGTGTGTTTGTGCAGGTGTAAATATGCTTGTATTAAATACTATATTGTGTATCTGCTATGTGCATATGAAAACAAAGAAAAGGGACTACAAAATTTTCTACTGAAAAACATTAACCCAGATTGTACTGTTTATGGAAGGTTATCTACAAAAGACACTGCAAGTACAGGAAAATTAACTTTGTTCTATAACCAAGCAGATCTGAGCAGGCGCCCACCACCTCAAGACAAGCTGTAACTGATTGGTAAATAAGAGCACTTTTATGCTCTTTGCATCACATAGTTCACCCAATAGTTCACTCCACTACAGAATGAGTTGGCTGCAATAGCACAGCACATAGCACCAAATTAACTCCATTCTTACGGTCCTCTTTGGTAAATGTCAGTGTGCTGAGAACTGGGCCTGGTTCTGCAGGGGTCCCGAGGTCTCCTTAGGAATTCAGATCTCTGCTCAGGTCTTGTAAAAACTGTTCCACATTTCCTCCAGGACACTGTTCCTGGTACTGCCAGTTTTTATATAATACTTTTTAGGGAAGAGATTTCTTCCTGATGGATTTTAACTGACTCAACTTTACTTTTTGGTTGCTATATAGAAAGTAACACATTTTGACTTGATAAAGACGACTACAAAATTGCTGAATATTTATATTCAGTGTAACGTAGAATTAGCATGAAGTGCATACATAAACATTCATGTGTCTGCTTAAAATGTGTAGAATTTAGAAACAAAAAAAAAAGTTAAATATACCCACATGAGTGACCTATTCCCCAAATTAGTGTCACAAAAAAATGTTGATCAAAACAAGACACACTGGAAGTGAGGATGTGAGCACATAAGACACTGGCTAAGGATGTTGGTAAAATGGGATTGAAGTTTTTCACAGTGTTGATTGAAGACAACAGGCTAAGATGGAGACTGGGGACTTTGGAAATGATTAAAGGAGCGAAATAGAATGAAAACAGTGAGAAATTCTGCCAGGAGAATGTGGGCTCACTTTATCTCCAAAGAAAGGGAATGTAGGTGGGCTACAGAAGTTTTTCAAGTAGATTGGCTTTCTAGGATGGAGGGAAATGCAGTATCTGGGATGAAACCTATAATTTCTCAGAACTATTCCTAAATTGACAATTGAGACTGCGTAGAATACTTCACAAGGACCGACCAGATAGCTCAGTGGATGAAAGAGGCTGCAAGCAGGCTCAGGTGCAGGGGTTTTGATTCCCATGTCTGCTGTGCTGGCGCTGCCCACAGGGGCACTCTGAGATGGTGATTGAGACAGTGTGTGATGGTGGGCACTCGTAGTCCAGCACTTGGATGGCGGTAAACAGGAGAATCACTATGAGTCTGATCTAGTAGTGGGACCCTGAACACCTTGTAGACCCTTCTGTAAAATACAAAAAAAAAAAAAAAAAGAATACTGCACAAGCAGGAAAAGGAAGATACCCTTTTAAAACTAATTTTAATGAGAAAGAAATAAGAAAGACAGTGTCTTTCTTTCTTTCTTTCTTTCTTTCTTTCTTTCTTTCTTTCTTTCGTATTTGTAAGGGAGAGGTCTACAGGTTGTTCAGGGTCTCACTACTAGATCAGACTCCTAGTGATCCACCTGTTTATAGCCTCCTAAGAACTAGGATTGCAGGTGCGCACCACCATGCCCAGTCTCAATTGCCCTCTCAGCATGCCCAGGGGGCGAGGCCAGCGCAGCAGGACAGTATCAAATCCCTGGCTCCTGAACCTGCTTGCAGGCTCTTCAATCTGCTGAGCTATTTGGCCAGCCCTTAGACAGTTTCAAAATAGAGTAGTAGGACAATTACAGTAATTAATACTTTGCATATTGCTATCTTCATAGTACTTATTCACAGTAGAAGATACAGACATGATCTCTTGTCTAAACCATATTAGTACAAATCTTTCTTCTCACTGAACTGAGAGAAAGTAGCTGTGTATGTATCCTAAGTAATATATATATATATATATATATATATATATATATATATATATATATATATATATATATATTCAATACAAAATGGTCTTTCATTTAAATCCCCCTTTTTGTTTTGTTTTGTTTTGTTTTGTTTTGTTTTGTTTTGTCAGATATAGGGGTCCCATCACTGTTAAGGAAGCTGTATATGGAAAAGTTTTTAAATGACATTTACATACTTGATGGCAGTTCAAATATTGTAGGTACTTGAATTCAGCAAAATATCCCAATATAGTCCAACCATTCATAATGGCAGTGGGTTATCAGAAGAATTGACAATATTCAGAAGTTGTTGACTTAAGTATTTTACAGCTCAGCTTATTAATATTCCATTACACTTTATAACTCATGATTATATTTTTGTTCTGGATGGTTAAGACTGAGTTAAAGCAAGACTTATATAACTAAAAATGTAACTTTTGCATCTGACAAGGTCAGTCAAATCCCCTCAGGATTTACCCTGAAACCAGGTAGAGTAGTTTGTAGAACGTTTGTCAGTGTCATATATCTGGATGAGTCATGGAAATTGCTTAACCAATTTACTCTCTTTGAAAGCCTAAAAGATTTTTTTCTCACTATGTGACTTTCCTTACGCATACTATATATTGTTGATCACTTTCCTCTGTGGCCCCATCATCTCACTGATCAGATAATTTGGGACACCATCAAATTACAGGATATCACAGCACATGTTCTCTTACGTCCTGAGTTCTCACTGATCTTGAAAAGTTACGGCCAACATATTGGCTCTCCTTGTAGCCCTTCTTTTTCTCTATTTTTGGTCTGCAAACTTTAGTTGTTAACCATCTAGAAAAGAAGGTTAATGATATTGTCCTATAACTGAGCGGGTTGAGCTTAACATCACTATTCATCTGCATATCAAATGCCTTAGCCATAACATGGAACTGCTATTTTCCAACAACCATGCATATTTTAAATTTAAATCCCTACAGAATGTAAAAAAAAAAAAACCTAAAACAATGACACGTTTGCGAAGGAATTTAGAAATGAAGCCATATATGACATTGTAGCAGGACAGTCCTATGACTTTTTTTCTTTTCTCTTTTTTATTACAACATTTACTTTAAAGATTGTATAGCAATAATTGATATGACATTAGAAGCAGTATGCATTTAGAAGAGCAAAATGACAGGGATTTAAAACATTATTTTAGTGTTCTACATTGCTATCCTCAGTGTATTTGTTTAGTTTGCAAATATCAGCAAACAGAGTGGGTCCAGGTGATTATTCTACACATTAACTGCTATTTTCAAAAACCTGATGGAGATTCTTAGGACTATTGCCTTAACCATCTTGTTTATATAAATGTATGGCTTTGCCCCTGCCATATTTCTTACCTTTTCTATTTTCTCTCTCTTCATTGTTTAATGCTTAAGTTCTCACTTTTCATGTAACTATGTTATACCTGTCAATTTTTATTTATTCTTTCGAGTTCTTGCACTAGGACGACAATATGATATTTACACATGTGGGTTTGGTTTATTTAATCTTTGAGTATATCTTTAAACTGCATCCATTTGTATATGAAGGGTTAGAGTTTATGTTTCCTTATATCAGAGTAATACTCCATTGTATAAAAACACCACATCTCTTTCATCCATTCCTCAGGTGACAGGCATCTTGGTTGTTATCAAGATTTGGCTATCACAAATTATGCTGCTATAAACATAGGCACACATATATCACTATGACATGATGTTTCCAATTCTTTTGGAAAATTCCCAGAAGGGGATAGCTGGATTGAATGGGATTTCCAGTAGTAGTTTTTAAGGAGTCTCCACACTGATTTCCATAATGGTTGCACCAGTCTACATTCCCACCAGCAGTGGAGAAGGGTTCCTTTTTCCCCACAGCCTCTCCAACATTTGTTGTTGGTTGATTTGTTTATGATAGCCATTCCTTGTGATAATATCTCAGTGTCATTTTAATTTGCACTTAATAAATGGCTAGTGAAGTGGAGCATTTTTTTCCATGCATTTATTTGCTTCTGTTACTTCTTCCTCTGAGAAGTGTGTGTTCATCTCAGATGTCCACTTCTGGACTGCGTCTTTAAATTTTGGGGTCCTAATATGTTTTAGTATTTTATAACTTCTGGACTGAAAACCTTTGTCTGAGTGCTTATGTTAAGACTTTTTCCAAATTTGTGGGTTGCCTTCTCACTTTGTGCATACTTTCTTTTGATATGCAAAAACTTCTCAATAAGAGGAGGTCCCAGTTACCAATCAGAATTTATGGGATGCAATGAAAGCAGTTCTTAGAGAGAAATTAATAGCTGTGAACTCACACATTAGGAAAACAGAATGGGAGCAAATAAATATCCTAATGCACACCTCAAATCTAGAAAAGGAAGACCAAACCAAACCCACAGCCCAAAGATGACAGGAAATTATAAAGATTAGAGAACAAATTAATGCAATCGAGATGAAGAAAACAATACAAATAATTAACAAATCAAAAACTGGTTCTTTGAAAGATTAAATAAGATTGATAAGTCCTAGTTAATCTCGTCAAAAAGAGGAAAGAAAAATCCCAAATTCAAGCAATAAGGAATGAAAAGGGTGAAATTACCACAGAGCCAGTAGAAATTCAGAAGATCATCAATAACTACATTGAAAATCTTTACTCTCCCTGAGATGAAGACACAGATGGAATGAACAGATTCTTAGAAAGGTACAAATTAACAAAATTGCATCAAGAAGACCTAAGAACGTTAATAACCTAATAACAACCAATGAAATACAAAACATAATAAATGATCTTACTGACAAAGAAAATTTCTGTCCTGAAGGATGCCTAGCTAGATCCTGTAGGATTTAGCTCCTCTAAATTCTATAAGAAATTTACAGAAGATGTAACTCCAGTATTCTTCAAACTTTTCAATGAAATTGAAAAGGAAACAATCCCCACAAAATCATTCTTGGAGGTAAGTATTATATTGATACCAAAACCCGAGAAAGACATAACTAAAAAAGAGAAGTACAGGCCAATGTCCTTCATGAACACAGATACAAATATGTTCACTAAAATCCTAGCAAATAGAATACAATAAATCATCAAGAAGATTATACAACATGACCAGGTACGATTCATCCCAGGGGTACTAGGATGTTTGACCACATGCAAATATAGAAATGCAATACATCGTATCAATAGAGCTAAATCCAGAAACCACGTGGGCATCTAAATTGATGCTGAAAAGGTTTTTGTCAAAGTCCCAAATTCATTCGTGTTCAACGTCCTACAAGAAACTGGAATAGATGACCTCTACCTCAATCTGATGAAAGCAATCTGTGACATTGCAACCAATATCATAATTCTGAACAGTGAAAAGCTGAAATCTTTTTCTCTTAGATCTGGTACAAGACATGGATATCCCGTACCACCTCTCTTATTCAATACTGTGATGGAATCATTAGCTAGAGCCATTAGACAAGAGAGAGAAATAAAAGGAATAAGAATAGATAAAAAGAAGTTAACCTGTCATTACTTGCAGATGACATGATACTTTACTGGGAAGACCCAAAAACTCCACCAAGAAGCCACTACAATTAATACACAAATTCAGTACCATAGGAAGATTCAAAGTCGATACCAAAAATTCAGTAGCATTTCTCTACACAGACAACAAAGGCACTGAGAAATTAAAGACACAATACCTTTCATAATAGCACCATAGCAAATGAAATACTTAGGAATTATTCTAACTAAAGAAGCAAAGGATCTATTCAATGAAAATCACAGTACTCTGAAAAAAGAGATCGTAGAGGATTTCAGAAAATGAAAAGATATTTCATGCTCATGGATAGGAAGAACCAACATTGTGAAGATGGCCATACTCCCAAAATTGTTACACAGATTTAATTTTATCCCTATCAAAATACTACCAACATACTTCACAGACCTAAACAAATCATTCCTAAAATTTATTTGAAACCAGAAAAGACCTAGAATAGCAAAGAGATTCATGGGTAACAAGGACAAAGCAAGAGACATTAAATTCTTGACTTGAAATCATACCATAAATCCACTGTGATAAAATCAGCATGGTATTTGTAAAAAAAAAATACACCTGAGGATCAGTGGAATAGATTAGAAGATGCAAATACAATGACAAATGCACTCAGCCACCTGATCTTTCACAAAGGGGCCAACATGCTTCCTGGAAAAACAGACAGCCTCTTTAGCAAATCATGCCAAAAACAAAAACAAAAACCAGCTCTCTACATGCCAAAAACTAAAACTTGATGCAGGTCTATCACTATGCAATAAATTAAAGTAAAAATGGAATAAACATCTAAATATTAAAACAGAAACACTAAATATCCTGGAAGAGAAAGTAGGAGGAACTATTGAAGACATAGGAGTAGGCAAATAGTTCATGAATGAAAATCAAGCTTCACGGGAATTACGTGCAAGAATTAACAACTGGGACCTCCTCTTATTGAGAAGTTTTTGCACATTGAAACAAATTATGCACAAAATGAAAAGACAACCCACAAATGTGCAAGAAATCTTAATTAATAAGCACTCAGACAAAGGTCTTTTCTCTACAAATAATAAAGAACTAAAAACATTAGTGCCCTACAATTTAAAGACCCAATCCAGAAATGGGCATCTGCAATGAACACCCACTTCTCAGAAGAAGAAATACTAGAAGATAATAGATACATGAAAAAATGTTCCACATCAGTAGCCATCTGTGAAATGCAAATTCAAACAACACTGAGGTACCATCTCACCCCAGAAAAAATGGCTAGCATAAAGAAGTCACATCTTATCTCCAGCAACAAATGTTGGAGAGGCTACAGGCAAAAAGGAACACTTCTCCCCTGATTGTGGGAATGTAGAGTGGTGCAACCATTATGGAATTCAGTGTGTAGACTCCTTAAAAACTAATACGGTAAATCCCATTCAATCCAGCTATCCCCTTCTGGGAATTTTTCCAAAAGAATTGAGAACATTATATCATAGTGATATACGTGTGCCTATGTTCATAGAAGCAAAATTAGTGATAGTCAAATCTTGGAAACAACCAAAATGCCCGTCACCTGAGGAATGGATGAAAAAGATGTGGTATTTTTCTACAATGGAGTATTACTCAGGTATAAAGAATAATGAACTTGAAGCCTTCATATATAAGTGGATTCACCCTGAAGATATACTCACAGGTGAAATAAACCAGGCCCACATGTGTAAATATTATCTTGTCTCCCTTGTGTAGGAAGTGAAAAGAAGAAATAAAAAATGGAAGTATAACACAGTTAAATGGACAATGAGAACTTAAGAATTGAGCAACAAAGAGAGAGCAAGGAAAAATGTTAGGAAACATGGCTGGGACAAACCATACATTTATATAAACTATAAACAAGTTGAGTGAGGCAAGAATCCTGAGAATCTCCAGCAGGTTTTTGAAACTAGCAGTTAATTGTTAGAATTTTCACCCTGACTAACAGTGTATGCTGATGTCTATGAACTAAGCAACAAAATGGAGGATAGCAATGTGTAATATTAAAACAATGCTTGAAATACCTATTATTTTGGTCTCCTAAATGCATAATGCTTTTAATGTTGTATCAATTATTGCTATCCTCTCAAGTAAATGTTTGTTTAAAAAATTGATAAAAAACAAGAGATGAGAAAAAATGTCATAAGATTGTCCTGTTACTATTGTGTATATGGTTAGATTTCTAAATTTCCATATAAAAATGTGTGAATGTTTTTTTTCACATTCTATAGGGATTTGAAATTTAGAATATCAATGATTGTTCAAAAATACCTGTTCCTTGTTATCTCTAAAGCATTTGACATTCAGACAGATCATGTTGTTAAGCTCAACTGCCACTGTTATTTTGTAATAATATCATTAAGCTGATCTTCTGCATGGTTAACAACTTAACTATGCAGACCAAAATTAGAGAAAATGAAGGGCTGCAAAGATAGCCAATATTTTAGCCCTTGCCCTTCAAGATCAGTGAGGACTCAGGACATAAGATAACCCATACTGTAACATCCTGTAACTCAGTGATGTCCCAAATTTTCTGATCAAGGAGATTATGGGGCCACTGAGGAAGTGATCGATGATGTAGAGTATGCCTAAGGAGAATCACACAGAAAGAAAACATTCTCTCAGGCTTTCAGAGAGAGCAAATTGGTCAAGCAATGGCTGTGACTCATCCACATGGCTGACACTGACAAAGGATCTACAAACTGCAGTACATGGTTTCAGGGTAAATCCTGAGGGGATTTGACTGACCTTGTCAGATACAAAAGTTACATTTTTAGTTATATAGGTCTTGCTTTATCTTGGTCTTAACCATCCAGCAGAAAAGTATAACCACAAGATATAAAAAGTGAAGCCATATTCATACACTGAGTTGTAAAACGTTCAAGTAAACAATTTGTGACATTGTCAGTTCTACTGATAACCCACTAATATTATGGACTATTGGACTATATTGAGTAATTTTGCTGAATTCAAGCACCTATAATATTTGAATCACAATAGAACCCCCACCTCTGACAAAACATAACAAAAATGGAATATATAAATGGAGGAACACTTTGTAGTGGAAAAAAATATATATACACACAAAATAGTTAGGATAGATATATAGCTACTTTATCTTAGTTTAATAAGAAAGATTTGCACTAATAGTGTTTATGCAGGACATGTCTGCATCATGTACTCTGCATGACTACTATGAAGACAACAATATGCAATGTAGTCATTATTGTAACTGTCCTACTAACCCATTTTTAAGTTGTCTCGTTGCTATTTCTTCCTCCTTAAAATTAAAAAATAAAAATAAATAAATAAGAGACCAAAAAAGTTTCAGAAAATGAAAATATATTAACTGTTCCTGGTTAGGAAGATATAACATTATGAACAATTGGCAGCGTCCCAAAATTGTTATAAAGATTTAGTAAAGTCCCTGTCTAAATCCCACCAACATAACTTACAGCTCTAGAGAAAACATTCTTATAATTTATTTGGAATCAGAAAAGACCTAGAATAGCAAAGCAACCTTGTGGAATAAAGGTGAAGCTGGAAGCATTAAAATACCAGACTTCAAATTATAGTACAAAGCTACTGTGATAAAATTAGCATGGTAAGCCAAAAAATAGCCTTGAGGATCAGTGGAATGAATCAGAAGATGCAAGCATAACTACAGAAACACTTGATCATCTTAATGTTTTTTGGGGGGTGGTACAAGGTCTCACTATGCAGAACAGACTCATAGTGATCCTAATGTTTTCAGCCTCCCTAGTACTGGGATTACAGGCATGTCCCACCATGGCTGGACTCAGTCGCTGGCTGAGGATGCCCAGAGGTGGGGCCAGCATGGCATGTGGTACGGGGGATTAAGTTTAGTCCTTGTGCTTGCCTAAGCAGGCACTTAGCTGAGCTATCTCTCCAGCCCTTAACCATTGCTTCTTTGACAAAGGAGACAAACCTGTTCACTAGAAGAAAGATAGACTCTTTAGTAAATGGTGTTGGAAAAACTGGCTTTCCACAAGCCACAAAGAAAAACTAGACCAGGGCTGGTCACCATATTTAAAGTCAAAATGGATTAAAGATCTTAATATTAAAAAAAGAATGCTAAATCTCCTAAACATTAAAAAAGGAACACTAAGTAGGTGGGAATTTTAAAGACAGGAGAAGGCAGACAGTTCATGAGTAAAATCCAAAATGCGTGGGAAATATTCCAAGGAATGAACAACTGGGGTTGTATCATATCGAGAAGTCTCTGGATATTAAAACAAATCAAAAACAGAGTGAAAATGTAATCTATGAATTAGGAAAAAAATCATAAACAACAATCTTTCAGAGAAAAGATTTCTATTTAAAGTATAAAGAATTTTTTTAAAAATTGACCCCCAAACATTAAGGGCACATTCCAAGATAGGGCATTTGAGATGAATATACAATTCTCAGAAGAAGAAATACAAGTGGCAAATAGATACATGAAAAACTGTTCCACAGCATTGGCCTTTCGAGGAATGCCAATTAAAACAACACTGAGATACCATATCACACTAGAAATAATGGATACCAAGAAGAAATCAAATAATAACAAATGCTGGAGAGGTTGTGGGCAAACGAGAACCCCTCTATGCCCTTGGTGGGAATGTAAACTGGTACAACCACTGTGAAAATCTTTGGGAAGACTCCTCAAATCTAGGACTGGAGACCCCATTTGATCCAGTTATTCCTTATCTGCACAGAAGAACTGAAAACATTGTGCCCTAGTGATATAAGCCATCTTTATATCAGCACAGCTTGTCGTCGACAAATTTTGGAAACCACTGAAATGTCTATCATTTGAGGAATGTATGAGAAAGATGCTGTATTTTTTTTTGGTTCTTGAATATGTATCTTTTACTGAAAAAATCATTCATAAATTAACATACAAAAATGTACAAACACATGAGTAAATAATGTAATGACAAAGGACTATTTTTGTGAAAAGTGTTTTTAAAACATCTTTAGATTTCAGTGCAAAAATATAATCCTGGCACCTCTTAAAACATAAGAGCAAGCTCAAAAGAGTAGTGATGGAAATAAGCTAGCTACGTCCAGTGCCATTGTCAGTCACTACATGTGGCTGCTGCCCAGCTACTGACGTCTGTGGTGGAGGAGCTCTGACAAAAGAGCCCCTGTTGTGTCATCATATTTCTGCAAATATCATCTCCCTCCAAAACACAGCATGAAAGGGGGAGCCTTTCTTG
Organism: Octodon degus; assembly: GCF_000260255.1. NCBI lineage: Eukaryota > Metazoa > Chordata > Mammalia > Rodentia > Octodontidae > Octodon > Octodon degus. The sequence goes on from NW_004524599.1 coordinate 19,050,036, forward strand.
CACACAGCAATCAAAGACTAGGTTGATTTAAGGGGTCACCTGGCAGTAGCCTTGTAGAATTTCAGCTGCCAAAATAGGTCCAAGGTCACATTTGATTCTTATTTTCTTTTTTTTCAACATAGAACTTCCATACTCTGAGCAGCACATGTGCCTAGCCATGCCTGTAACTAGTACGCTTCTCGTACAATATCCGAATTGGTGGTTGCATGATTAACAGCATATATTGAGGGGTTCCACACTAATAAATCAAACGTAGGCACGATGGCAAGAAAATGTAAGTGACCCTGCCTTAAGCAGTGAGAACAAACCTTTCCTCTGATTCTCAAATCATCGTTCTTGTAAGCCCTGCATCGGCCTCCAGCCTGCAGCAGCACCAGGGGGTGACAACACTGATGCAGGGCTTCCAACGAAGTCACTGGCGCATGGCACAGCTGCACACGAGACCTCCCTGACCCAGAACGAGGCTGTCCTGGCAAATCCTTCCAGGTGACACCCCAGCTCTGTCACATCGAAAGCAGCTCACAGCCTTCAGTGATGAAAGAGAGAAGGATGAGGGTGGAAGAGCCAGGCTGGCGTGGGGGGTGGAGGAGTCTTTATTGCTATATGCACCATAAGACAAAGGAAACCAAAGCCACTTCTCTGTACGATGTCCTCTTGTGCAGGTGCTTTAAAGCATGAAATGCTCACAGCTCTTCAAATGTATGATACAACTTACCAGCACTGTCAAGGGCAGGCATCTGCTCTCTCATATGAGCCGATAAGAGCGCTGCAACTTATTTCCTAAATACCACTCTGCTCTTCAAAAGAACAAGCACACGAACAAAAACAAGGCCTGGCCAATCACTCCCACAGTGTGTGGGGATCATATGTCCACGGAACCAACACATGCAATGGAAAAACCCCAGTGCACACGGATACACACACCCCTACACACACCCATGTACACCATGAAAATTAAGAAGTTGAAGGCAAACAGGGAAATTAAAAAAATACGAAGCACTCTTCAGAAAGTACTCCTAATCACAATATATAAATATGTTTTATGGAAAAAAGGGGAGAAAAAAACCTGGCATTTTCCAGAATCCTGCAGAAATGGCCAGAAATATAAACTGAGGGCATTGGCTCAGGGAAAACCAAAGAGGCACAAATTCCATTGCAATTTAGAATCCAACTTCTAAAACACGGGGAGCTTTACTAGTCCGCATTTCAAAGCTCTGAGGTGCTCTCTCCCAGAACCAAGCTGAGCCACAGCACACAAGTGTCACCTGCACCCGGCAGAGTCCTTCCCGCTGCAACTACTCCTCACTCCACGGTGCACAGGACTAAGCCACAGTGGACAGATCGTCTTTCCAGAAACCGCAAGGGAAGCAGGGATCCCTGAGGCCAGCTGCCACTGAGGCACAGCTCTCAGACCCTGGGCCAAGTACCACGAGGCAGGACAGAACTCAAGGCCAGAGGGCCTGCGCGCACACATGGGGCACCGTGGTCAGCTGCGGGCAGGGCCAGCAGTGCGCCCCGTGGCAGCAGCTTCCTGGGCTGCACAGGCCTGGGGGCTGAGTGTGCCACAGCAGAAGGCAGGAAGGAACAAGACCCTGGAAGAGCAGAAGGGAAGGAGGGAAGAGAGGTCAGCTTCAGGGAGACGGGGGTCCACTTGCTCCGGGACAGGCCCCATTTCCACTCCCTTTCAAAGTGACAGTAATTTCCGAGATGATCCTCAATTGCATTTTAACTGAGTTCCTGCATATGCCAACCAAATAAGTGATCTAATGTATAAATCCTCACTTTGAATTGGAGCCAGCTATAAAATTAAATTTAAAAAAGGCATTTTACATGGCTTATTTACAATTATACTTCTTCAAGAAGTGATTGTTATATATTTGTCTATTTGCCATCCCCCAGTCCCCCCTTCCACCTTCAATCCCCACCCAAAGCAGGTATTTTTTAAAAAATGAAACCAAAGAGAACACCAGAGATGCAAAGAATGGTGCGGAGTCCATCGGTTCCTGACGCGCAGCTGACTGGGCTGGCACTGCCCTGGGCTCCAAAGGCGTTCGCAGTGGCAGCCCATGACAGCTTGGGGCGGCTTCTGCCTGTCGCGGGTTCTGGAGAGTGTGGTGAAGACAGGACGCTGAGGTGGGAGATGGGGAGAGTGCAGCAGGACAGACGTCTATCTCGTGGAAACAAAAAGCCAGTGCTGACGAGGAGCATCCAGAGATGACCCCTCGGGCCCAGCAGGTCCGACAGTGAAGGCGTTTGTGCGTGTACTGTGTCACAAGTTTTCCCTGGAACCCTGTGGTCCTTCATGAGACTGTGTTTCTAGTCTCTTCCTGCGGAGACCCTCCCAGACAGGTCACCAGCTTTGTTCTGCGGTGGTGGTGGCGAAGCCCTCGCGCTTCTCTCCCCTCAGTTCTCGTTCACCTGAGCCAGCTCGGGTGTCAAGTTGACAGTGATGTTCTTATACAAGGCGTCGTACGTGATGTTTGCGAAGTAGTTCAGGTTGTTGAGGCCGTCCAGCCCCTGCCGCCCCTTGGACTTCCTCTGCAGGGCGTACCTTCCAAGAAACTGGACTTCCCCTGTGGTGATGAGGAATGGACGTGTATTTCCCTGTGTCTCCTTTGGCCGGCTCACAGAATAGCCTGCATTCTGTACCCTGTTCCAGAGGTCATCGTCTTCTCCGCCCCAGCCCCAGAAAGCATTAGGAAAGCCATTGATTTTTCGAAACTGTTCCACTGTTAAGCCATTCACTCCACTGAAGAACTCAGCATAAGGAAGCAGATACATATACTTATCCAATTTAGTTGCAAAGTGTCTGGGCATCTGTCCACACCCGTAATAGTTGCCATCACTTTCTCGGATGTGATCCACATCATGGAAGATCAGACAGTCTCAATCTAAGTCCTTCACTGCTTCTTGAAAACCAATGTTGAAAAGCTTGGCTCGATTAAAGGGCTGAGTACCAACTTGCTCAACCACATAAAATGCAAACTGCAGGCGCTGCCGCTGGAGCATGGGGATCAGGTGTCTGAACAGGACCGGGAGGTGCTCGTGACGGTTCCGGAAGGGAATGAGGATGGTCACCTTCCATCGAGGCACGCAATCCGAAGGCTTCCAGTGCCCTCCAAGCTTGATGGCTGGGTCTCTGGAGAAGAGTTCATGGATGGCATCCATTCCGATTTCACTCATATTTATGTCTATTGGGCCCTTCATGAAAGGGAGCCGCTCTGGGCAGGGGCGGTTCGCGAAGTAGGTGAAGTCTTCGGGAAGGAACGTTGTGGTTTGGAGGAAGGACTCGCTGTGGTTCAAGTCAAGAGGATAATCCGAGTCGTTCAGGCTGCTGTTTCTCTTGGCGTAAGCGCTGCGAACCACCTGCTCATACGCCTGGGCTCCTATTGTCCTCACGTTGTCCCGCAGCAAGATGCCTTGAGCCTGCATCATGAAGAAGTAGGTGTTCACTCTGCCGGGCGCCACATAGACGAAGTAGAGCAGCGAGGACGACAGCCAGAAGAAGACGAGCGCGGCGAGCACCAAGCGGCGCGGCAGGCGCAGCAGCCCCCGCGGGCGCGCATGCTGCAGCCGGGCAGCCGCTCGAGGGCCCGCCGCTCCCGTCCGCCGCCTCCTGGGCCTCGCGGGCCTCGCCGGCCACCTGAAGTGGGAGGGGGCCGGGCGGCCCGAGGAGCCAAGATGCAGTATTTTTATACAACGGAGCACTACTCAGGTAGAAAGAAAGACAAACTCAAAGCCTTCACTGGTAAGTAGATGCAACTAGAGGCTACACTCATAAGTGAATAAAATCAGACTTATGTGTGTAAATATCATATTGTCTCCTTGGTGTAAGAACGTGAAAGAATAATTAAAATCTAAAAGGTATAATAGATATAATAAAATCGACAGAAAGTGCACCTAGGATTAAACGATAAAAATGAAGGAAAGGAGAAAAGAGGAAGAAAAAGAAGGGGTAAAACATGAAAGTATATGTACAGGATGTCTGAGATGATTGTATTAATAATTTCATTTAGTTTTTTTAAAAAAATAGCATCTAATGTTTAGAATTTTCACTTTGACTAATGCACTATATTGATATCTTTGATCTGGCCAACTACATCAACGACAGCAATGTGTAATGCAAAACCCATGATTGAATGCCTGTCATCTTTGTCTTCTAAATGTGTACGGTCTCTAACGTCTTATCTATTATTATACTCTCTTCAAAATATTTTTAAAGAAAAAATGATGAAAAGAATGAAGATTTTTGAAAGCAAGTGTTAATATTCAATTATTTCTCCAATCTTACATAACTGTGACTTCCAGTCTTAGCAACAGATTTGATGATAAAAATAAATAATATAACAACCATTGTTAATTAGCTGTTTTCTGTATATCTGTAACTTACATATTGTATGTTACCATGTGTCTGTCTTTTTCTCCTATTTGATTTTGCTTCTGTTTTTTTACTCTCAAAATAAAATAAAATATAATTTTAAAAGTAAGGTGTTAAGTGAAGAATTTATTTCTTAATTACATTATAATTATTTAAATAGAGATGTGTACAAAACAGTTTTAATAATCAGGATCTAAAGTGTATTTGAAAAATAAACAGTGAAGCCTCATAAGGTGGACTTAGAACAGACATTTTCAGAAAGGACAGGGCCATGCAGCATTTTAGAGTCAGGTTTCAGTGCTGTCTCTTTCTGACCCCACCACCATTTGCGCTCATTGCTGTTTTACTTAATAGTTGTGAGTCTCTACTTCTTTTTGCAGTGCTTGTACTACATACACAAAATATTATAATATGGTAATTATGCTACAAAGTTCTGTAAATTGCTTAAGAGCTTATTTTCAAATATACCTGTGAATTGTATGATTGCAGGAAGTGTTCTATTAGATGTTGCAACTTTATTTTTTGATTATTTTCCTATACAGTTTTCTTGTGAAGCAGTGTCCTAATATTTAGCATAAAGAATAGTGATTTTTAAGGAACCTTTCAAAGCTATTTGGCTCAAAAAAAAGAAATGCAAGATTCTGGAAATGCTACACCATTTCACCGCAATGGTAGGGGACTGCTAGCACAATCAAGGCTATAATTGTGATACACAGTATCACAAAATGAGAAAAAAAGAATAGAAACATAAAATGTTGACCAGTACTAACTGTCCTGCAGGAACTGAGCTATAATTTTAAAATTTGTGCTTTCAGAGAGGCAACCACGTGGACAACACACATTTAAAAGAAATGTCCACTAGAGAAGTTCATGAACATCCAGGAGCATGATGTGCATCGTTGGCATCAAATCAGCAGTGAGATGAGGAGAGAAACAATACCAGCCCCCCAGAAGCATTGTGCTGCTCTTGTCCCCATTTCCTTCTCTAGGGAATTTGGATACAGCCTCATACTGCATCACTCGCACAGGTTTTGTCATCAACCTACAGTGCACTTTGAAGATATTCAGAAGATAAAGATTTTGAGCTCTGACATGTTGCCTCAGAATTTTATCCTGTGTTTGATGGTGAGAGAAATGGAAAAGACAAAAATATGACAAAACACTAACAACCTGGAAAACTAAGTTCACATCAAGATTTCTCGTAAGGATTAAAGCTGACCAGTTAGTATCTAAATATATAGTAGTCTATATTTTAGACAAAAGGGTCATGCAAATCAAAACTATACTGAGATTATAGCTTGATCGATAGATAGATAGATAGATAGATAGATAGATAGATAGATAGATAGATAAATGTTCTCAGGATCGAGGCACTTTTGGTCTAATTTTAGGTATACAGAGTATTAAATTCAACACAGAGCTGCCTTAAAAAGTTGAAGCCACAGTTGGCGTGACCCAGCCATACCACTCTTTGGTATATGCACAGGAGAATTAAACTCAGCAGGTCGTGCTAGAGCTGAATGCACATATTTGCAGTGCACAGCTCACAATAACAAGGCTACCGAAGCAGCGCAGCTGTGCTGAACCCCTTAGAACTTTGGACCGCACCAATAGCTCTCACAGGAGAGCGGCCGCCGGGGGCAGGCGCAACGTGCTCACAAACCCAAGACTGAATGACAGAAATGTGATACGTAGACGTGATGGAGGAGTAACTATTTGATCACAAAGAGTACAATTTTGTCATTTTCAAGTAATGAAACGTGTTAAAGCATATCAGCAACCCTCGGAAGGATGCATATGTTCTTCTCATACTTCGAGTGAGCGGTGGGGAGCATGATAACAGCACCGCTGAGGACGCTGCGGGCAAGGGCAAGGGCATCAGAGGGGGGCGGGCACAACTGGGAGGGAGGGTGCAGTGCAGGCCGCACGCGGGGGTGCTCATATGAAATACTGTGTTGCACGTCTGTGGTGTGAAAAGAAAAACAAAGAAAAGGAAAAACAAAATGTTCCATTGCAAAGCATTCAACCAGAATACAATGTGGATGGTGGGATATCTATAGAAGATGTTGCAAGAGTAGGAAAATAGAGTCATTTTTATGACCAAGCAAAACTAAGTTGGCACCCACACTCTCGAGACAAACTGTAACGGGAATTAGGATGGGGAGGCGTTATTATGCCTTTTGCCTCATAAAGTTTAACTGCATTGCAACCTCATAGTGTTCGCTGTGCTGTCCTCTTCTCATTTTCAAACAGTGAAGAAATAGAGCTCTCATCCTGTAATGAGAAAGGGACAGCTGGGAACACATTGCCCAGAGAACTGACACCACTGCTCTCCCACACGCATGGTGACAGGGAAATGATGTTGCTGCAGGCCCGCATTAGGAAGGAGGGCTAGGGGTCCTTGGAAACCGTTTCTCAGTGTAACGCTGGCCATGACAGTGTTTAGGTTCAAAAAGACTTCCATGAGTTAAAGGGGTCCCTATGAGTCCGAAGAGCATCGTGAGACCCTATACCAAATACATAAATGAAAAACAAATTGAGCAAGGAGAACTATAAGCTATTGAATTTTCTTTCAAGAGTGTTGAATCCAGGAAGAAAGTGTAGAGGTTCCTTTACCACAAGGGGAAATTTTAATTCTTATCTTGCATTTATACTTTTATGTGTGAATCAACAACTTCCTCAGGTTTGGTACCTAGATTTTCTTATTCAAAACAAGACAAAAGATTACTTATTTAAAAGGCTTTAAAAAATAGATTTGGAAGAAGTGTGTTTGGCGATAACAAGAATCAACTGTAGTGTCATGTGAAAAGATCAAATTTGAGAGTTTGGGATTGCTCTATGGAAAGTAGAGGTTCCAGAGTTTTGAGCCCTTTTTGTCTGAGTTGTCCTGAAGTAAATCATGCTACATTGTGACAAAGAACCCAGACGTAGCTCTGTGACTGTCTTCCTGGCAGGCTGGCTGCGTCATTGCAGAATGCAGAATCCCCAGTGAGGAGCACCGTTGCTCTGTCCCTAAGCATAATGAATGCCTGAGAGGAAAGGGAGGTGGCTTATTCTGTGGCTCAGACATTGCTCCCCCTCTTGCTTCATAACCCAGTTTTAAAATAATTAACCCTAATTAAGCCTGAACTAACTCCTGAGTCAAACAAGCACCCTAACTGGATGATGAGGGAAAGTCTTTCACTGGGGACTGAGAGCCCTAAAGATTTCCTCCTGCTGGATAAGAGACAGTCATCCCAGGAACTGTCTTGGTGTCACTTCCCAGTCGCCCAGAGCTCTGCTCTCCTGAAGGTACAAATAAGATCCGGGGAGCTCCACACTGCCAGAAGGAAGAGCTCAGACCTCACCCGCACCACAGCTTCCAAGGTAAGTGAAACTCTAGATTCTTCTGCTTACTCAGGGGTGCCAGGAGCCAGGAAATTTTCTCGTGAAAGAAGGATCACTAGCCAGATTAGTCATCACCCATCACCCCCTTAGGGCTTTCTGGGTGCTTCTTTAGAGGGGTGAATGTTAGATGCAGTTAAGTTAGACAGAAATATTATAGAGTCAGATAGAACTGGGACCATGAAGAAGATGAGATACTTTGCTACTGCAGGGGAGACAGCACCTCTGCTGTGGGCCAGATCTCAAGAAAAAAGAAAAAACAAATTCACCTACATCCTTTGGAAATATGCATGTGTCTCTGACTAACCAGGCTTCTATGCAGATGGTCTTGGCAGCCTAGACACTTCCTGTGTGTTTTGATGTCTAAAGGCAATGGTCACAGGACAGGAAGAGTAGGGTCCAGTTCAAGTTAGAAGGTTTCCGAAATGTTGAGGCTCTGTCTCTCTGTGTAGAGTTGGATGTCAGCAGGTGCTCTGGCTTTGGGCAAGAATCTGTGCTGCTCCTGTGCAGGGAATCAGAAAGATACAGGACTCTTGGGTTTCTACAATAGTTTCCATTAATTTCACCTCCAATCTTTTGATTCATTTTGATGAGAAAAAGGATAAAATAGCAATGACACAGTTTCAAAACAGGTTGGTAGGGCAATTGCAATAGTTAATATCTTTCATATCATTGTCTTCATAGTAGTTATTCAGAGGATAAGATGCAGACATGACATTTTGTCTAAACAATATTAGTACAACTCTTTCTTCTCAATAAACTAAGAGAAAGTATCTATATATGTATCCTATCATTATGTATATATATCATATCATATATATATATTTAATTTCTCTTTTCTTTCTGTTTTTTCACAACAAAACTGTCCTTTATTTATACTTTTATAAAGTTATTAACATGTGACATAAGGTTATCTAGCAAATATTAAGTGACCTTAAACAGACAGGATGTTTATCTCAAGACTGAGGTAGCTTGTTTGCTTTAGGCAATGAGGCCTAGTTCCACATACACATGTTTGATCAATTTCCTAACTTCTGTAGCTCCCAACATATTCCCCCTTTTTTTTCAATCATGTATAGTATGACTAAGGAGAGTCATCTAGAGAAAAATTCTCTCAAGCTTTCACAGAGAATAAATAGGCTAAGCAATGGCCTTAACTCATTCAGATGACTGACATTGACAAAAGATCCACAGGGTGTTGTGCATAATTCCAGGGTAAATCTCGAGGGGATTTGACTGATATTATCAGATAGCAAAAGCTCCAATTTTAGTTGTTAAGGTCTTGCCTTAACTTGGTCTTAACCATTTAACAGAAATGTGCAACCACATGGTATAAAATGTAAAGCTATATTAGTATGCTGAGCTATAAAAGGCTCAAGTCAACAATTTTTGACAGTTTCCCATTGTGCTGACAACTCACTATTTTTATGGACTATTGGACTATATTGTATTATTTTGCTTAATTCGAGAACTTACAATCTTTGCACCAGAATAAAGTATGAAAAGGTCCTTTAAAACTTCTCCACACAGCACCCCTAGCTGCAGTCCACCTCCAGTCTTACATAGAACTTGCCTCCATGCATATCATTTCCTGCTTTAAAAGTTGAGCATTTCATTTCTGATGCTCTTTTACCTTTCAAAATGGGCCTTGTTTATATTTGTGTATGTTACAAATCTCTTATTGCATTCCTGTTTAATTTTAGATTTATATTTCTATATCCATTAATAAATTTTCCAAATGCAAGCACACAATATTATAATATTTTTAATTAATTAATTAATTTACTGCTTTTTGAGATATGATATTGCTTTCTAGCCCAGGCTGGCATTAAACTTCTCAAGTTCTTCCTGCTCCAGTTTTCAGCATGCTGGTGTTATACAGTTGTGCCACCGCAGCCCATGTTGAATTATACTTGTAGGTTAATTTATTATACTACTTTTATTATGGCAACTATTATTAATGATTCAGGAGAAAAATATAGTTTGTCTTTGAAGAATATGTAACAATAATAACTCAAGGAGCAATGATATCATGTTTTATTTTGGAAAATAGGCCAGCATAGTCTCCTCTGCTTGTGCTTTTTGGTGCCATCAGATCCGGGTGCCATTTATAGTCTACCTAAATGCAAAGACTGAATTTTATTTATTATTTATTATTTAGTATTTATTTATTTATTTGTGGTACCAGGGATCGAACTCAGGACCCTGTGCTTGCCAGGCAAGCACTTATTCTACTGAGTCATCTCCTCTGCCCAAGACTGGATCTTAAAGTACTTCAACAAACTGTTTTCTAAAACAGTCAGGAAAATGAGTTCTTCCTCCCTTTGCTGACATTGTCATTTCATGAGAAAGAAGGAGTCTTCAATGGATATCACATAACTGGTCCTAAAAGTCACTAAGAGGTCAGGGTTTGGGGCAAATAATAGTAAGCTTGCCAAAAGGAGCCTGGTTCTGACACAGAAAGACAAAATTCAACAGGATGGAGTTCAAAGGCCCATTAGGATATTGTGATGGGTGGAGTGCAGAGATTGCTAACAAACTACACTTTCTCACTGAACACTTGATCACTATTCCTGACTCATAGCCTGTGCATACTTTTCCAATGCTGTAGCATTTCATGGAGTGGTGTCTGTTATCCCTGCAGAAACACGAGAGACAATTCCCTTTGCCAGGGGAGGGCTGGAAGGCACAGAGGATCTTCCTCCAGGCCTGAAGTCAGCGAGTGTCAAGGCTTGGAGAAATCCTGGTCTGGCAGTTCCTGTCATCAGAGGCCTCAGGACAGGGAAATCTAAGGCAGTCCTTCCATATTCTGTAGCTAGTAAGAGTGTATATACAGAAAGCCAGCCCGTGCACTGTGTCTCTCACCTTTACAAATTGTATAGATTTTATAAAAGGGTAGGATTTATTTCACTCTGGGCAATATGCCTGTATTTTGATAAATTTCAAAAGGAAACAGCATGTGTCATATGTGAATACAAACACATTCCTATAGCTAACAATGTTGGATCAAAGACAGGTAAAACATGTCGCAAATTTCACTAAAATATTTTTTGCAGTCATACTGGGACATTCTGACCCCCTCTTTGAGTGACCTCTTTTCATGCCAGCATTGCCTCAACCATCTTTGTTAAAAAGTGCAGTAATTGGGGTGTCTTTTGTCTTAAATTGTTATAGGTGAAGGACCCCACACAGCCCTGAATTACCTGCCTTGTCCTAGTCCTCTTCGGTAAATGTGAGTGTGTGAGAACCGGGCCTGGCTCCATCGGAGTCCACAAGGTCTCCAAGAGAGCTCAGATCTTTGCTCAGATCTTGAAGAAAACTGTTCCAGACTTCTTCTAGGACACTGTCCCTGTTATTGCCAAGTGTTTATATAATACTTTTCCAGAAAGAGATTCATTCCTGATGGATTTTACCTGAGTCAACTTTACTTTTTGGTTGCTATGTAGAGTGGTGCTCCTTCACACTTGATAGGAAGGTTACAAAAGATTTACAATCAGTGAGTCTGGAAGTCAGTTTGGGGTGCAGAGAAAAAGAAATATTTATGCATGTGCATAAAATATGAAGAATTTAGAAGCAGAAAAATAAATTGAAAGAACCCTGGAAATTGAACTGCCCCTCAAATTAGAAACAGAAAGGAATGTTGATGAAGACAAAGCACACTATGTCCGGGATGACGCGACCACATGAGACACTGGCTAAGGAAGATGAAGGAACGGGACTTCAAAGCGTCTTATGTCACTGAGGGAAGGCAAACAGAGTAAGGTGGAGATTCAGGACACTGGAATTCAATCAGGGGAGCAGAGAATGAAAACAGAGAAATTCTGTCAGTGGAGTTTGGGCTCAATTTATCTCTAAGGACACTAAATGTAGGTGGGATATAGAAGGATTGGAATAAATAGATTGGTTTTTAATATGGAGGGAAATACAGTGGCTGGAATGAAAATTGCCATGTCTGAGTACTGTCATTCAAGTTAGCATTTGAGACTGCATAGAATAATACACACACTGTAAAAGGAATAGATCCTTTTTACAAAAGAGTACATTTTATCTAAAACATGAATTTCCCCCATACTCCAAAAAATTGTTATTCTATGAAATACTTTCTGCAGATACATACTATCATTATTGACACTTTCTTCAAAAGGTGTTTGCTGAATCCAACCTTTTCTTTCAGTGCTGTAAGAAATGATTTTGAACCTTGGCAAGGGGACAATCCTTGCCTTTCTGACTGGACTGGGCACTGTGGGGAACACCGTTGTTCTCGAAAGTCACACACGCATGTATCGGGGCTCTGAGAAGAAAGCCATGCACCTTATTCTCATCCATTTGGCCTTCACGAATATCATAATGCTTCTGTCCAAAGGCATTCCAAGGACAATAGCTGCTTTTGGGGTGAGACACTTCCTCGATGACACAGGCTGTAAGGTCGTGTGCTACCTGGAGCGGGTGGCCCGGGGCCTCTCCATCTGCACCAGCAGTCTCCTCACGGTCTTCCAGGCCTTCACCGTGAGCCCCAGTCACTCCAGGTGGAGGAGGCTCCAGCCCAGTTCTTCACGATACATTCTTCTTTTGTTTCCCTTCCTCTGGATATTCAGTTTTTTGACGAACATCAACTTACTCCTTTACATCACGAGTGCTAGTGAGAACACATCACAAATTAGCACGAGTGACTACTATTGTTACTTTCAGCCAGAAAGTCAGAAGGTACGATTGATGATTCTTGGTACCATGGCCTTCCGGGACGCTGTGTCTCAGGGCGTCATGTGCGGCGCCAGTGGCTACATGGTGCTTCTTCTCCATCAGCACCACCAGCGTGTTCTCCAGCTGCGGAGCTCCAAGGTCCTCTGCAAAACTCCCGCCGAGGTCAAAGCTGCCCAAAGTGTTCTCCTTCTGATGCTCTGTTTCCTCCTCTTTTATTGGGCAGATTGTGTTTTTAATCTACTTCTGAATTTCTTCCTTGAGAATAATCTCATATTAAATTTTAAAGAATTTCTCACCCTTGGTTACGCGATTCTCAGCCCCTTTGTGCTGATTCACAGAGATGGACATGTAGCTGAATGCTGCTCTTCTCAGAGGGAGAGAGGGACTTTCAGAAAATATTTACTACCTGCATGCTTTCCATAAATAAGTTGAAATAATTCTTATTTTATTATCTGCTATATAATAAAAATCCAGGTAATACAGCTGAAAAATATAGTTAATTGTCATGCATCAGTGCTGGTGACTGCAGGCTGAGAGCGACCTCCTTGGAAGAGAGCCCAGGGTGCTGGCGCTGCAAAGCCTGCATCCAGCAGACAGCCGCGAAGTTTCCTGCTAGATGCTTCTTTTGTCGGCACTGCTTGTGGTAAGAAGTGCTGCAAAGTCATTGCCTACTAAATGTGTTCCCCAAGAATCTCATTCCAGAAACTATTTTGAGATAAATGTGTTTGTATGAGACATATAAAAGGAACAATGTCTTTTCCAGTTCTGCTTTGACGATAAACTTAAGTATTCAGTGAAATGGCTGTTTTGGTTGTTTTTATTAAGCTTGTTTCTTAAACTCCTATTAGTACTCATTTGCAGTACAGAATGATTGTAATCTCTGTAGAGAATTAGCATACATAATTAAGATATTTTGGTTCCTTTTTGCCCTCCCTTTCCCCATTTTATGTTTGCAGTAACATGTTCATTTATTTGCTTTACAAGAACTTAGGAACTTATTATACATACAAAAAAGAAGCCAGACCGAAGCAACAAGATCATATAAAACATGTAAGCCCACGACACAAAGTACAGGTACACTTTCAGCCCTGGGCCTGGTCACACATTCACTTTTCTGTTTTATGACATTTGGGAGACATGAAAGCCTTGGCAAGTGTGATTGCCTGTTCTCAGAGACATTTTTTAGAAAGGAAACAGAAGGTAGAATTTCCCTGTTCTATTTTTTCTGAATTGCAAATAGTTTAAATGGATTTTTTTTTTATTTTTATTTTTTGACAGAACCAAGGATTGAACTCAGGTCCTTGCACTTGCCAGGCAAGCGCTTATTCTACTGAGCCATCTCCCAGCCCCAATTTTTTTATTTTTAAAGGAGAGTACAAATTAGTGGCAGTTTTGTATAGAAGAGTGGGCGGAAGAATTCCAGTGTGCATTTGAGGTGGTGTAGCAAGTCTCCACATGAGCAGTCACACTGAGCCTGACTTTAGGAGTTGTGTGTCTGCAGAGCTGCTCAGAGACGGAGAGGAACGAGAAGCAGTAACCCACCAGAGCGAAGCTGTGAATACAGCCTCACTGCTCCTCCTCAGTCAGGTAAATTGGAAAGCATCATGTAGACCTTGGGGGACACTATGGAGGCACACAAAGGGGTGCAGGGATGTCATTTTCAAGAAATGATGCAATTGTGGCTTATCATGTTACAGAAATTAAGCCCAACTACAAGAAATTTAAGTTGCACACATTTTCCTATAAGAAAAAAGTGCAACATACATAAGTGTGTGCATGCACACATGTGATAAAGAGCAGGTGACATAGGTGTGGGCAGAGAGTCCAGAAGGTCAGGAGGGGCTCGGAGTGGAAGCAGTGCGGGGGGGCGGGGCATGACACCAAGCAGATCACCATGCGCCACCTGCAGGCTTCACACTCCCCATCCAGGCCTTGCTCTTCCGTAGTACTAGTGTGCACCAATAAACGAAGCACCTAAAGGAAAACCATCAGTGTGTGTGATAGCGACCTAAACATTTGTGTTCCTCACAGAAGTTTCTTCCATGAATAAATGACAACTGGTGTTTCCATCACTTGCCATATGGGTTTAAAGCCTCTCTCTGTCTCTGTCTCTGTGTCTGTCTCCATCTCTTTCTCCCTCTCACTCGATCTCTGTCTCTCTGTCTCTGTCTCTGTGTCTGTCTCCGTCTCTCTGTCTCTGTCTCTGTCTCTGTCTCTGTCTCTGTCTGTCTCCGTCTCTGTCTCTGTCTCTGTCTCTCTCTTTCTCTCTCTGTCTCTCTGTCTCTCTGTCTCTCTCTCTTTCTCTGTCTCTCTGTCTCTGTCTCTGTCTCTCTCCCCCCTCCCTCTCCCTCTCTGCCTCTTTGCTCTCTGTCAGATCAGATTCCCCCACACTCCACCCTGCAGAGCCAACACTGGAACCATTGCCCCCACTACAGCCACTATCAACTGCCGTCACTGCAGGCTCCCACTCAAGTGCCTCCCCCACTGACTGCTACTGACCACTACCAGAGCCTAAAACTGCAGCCATTGCTTTACCTTCTGACCTGTTAACTTTCAGGAGCTAAAGGGATACCTCGCTCTCTCTGTGCTCCCTCTCCCCTTGCCTTACTTGACCACCTCCTTCCAGTTACAAAAAAACAACTAATAGCACATTTCCCCCCATCGGCGTGTGCCCCTCCCTCTGCTATCAAGCTGATGGCAGGATAACAGCCCATCTATCCTTCCCTTTCCAGTTGAGCCTGCTGCTCACCCTCATTCCCCTTCCCCTCAGCCCCTTCTGCAGATAGTCTCCTGGTACAGACACAACAAAGAGACCCTAAGTCACAGCGTCCCGCACTGCCTTTACAGTCTTCTGGCCAGCCTGTGAGTGCAGGCCTCACGAGTCTTCAGTGCTCCTCCACTGTGGTGGGCCTGTGCATGCACTCTGCTCAGTTGGCTTGCTCCTGCTCAAGCTTGCTAACTACAAATAAGAGTTTTTTATATTTTTCAAATTCTTCATGTAAGAGGTCTCTGCTAATTGCCCTATAAACACTCTGACTAGTGTCTCATACTTAAAAACTTAAACAGGTCATCATAATTTAACCTGGCCAGAAGTATATTTGAGTGCACTCTGAACATAAAAGTGTTCATGGATGTCATGTATGTTTATATGTCGTTCTGTCAGTAGCTGTTCCTTTTTTTATTTGAGCTCTAAAAACATAGACTAAAATACATGCTTTATCTTGAGTTACCAGCTGGTCTGAATAATATCAAAATTAATTTACAATTAAACAAAAATCATTAAAATGGGGAGAGATTGTTGGACAAGTCTCTTGATTGGTAGAGGGTGGTCAACCTTTGTCATCGATGGAGAACCCCCAATAATCTCCTTAGAGGATACCCCTAATAATTTGGTAAAAGAAAAAAGTTAAGATAAGGATTTCTCATAAAAGTTGCTACATTAAATATATTCATGCCTTTCTCTTATGCTCCAGATACTGATAATAAGAGTCCGGGTGGAGCTTACATGAGGTCATCGGTTAAATGGTAACGAGTCATCTGTTACAACTGTCAAGCAACACTACTACATATGACTAGTGATAGATGTGATGTCTTGGATTTGCATCAAAGTAATTGGAAGTGGATGGAGATGAGACAGAGATATGAGTGAAGTTAGTCACACCCTGAGCCCATCATTGTAAAAGCTGAGTGATAGATGTGGAGAGTTCACAGTGCTATTGTCCCCACAATTAAGCGTGTTTTAAATTGACTATAACAAAAATAATTGCAATAAAAAATAATCTGAACCACACTCAAAAAATTGGTTTGTGATAAAATGTTCAAATCAGTTGAAAAGAGTTGTTGTGCCCAAGGTTACAGGTGTGCACACTATGCAGGGCATAAAGTCCTAACCTTGCTGCCCTGAAATGGGGCAATCAGCAGAGCTGCTTTGGCTTGAGGGCTCCCTGGAAAAAGAGCTGGCTTTTCTTGTAACTGTTTCACTCTATCCAATCTTGCTTCATTCCATCAGTCACCATACTGTCCTCAAACTCATGGTGATCCTCCTGCCTCAGCTTCCCAAGTCCTGGGATTACAGGCCTGGGCCACCACACCCAGCCCACTGCAGCTTTGATTCAAAGACTGTTCCCTGCTCTGAGTAACATATTGGTCATTCTTTTAAGATAGTGATAGATAGTACATTAACATTTGCTATACTCTAATTATTTTAGTATGAAATTTTATTTTATTTTTTATGGAAGTAAGAACACTATTTTCATATTTTATTAATATCTAATTGTGACGTGCCGACATAGTTAAAACTAGACTATTCCCTAAGGAAGATTCTGCTCCTTCATTTTTGCGTCGAGCCAACTGTTTGGGGGATACCCTTCTTGCAACACAGTCACAGTTATGGGAGTACAAGTTGATAAGAGCATTTACTAGAACAGGTCAAAATTTCCCAGGGAAGTTGAAGATGCATATCGCTTATGATGCAACACAATTCCTTGCCTGAGCATATGTTCTAGAGATTTCTCTCACACCGTTCACATTAGTGTTCTTGGGGGAACAGGGAAATGGTAGTGTTGCATGGGGGTGTAGGGACGTCAAGACTTTGAAGGTTCAGTGAAAGACTATCTTTAACAAGAGCAACAAAATAGGTCTGGTGTGGTGGCACGTGCCCCTACGCACAGCTACTCAGCAGGCTCAGGCAGGAGGACCACCAAGATTCAGGCTGGCTTGAGCAACTAAGTGAGACCCTATTCCCAAACAAAATTAGATCAGTAAATAAATATAAAGGATTGAGGGTATAGCTCAGTGGTAGAGCACTTGCCTAGCGTGTGAGATGCCCTTGGTGGAGGATCCCAGGAAAGAGAAAAGATTGCCCCTGTGGAATGAGAGGCTACTTTTGCCTGAGGACTCAGGCTGAGATTTGTGATTGATGCTGCGTTTAGTCTGCGTACCTGAGGCTGGCTGGCGGGAGGACAGTCACATGTGTGCACAGGGCACAACAGGAATGTGCTCTTGTGAGGAGCAGAGGTGTCCAGGTAAGGGGACAGCAGGAGCAAAGCTTCCTGGATGGGCCAGGGCAGAAGGGCTCACAGGCAAGAGGGAATTTCTGCCACCCACCATGAGAGCAGCTGTTAGAAGGCTTGAAAACTGACTGAAACAAGGCAAGTGGGCTGCAGAGACAGAAGGAGTGAGGAGCGGTCTCCAGCAGAGGGAGAAGAGAGTTGATGCTAGTGTGATTCAGGGGGAGTCCGTGACAGCAGCTCCTGTCCTTGGGAACTATGTTCTCATTTTTATAAACATGCTCTAGTTAAAAAAAATGCTTCTAATAAGTGGTGAATAGGACAGGCTAGCTTGGAACAGACTCTGAACTTAGTTACTGGACTTTGGTTTGATTGGCATTCGGTGCTGCTCTCTGATAACCATTACACGTTCTCAGAAGCGGCTGTCGCTGATAGCGTTGCTGTGATCCCATGTTAAAGTGGTCAGTGCTCTCGCTAGGTGACCGCAGGGAGGGCCACTGTGTCCTTCTGAGTCCCGTAGCACCCATGTCTGATCTTAGACAGGAAGGTCATGCCCGTGTTCATAGACCTATGGATGGCAGCTGGAGATCCCATCCCTCCCGTCCGTAAAGGGCCTAGGCCAGTGTCTTCTATTCATCTTGAACCAGAAAGCCATTCAGGGAACAAGAATATCCTGAGAAGGTTCAGAGATGCTTTCGTTTCTCGTGTGCTGCCTCTTTTGCAGGACACTGGATTAAAAGACCGTGTGTGAGAGAGTAAGGTTTCAGGTGGGCTCCTCAAGGAGAGCAGCTTTTCTGTTTCCAAGGCTTCTGATGATACTTCCAACACTTGCTCTGGTTCCTTTCTCAAAAAGAGGAGGAGCACACAGCTGTCCTTACCTGCAGTTCCATCCCACTGTGGACCCTGGAGCTACCCATATTCTTAGACCCGGGAGTCAGAGATGCATGTTGTTCAGTGAAGGTTCTGCTGGTTCTGGCCCTCTCCTCTCCTTGCACCTTTTAGCACGAAGAGACTGGCCTGCCTTTTGTGATGAAGTCTCTCGAGTCCCTGTGGGCATCCTTGTCTCATCCCTGTACATCCCTCCCCTTTCTTTTAGGCTCTTCTGGCAAGTTTCAGAAAATACAGTTCATACTTTGTGCCCAAACCCTTTGTCTGGCATGTGGTGTGCTCCTGGGTAAATGGCACCCCAATATAGTTGGCCAGCTTCCGTCCTTCAGGAGAGGAGGGAGAGGACCTCAGGTATGCACTGATCAGTGAAAGGAAGAGGAGGCGGAGCAGCGAGGAGGAGGCGGAGGAGGGGGTGAGGGAGGGAGGGAGGGAGACAGAGACAGAACAGAGATAGAGAGACAGAGAGAGACAGATGAAATGGGCTTAAAAATAATTGTTTTAGTGTTTATTTTTCCCTACTTCATTTGAGGGTTAGCATGCAAAAATATATGAAAATTGAGTATGTAGTTTAATCAATTCTTACATACAGAATAAAGCCAGATAACCACCCACTTCCGGCACACTGCAAACAGCATTTGAATCTCTCTCCAGCCAGCACCACCGCCAGTGGGCCAAGACTTTCTATCACCACACATTAATTTTGCTGGATTTTATTGCTTCGTTTCCTTTTGTTTTGGGGGAACAAAATCCCACTGCTAAATTCATGCTGACCTTCGGCTCACAGTGCACATAGAACAGGCTGGCCTTGAGCTCTCAGCAGTTCTCCTGCCTCGGCCTCCTGAGTGCTCTGCTTCTGCATGTGCCGCCATGCCTGGCTGCTTTTGCTGCTCTTGAACTGATGGCGCTGGAACACTGCAGTGTGTTCTTTTGGTGTCTCTTTTCTTGCTTCTTGTCGTGGCCTTGAGATTTATCAATAGTCTGTGTACCTATAACGCATTGATTTTCTTTGAGTTTATATCTCCTTAGCCCATCTCACCCTTAGCGTGGTGAAATCAAGCTTTGATGTCCAGCTAGAGAGAGAGCCCATGTGTGCAGGACAGATCTTAGGTCAGAAGACTGCTGATCCCTGGACCTCTGAGGATTTTAGGATCAAATTGGCCTTAGGACCAAACTTTCAAGGTGACTTTGCTGGAGTATTGTAGTAGACACCCAGATAACCGCCAAGCTTATCATTTTACCCTTCTTGACCCTGTTTTATATATTTCTTGGCATCTCTGCTTGCTGAGATGTGTGGATCTGCCCAAATCAATGAACCTCTGTAAAGTTTCACTACCAATCCTGTTAATTCATAATGTATGCCCTACTCTCACTTCTGACCAAGGAGAAAAAGGCAGCTTAAGATGAATCAGGATTATTTTTAAAGAGCACATTCTAATAATTTGATGAAATATCCTTAGTGGAAGAAAGAGGAATACATTGAATTAGTGTGAATTATATTTTCTTCTTTTCTGGTGCTGAGTAACAGACCCGTTACCTTGCACGTGCTAAACAACTGTTCTGACCCCAGGCTCTGCCTTCCTGCTTTTCCCTTCCTTCTTGTATCCCATGTCCCCTGCGATGCTGGGGCTTTAACCCAGAAGTGCTCTACCACACCAAAATACACTCAGCCCTTATGGAACTGGTATTTTGAGAAGACAATCTATACCCACTTTGAAAATTTACACTTTAATAAGATGGAAAATTAAGAAGAAATGGAAGGATTCCTTGATCCATATGAATTGCTGAAGCTGAATCAAATAGAACTAAAACTCGTAAGTAAACTGGTATCAATCAATGAAATTGAAGATGTAATAAAAAGCTATCAACCAAAAAAAGCCCACATCATTATGGATTCCCTTCTGAATTCTACAAAACATTGAGAGAAGACCTAACACCACCGTTTCTCCAATTCTTTATGAAACTACCTCAGCCAGGGAATTTTCAACTTTCTTGTTGAACCTCTGAGTCCTTGACTGTTGCCTCCCACGACTCCTGGAGGATCCTAGATACAAGTGTTAACGACCTGGATGTCCACTGGCCTGGAGATGCCTCAGAGGAGTCTCTAACCCAGGCTCACACTTTTGACAATGGGTCTATTCCTCTGTAAGATTCTAAATGTCTTGAGTAGGGTCAGCTTGGATCCTTTGAGGGATGTATTTTAAGTCTGACACCCGTGTCTCTTGTCCCACCCCCCACCCTGTCACCCAAGCTCCTGAGCTCTGAGAATAATCACAGCCCTTTCCTCCAGCCTGCACCCCCCCACTGCCTGAGTCCTGGAACAATGTCTACTATGCTAGAACATGACCCACCTACTAGGTCAAGGCACCCATTGCACTGACCACATACTCATCCATACCCCCTCCCCTATCTCAGTGCCTACCTTTGTGTCACCCCAACTAAGCCAGTTCCACTGATCCTCTATGCTACCCACAAACTGGACTTGGGCTCTCTTAGGAGTTACTCCAAGAAATCCCACCCAGAACCCCAAATTCCTTGGCTGCGTTCTTTACACTGCAATGTCTAAGATGGATGAAATTAAAGGCTTGGGGTGTGGCTTAACAGTATAAGTGCCAGCCTGCCAAGCAAAAGGTCCTGCGTTTGATCCCTGGTACAAAAACAGAACAAAACAACACAAAAAACCCAAGACGGGTAAAGTTAAAGACGAGTGACATCCCAAGTGTAGATGAGGATGTGGAATACCTGAAACTCTCAGATATTGCTAAAGGGAATGTGAAATACTATCATCGCTTACTTGTGCTCTTACAAAGAAAGGATTAACGTCCATGTATAAGTCTGTAGAGAGACCCATGTTCATCTCTTGATGAAATATCTGGAAGTGGAAAGACTGGGTCAACTTCTGGGTGCATGTTTCACTTTTTAAGAAACCTCCAAATTGAAGCTAGTATTTACATCCCACCCCTTGTGCCTTTCCTCCCTCCCTCCCTCCTTCCCTCCTTCCCTCTCCCCATGTTTTCCTTCCCTATTCCCTTTCTTCCCTCCCTCCTTCGCTCCCTGCTTCCTTCCTTCCAATAGACTCCCATTCTGCTGCCCAGGCTGACCTCACATGGAATCCTCTTGCTTCAACCTCCCATATAATGCATTTAAAAGCACCCACAATGTAGCCTGTGGCCCGCTTTCCTCACTAGCACTGTAGACCACGTGGACCTAATGTGCAGGTAATTATCAACAGCTGATGAAGAGTTTTCATTTTCTATATATGTATTAAATGTTTTATAGAAAGGTTTGAAATGTGAAAAAGATACAGAAATAGAAATTACATTTCAATGACCAAGGCAGTATTCTAGATACCAAAAAGCAAAACATAACAAATTTATATAGTAAAAAAGTACAGTGGGGCCGGGGAGATGGCTCAGTTGAATAAGTGCTTCCCTGGCAAGCTCAAGGACCTGAGTTCAATCCCCAGCTCTGAAAAAAAAAAAAAAGGTACAGTAAGCATATACCTGGCAAATGAACATGTGATTGTATCTAAACGTTTGCCTAAAAAGTAACAACAGAAACAAACAAACACAGTTTCCTTTCATATGTTCATTACTTACAAACTTAACTATTAGGATAAATGATAATACATGAATACATGCTGTGGATTCTTTTATTTATTTATTTATTTTGGCCGGCTCAGGCTGCCATAGGGTCGGGTCATGTGGAGCTGGGGGTCGAAGCACCATCCCCTGTGCCTGACTGGGTTTGCCCAAACAGCCGCTTAAACAACTAAGCTAAGCCGCAAGACCAGTGTAAGCTACGGGAAAGTTGTATTTCTAATGAAACAGGGTCCCTAAAAAATGATAAAAACTTCTTTTCTTTTTTTGTTTGTTTTTCTTTTTTTCTTTTTGTTTGTTTGTTTTTCACAGAACAACAGAAGAGTTTATTAGAACACTTTTTAGAAAAACCTTCTGGGAGAAGAGACTCTAGTGAGTTTGCACACGGTGCCTCTAAGTCCGTAGTTTTTTATAGATAAGCAGAGATGGAAATGATTGGATTGCTTAGTGGCCTCTTATTACAGGGGACTGTGGTTTTAAAATGACTTCTTGCAACTCAGTTCTGCTAAGCCAGTTCTCAGCCGATAGAATTGAAAGGAAACAAAGATTTTACAGAAAACCTACTTATTCTGCACTGAAGGTCCGCATAACTCAGGAAGTAAGAGAGCACCAAGTGTCAGCCACGCCAGCTGACCAAGTCCATTGTCGGGCCAGAGCCCTCCTTCACTGTCTATTCCTATTGTAATTGTTGTCAATGTGGCTGATCACTCCACTTTCACTCATGCTCTTTCACTAGCTAGCTGCCTAGTGAGAAACACACTGTGTGTTCTAGTATCACCACACGTAAGGAGACCATCCAATAAATATAGAGATTTGGAAGCAGGAAAGAACAAATGACAAGGAAAAGAGAAGAAACACAAGAACAAACCTATTTTCTTAAATGCCTGCTAATTTTAAATCATTCTAACCTGAAAACTAGAACAAGGTAATTGAAATTGAATCCAGGCTGCATATACATAAAATGATCTGATCATTGTCTTTGGGAAATAAATGATTGCCTAGAACATGAAAGTGCCAGGCTTTCTGGCTCTAAACTGCTTTATTTGCCTTTTACAGAACTTCTGTAGAGCATGAAAAGAAGTGGTATGGCAAATAAGAAATTAACAAAGTCACTTAAACTCGTTTTGACACAAATCTGCATAAAATATACACAGTAAAACTCTCTGCTTAAAAGATTTTAACAACACAATTCCACCCTGAATAAAAGTTAAAACCTCATCAAAGAAAAATATTCATCATTTATATAGCATTGTTAGAGAACTGATTAGATTTTTTTCTGGGTGGATTCGAACAGGAAAGATATCAAACACAGACATTCATTTAAAAATTGTTCACAAAATATTCATGATGTTGCATATTGCTGTTTATACCATCTTAAAATTTTCTGCCATGGATAAACTTTGTACTATTTAACTTGAGGACAAAAGAATAACTTAAAGTGTTTTTCAAAATGAGGACCAAAGATGCGAAAGAATTCTAACGTGGGCTGAGTAATACGCATTTGAAACAAACTCCCTGTGAGGTTGTTCTGCATCCTGAAATACCCTATAGGGAAGAGCATCACTTTAAAAATCACAAATGTGTTTCTGACACGGCAGAATGCTCTCTAAGTTGAAATTGTGAAGATCACTTTTCATTTTAAAACAAGTTCCAGGCATAAGAGAAAAATGCATGCCTGACAAAAGAACATGTGACTCTACCTAAACATTTTCCTAAAAAACAACAGCAACAGCAAACAAACAAACACGTTTTCCTTGGCTATGTTCATTACTTTTAAACTTAACTGTTAGAGAAAATTATAATAAATGAATGTAAGCTTTGGGAAATTTATATTTCTGATGAGATAAGGCCCCTAAAAAAGATAAAAGCATTGTCTTAAATGCCTATGAATTTTAAGCATTCTAAAATGCACACTGGGGGAGGCCGCGGCCGGGAAAATGGCGGACCGAAAGGCGGGAGAGGAGAAGCCTGAGAAGTCGAAGCAAGCTGGAGCCGCCGGAGTTAATTCATGGGAGCCTCTTCTACTGCCACACAATCTCAGTTCCTGCTATATACTCTAACAGTGGAAGAGACTGTTGGGTCAGTAGGTGACAA